>NW_027527775.1:3201276-3385304 GCF_008692635.1 Crocuta crocuta
CCGAAACACGAACTCACAGGCAAATGTCCCAGTTTTTAGCTCTTTGCCTTCCCTCTAGAGCCCCAGGCAGCCAGGAGCGCGGACGCCCGGTGTCCGCGCGGCTCTTTCAGGGGCCCCAGTCGCCCGGGAGCTACAGTGGCGGCAGGCGCGCCGCTGCTCTGAAGTCCAGCCGCCAGGAGCAGCACAAAGCAGCAGTCTGTGCGCTCAGCACCACCCAGGACCAGTTGGCGTGAGGGGACCTGGTGTGCAGGTTTGGCAAGTACGGTCTTTCTATGCCCCGAGCGGAGGTTTTTTCCTCCCCCGAGCGGAGGTTTTTCTGTTTCGGACTCTCTCCTTTTCCCCTCTCACTCCCTGTAGAGGGTAGGGGGGATCGCCTCCCACCCTGGAGTCTCCGATCCTGGCCTGATTTTATCTTCCCCGGTTCGCACTCACGTTAGAAGTCTCTCTCAGTGGATTCTGCGTCTTTTTTCTCCCAATCTCTCAGGTTTCGTAAGGTTTCCAATGGCTTCAGATCTTTTCCGTGTGATGTATGGGCGCGAGTGCAAGTACGGAGCTCCTTACTTCTCCGCCATCTTGCCCCCTCCCCTATATTCTCACTTCTGTCACCAGAGACTAGTTTTGTCTCTTCTTGAACTTTGTGTGAAAGGAATCAGAGATTATATAATTTTTTGTAACCAGCTTCTTTCATTCCATATAATGCATGTGAGGCTCATCCTTGCATATCTTAGTTATCCTCTGTTGTACTGCTGTGTGGAATTCCATTGGATGAATATGCGACTCTCTTTATATAAATTGAAAAAGGAGGAGGGCAGAAAGTCATACTTCCTCAGTCTCCTGTCTTGCACGAAAAGGTTACATGGTTCTCATAATAGAGTACATCAAATCTGTCTCATGTTGTATGTGGTTATGTTGTCAAAAGCCTGTGAGTTACTTAAGAAGAACATGCAGTGACAATTTTTGTGCTTTAAAAATATATGGTAAGTACACACTGTAGAGTCATAATTCCATTAACATATGCTCAAAAGCAATCACTTTAGGGAAATTTCTATAGCCAAACAATGAATGAAATTAAAGATAATAGGAAGTTTTCTCTCTTCAGAGGCTAAATATGATTTCTCTAGTACCAAATGGCACAACAAATTAAAGATGTTATTTATTTGTGGTGATTTATATCTTTGCTCAAATAATACCCCATTTGGGGGATTTACTTAAAGTCTAGCTGCACTAAAAAGAAAATTTTTGAAATTTAACAATTTTTTTTCAACATGTAGTATAGAGAATTTCAGGATATGCATAAATTACATAAACATGTACATAGTGAATTGATTTGGTAGAGGGAATATCTAAAACAATCCGTAGGAAGAGTTGTTATTACTGGCCATTCATAATTATTGTTACTGAAATTTTAGATTATGAAATAGTTTTAAGTGAACTTTTCCCTGAATGATCTATTTTCTTTTTTTTTTAAGTTTATTTAATTATTGTGAGAGAGAGAGAGAGAGTGATTGCAGAAGGGGCAGAGAGAGGGAGAGAAAGAATCCCAAGCTGGCTTCACACTGGCGACATGGAACCCTACCTGGGGCTTGATCCCAAGACTGTGAGATCAAGAGTCGGTCTCTTAACCACATGAGCCACCCAGGCACCCCTGAATGATCTATTTTCATAAATAGATTATAAAAATAATTACAGGGGTGCCTGGGTGGCTAAGTCGGTTAAGCATCCGACTTCGGCTCAGGTCATGATCTTACAGTTCGTGGGTTCGTGCCCCACATCGGGCTCTGTGCTGACAGCTAGCTCGGAGCCTGGAGCCTGTTTCAGATTCTGTGTCTCCCTCTCTCTCTGACCCTCCCCTGCTCACGCTGTCTCTCTCTCTCAGAAATTAAAAAAAAAAAAGTAATTACAGAATTTGTATAAAACATTAGTATTTAAGAGAGCATAAAATTTTTCTTTGGACAGACCATGTATGAGGTTGATTTTGAACTGAGAGGCAAACTAAGGGGGGAAATTAAATGCTCAGAAATATCCATAAAGTATTCTCGCTGACAAAGAGTAGTAGCCTTTTGCTTATACTGGGATTGTGTCTCTGGTTTTAGTTACGTATTTTCTCCTTATATATAAATATATCAAGTAGCTTGCATTTTTGCGTAGATTTTCTAGATACACAAAGAGATTTTAGTTAAGACAACATATGCTTGTTTCTAGTGCGTTACATTTAAGCACGTTAAAATCTGGAGATGTGCTGAGGAAAACAAAATGCTATTAAAGTTTCTGTCTCTGTAATATCCCCAGGGAGATTTCTCCTAGTTGAAAAGTTAGCTTTCACAAAGGTACTTCCAAAGCCATTCAGCGCCTTGCCTCCTGTTAATGGAACTTTAGTGGAAATAAAACCAAGTGCATGAGCAAAACAACAACAAAATTTCTGTTCAAGACTTTGAAAAGACTAAGGTGTGAATGAAATATTGAAAGGAATGTGAAGAAGGTATAACATGTATTAGTAATTGGACTTTTACATGATGTTTGAAGGAAGATTTAATGCAAGAAATGGAATTTTCTCTTCAGCTGTGGGGTGTGCTGCCATTTCTGCGGCCGCTAAAGGAGATAACTCCACGTTTACATGTGAACACAATATTTTTTGGTAGCGAACAATAGGATGTGGGTTGGCAAAATTCCTCATCTGAATAATTAATTATTTAGGGAGAAGCTGTATATATTATTCCAGAATACTATAACAGCTAATTGTAAGTAAAATCCCATCCCCTTCCTGAAAAGATAGATGGAATTCTTAATGAGAGATTGAATTAATTAAGGACAAAACTATATATGATTCTTATAATCAGAAGTCTCCTTTGGTTTCCCATAGGCCAGAAGGAGATTCATTCTAATGTTCTCTATACCAGAAATAGAGCTAACCAGGAAACAAAATGGACGTTCTGAACCAAGCATTAAAGATTGAGGTTGATTCATGAATCGGTGCAAAGAACAATTGTGTTGTGTCTATCTGTATTGATTTTAGGCAAATTCATTTGTTTCAGTATCATTTGTAAGGCTAAACTACTTTTCAGGCAAGTGTTGCTAAACAATAGAGGTAAGTGTTACTAAAATCTTTAGACTTTTACACCTAAAGTATAAAAGGCTTACACATTGTTTTCATAGAGTTCTGCTTTCTGCACATTTGTTCTGTTTTAAGTAGGTGGTTTTCATTCACAAGCAGACATTTAAGGAATGTTCCTTTCTTAACCCTGCTTCGATAAAAAAAGTAAATCATTTTCTGAAACAATAAACAATGTAGGATGAAACACAAATTCTTTAGGAATCTATCTTTGAACAAGAATGATTGGACTTCTCGTTTTCAAAAATGCCTTTTCCTGGAACACACTAGAATGTATTCCTGGAGCCATCTGTGTAGGGATGATGATTTCATGATAAATGTTGGTCATTTTTCATATCAGAACAATCTTCATCTAAGGGAATCTCAACCTAACATTATCTACTTGTCTATAAATTGGAATTTGTTGGAGTATTCCAATTATTGCATTCTCAAAAGAAAAAAGAAAAGAATCAAATATAATCCCCACAAAAGAGAGCTGAGCAAATTCTTATAGATATGAGATTGATTTTGATGAAAAATATCTTTTGCAATATACTCACTAAAACTTTGATCTATTGATAAATGGATCCTAAAATCACAGGATATTTTCCCATTAATTATTCATTTCATAATTTATTATACTGAAAAGCAGGTGAAAATTCTGAGAGAAGTCACAATAATCCTGATACCATAAACAATGAGACAATTGAGTGTCCCTATCTTGTTTAGACTGAGTTCAGTAACTTGTTAAATTTTTACAACATGGGAAATTGGTGTTACAATTATAAAACTCCCTTCCATTTACAAAACTATGTAGAATAGTTTGATTTTTGTTTGTTTTTTATTTTTACTTAGTTTGTTTTGAGAGAGAGAGAGTGCATGCAAGCAGGTGCACACCTGAGCATGAGCAGGGGAGGGACAGAGGGAGAGAGAGAGAGAATCCCAAGCAGTGTTGTCAGAGGACACAGGGCTCCATCTCATGAAGCTTGAGACATGCCCTAGGCCAAAATCAAGAGTTGGTCACTCAATGAACTGAGCTACCCAGGCATCCCTACAGTAGTTTGATTTTAAAGAACATTCCTTTTGTAAATATATTCTTCTGTTCTGTAAATGTGTATTTTTCTTGACACTGTGATTTATAGCGATAGGTCAAAATGACAAACTAGTAAACTAAAAAAGATTATCATCTAAATCTAAAACAATATTTTGAGAAAATTAAGTAAACCCAGTTCACCTTTAAAAACGAGATAAGAAATGGGATGCCTGGGTGGCTCAGTTGGATTTGCACCTGACTCTTGATTCTGGCTCAGGTCATGATCTCACAGTTTCTGAGATGGAGCCCCAAGGCAGGCTCTGTGATGGTGAGGAGCCTGCTTGGGATTCTCTCTCTCTCTGCACCTCCCCTGCTCAGGTTGTCTCTCACAAAATAAGTAAATAAACATGAAAAAATATTTTAAATGAGGTTAAGAATAATTCTTGCCTACCAAATTTCATAAATTTGATAATATTTATATTTTATTTGAGTTGTATAACACAGTGCCTGTATACTTAGACATGGGCTAAAATCTGCTTTGATTCAAATCCCCCCCTCCCCACCAACCATATACAGCTATGTGGTCTTTGGCAAGTTACTTATCCTCTATGTTGTTTTGATTCTGTAACTGTAACATGCAGGTAATAATAATACCTACCTCACAGTACTATTGTGAGGATCACATAAATTAACAAATGAAATCATATAGAACAATGCTTGGCTTTTAGTAAACACTGAAAAAAGTAAGACTTTGGCACTTCCTTAATTTTATTGGAGTTTCAGTTCTAACTCTAATGAGAATCTTAATTTTGCTTTGGACAGCTTAGCATCTTGGAAATCCCCTTTCATGAATTCCAATATCAGCTCAGTCTCTATTCACATTTTGTTAATGGGAAGAAAAGTGCTCCAGTGTTAAGTGTATAGCTTCCAGAGCCAGATTCTCTGAGTTTAAATGCCAGCTCTGCCAAGTCACTTCCGTACAATCTTGGACAAGTTCCCTAAATCGTCTCTTCCTTAGATTCCACATCTGCAGAACGGGGAGAGGAGTAGTATCTATTTCACAGAGCTGTAGAGAAAATTGAGTATATAAATCACTATAAAGTATCTTATCCTGGCATGTAAGTTTAACTGCGCTTTGCACTCTTGTTTATATCTTTTTCATTGCTATTAGTGCTTTTGTGTTCCTGTCTCATGGTAACATGTCTTTGGCATCTCACTGAAGGGAGACTAAGCTGACTGAAATTTTTTCAAGTTTCTTCTTATTTGATGTGAAAGCATTTTCATTTAGTCTGCTCTTAACTGTGATTCCTTTACATGGTTTATTTTTAATATGAATACTCCTCTTTGAGAGGGGAGAGATGTTTCTCAGGCCAGTGTTTTTCTGTTGAGGTATCATCAGATTTGTAGGTCACTACTTGACCTGTTTGCTCTGCTCTTGTATGAGTTGATTAAATCCTTTATTAGATTCATGATTAAAAGAAGCTTTGATGTATGTGCTTCTTTTTTTAATTTTAATTTAATTTAATTAAAAAAATTGTTTTTAATGTTTTATTTATTTCTAGGAGAGAGAGAGAGAGAGACAGCGTGAGCAGGGGAGGGTCAGAGAGAGAGGGAGTCACAGACTGAAACAGGCTCCAGGCTCTGAGCTGGCAGTCAGCACAGAGCCCGACGTGGGGCTCGAACCCACGAACCGCGAGATCATGACCTAAGCGAAAGTCGGATGCTTAACCGACTAAGCCACCCAGGCACCCCAATTTTAATTTAATTTTTAATTTTTTCCAAGTTTTTATTTAAATTCCCGTTAGTTAACATACAATGAAATTTCAGTTCCATGTGTAGAATTTAGTGATCCATCACTTACATAATACACTCTCTGCTCATCATGACAAATGTCCTTCTTAATACCTATCTATCACTTAGGTATCACCCCTGTCCACCTCGCCTCCAATAACTATCATTTGTTCTCTATAATTAAGAGTCTATTTCTTGCTTTGCCTCTCTTTTTTCCTCCCTATGTTCACTTGTTTTGTTTCTTAAATTCCACATATGAATGAATTTACATAGTATTTGTCTTTCTCTGACTGACTTAATTTTGCTTAGCGTAATACTCTCTAGCTCCATCCCATCATTGCAAATGGCAAGATTTCATTCTTTTTTATAGCTAAGTAATATTCAATTGTATATACGTACCATATCTTTGCCCATTCATAATTTGATGGACAATTGGGCCCCTTCCATAATTTGGCTCTTGTTGATATGCTGCTATAAACTGGGCATGGATATATCCATTCGAATCAGTACTTTTATGTCCTTTGGGTAAATACCTAGCAGTACAATTGTTGGATCATGAGATGGTTCTATTTAAAAAATTTTGAGGAGGGAGATGGGCATGGAGGAGGGCACTTGTGGGGATGAGCACTGGGTGTTATATGGAAACCAACTTGACAATAAACTATTTGTAAAATAATAAAAAATTTAAAAATGTAAAACAAGTGCTGAGGCTAGGACTTTCGGTACTGTGTTCAATAACAGTGGTGAGAGTGGACATCCTTGTCTTGTTCCTGATTATAGAGGAAACACTCTCATTTTTTCCCCATTGGGGATGATATTAATTCTGGGTTTTTTGAATATAGTTCCTATTATGTTGAGTTATGTTCCCTCTAAACCTACTTTGCTGAGGGTTTTTATCATGAATAGATGCTGTACTTTGTCAAATACTTTTTCTGCATCTATTGAAAGGATCATATTATTTTTATCCTTTCGTTTATTAATGTGATCTAGCACGTTGATTAATTTGTTGAATATCTAACCATCTTTGCAACTCAGGAATAAATCCCACTTGATCTAGTAACGGACTCTTAGATTTCATTTGCTAATGTTTTCTGAGAATTTTTGAATCCATGTTCATCAGGGATATTTGCCTGTAGTTCTCTTTTATAGTTGAGTCATTGGTTTTGGTTTTAGATTGGCTGGCCTTATCATAGAATGAACTTGTAAGTTTTCTTTCCATTTCTATTTTTTGGAATAGTTTAAGAATAGGTATTAACTCTTCTTTAAATGTTTGGAAGAATTCACCTATGAAGACATATGGCCCTGGACTTTTGTTTGTTGGGAGATTTTTGATTACTGATTCAATTTCTTTGACAGTTGTTGGTTTGTTCAAGGTTTGTTTGTTTGTTTGTTTGTTTCTCTCCCAGGTTCCATTTTGGTAGTTTATATGTTTCTGGGAATTCATCCATTTCTTCCAGGTTGTCTAATTTGTTGGCATATAGTTTTTCATAATATTCTCTTATGATTGTTTGTATTTCTGTGGTGTTCATTGTTATTTGTCTTCTCATTTGTGATTTTATTTATTTAGATCCTCTTTTCTTTTTGATAAGTCTGTCTAGGGGTTTATCAATTTCATTAATTTTTTTCAGTGAACCAGCTCCTGGTTTTATTGATATGTTTGATTAGTTTTTAGTTTCTATATCATTTATTTCTGTTTTAGTCTTTATAATTTCCTTCTTCTGCTGGCTTAGTTTGTCATTTTTTTTCTAGATCCTTTAGGTGTAAAGTTAGGTTGTTTATTTGATCTTTTTCTTGCTTCTTGAAGTAGTCCTGTACTGTTATAAATTTCCCTCTTAGAACCACTTTTGCTGTCTCCCAAAGGTTATGGACCTTTTTGTTTTCATTTTCATTTGTTTCCATGTACTTTTTAATTTCTTCTTTAATTTCCTGGTTGACTCATTCATTCTTTAGTATCATGTTTTTTAACCTTCAGGTATTTGTGATCTTTTCATATTTTTCTTATGATTGATTTCAAGTTTGATAGTGTTGTGATAAAAAAAAATACACCTGGGCTGATCTCAATCCTTTTGTACTTTTGAAGCCTGATTTGTAACCTAGTATGTGATCTATTCTGGATAATCACCTATGTGCACTTGAAAAGAATGTGTGGGGTTTTTTTTGCTTTAGCATAAAATGTTCTGAATATATCTGTTAAATCAATCTGGTCCAGTGTGTCATTCAAAGCCATTGTTTCCTTGTTGATTTTCTGCTTGCATGATCTGTCCATTGGTGTAAGTGGAGTGTAAAAGCTTCCTACTATTTTTGCATTATTAGCAGTGAGTTCCTTTATGTTTGTTATTAATTGTCTTATATATTTGGGTATCACATGTTGGGGACAGAAATATTTCTAATTGTTAGATCTTATTGGATAGTCCCCTTTATTATCATATAGTGCCCTTCATCTCTTGTTACAGCCTTTGGTTTAAAATCTACTGTCTGATTTAAGTATTGCTACTGTGGCTTTCTTTTGGCACTCATTTGCATGATAAATATTTCTCCATCTCCTCACTTTCAATCTGCAAGTGTCTTTAAGTCTGAAATGAGTCTCTTGTAGGCAGCAAGTAGATTTTTTTTTTTTAATCCATTCTGACACTCTATGTCTTTGATCGGAGTGTTTGGTCCATTTACATTCGGAGTAATTATTGATTGACGTATATTTAGAGCTAGTTTATTACTTGTTTTGTTGTTTTTTTTTTCTGTTTTCCTTTCTTGTCTTTGTCACTTTTGGTATTTCCTTTCCACTCAAAGAGTCTCCTTTAATATTTCTTGCAGGTCTGGTTGAAAAGTCATGAACTCCTTTAGTTTTTGTTTGCCTGGGAAGCTGTTTATCTCACCTTCTATTCCATATGATAGCCTTGCTGGATAGAATATTCCTGGCTGCAGATTTTTGCCATTCAGCATGTCGGATATATCATGCCACTCACTTCTGGCTTGCCAAGTTTCTGTTGAGAGATCTGCAGCTACCCTAATTTGTCTTCCTTTGTGAGTTAGAAACTACTTTTTGTCTTGCTCTTTAGAATTTTTTCTTTATTGCTATATTTTGCAAATTTAATTCCAGTATGTCTTGGTGTTAATCTGCTTTTATTGATTTTGATGGGAATCCTTGGTGTCTCCTGAATTTGGATGTCTGTTTCTTTTTCCAGATTAGGGAGGTTTTCAGATATTATTTCCCCACATAAATTTTCTGCCCCTTTTCTCTCTCCTTCTGGGATTATGATGATAGGAATGGTATTATATTTGATGGAGCCACGGAGTTTCCTAAATCTGTTCTGATGATCTATAATTTTTTCTCTTTTCTTCAGCTCAACATATTGCAGTATGCAAGGCTGAAATCTCTCTTAGCTCTAAGGATTGCTTCTTTGAATCTGGGGAGGAATTGGAAAATTCTAATGCTTGAAATGCGTTATTATCAAGACTCTTCCTTGCAGCTATAGTAAATATCCTTTTGTTTTCTGTGAGTTTCTATCTGTAACCCTAAAATAGAAACTTCTGCTGTTTGCAGGCTTTGGAAAGCAGGATCCACATTTCTGTTCACTCAACAATCTAAACATAGGAAAAGGAGTAAGAAGGAGTAAGTGTACACATACATGGCATAGACTCTTTTTTTTTCTCTCTCTCTCATTATGGAGGAGCCTGTCCACAGTATCCAATACTCCTCACTCCTTCCTACTATAAGCTTGTTGAGACAGCTCTTTATCTCTAAGGAGATAATACACCGCTGCCCATGTACTCTGTTACTGAACATGTGATAAAATTAATTGTGGTAACAAATCATGTGGATGTTTGATTCTGGCCATGTAAGAAACTATGTTTTGCAATCTAGTTTTACCAGTGATGAAGATAATATTTTTCATACTTCTAACCTTTGTGCTCCTTTCCTTTTTTCCTTTTTCCCTTCCTCCATTCATCTCTTTTTTTTTCTTCCCCTTTCCTTTTCCTTCTTTTTGTAAATGTTCCATGTCCACTTAGAAGAATGTGGGTATATTGTTCTAAATATGAATTAGGTAGAGTTGTTGAATAATGTTTAAACCCTTTATAAGTAAATCCTTTATTATTATGTTTGTTGTTGTTGTTTTACTATTAGTTACTGACAGAAGTATGTTAAAACTTCCAACTCTGATTAAGTATTTGTCAGTTTCTCCTCTTGTGTATCTCAACTTTTGTGTTAAGTATTTTGAAGCCATGTTATTAGGTATTTTTTGTTGAGTTGAACTTTTTTTAAGTTTATTTTTTATAAATTTTGAGAGAGAGACAGCGAGCAGGGAAGGGCAGAGAAAGAGGGAGACAGAATCCCAAGCAGACTCTGAAATATCAGTGCAGAGCCCAGTGCCACGCCAGTGCCATGAGTTCATGACCTAAGCAGAAATCAAGAGTTGGACACTTAATTGATTGAGCCACCCAGGCACCCCATTGTTGACTTGAACTTTTAGTCATTATGAAGTTTCACATTTTCTAATATTTTTTGTCTTAAAATCTATTTTAGATATTAATGTAGCCCTGTTGGTTCTTACTGAATATGCTCTGCTTTGTCTTTGCGAGAAAAGATATACAAATGTATTAATTTTTAATATATGCACAGGAGCACACATGGGAAAAAGTGAATTCTCAAATAAACAAGATTTTAGAGCTTATATATTGTCTTCATAGGGCAAAAAGGTCGGGGTGAATGTAGACTTAAGAGAGTGAACAATCTCCAGAAAAGATAAATGGACCTTTAGAAAAATATATGAGAATTGTGATAGTTTGTTACTAAATTTATTTGGGTGTGGTGTTGACTTTGAGTCTTCTCTCCTATGACAAACCATATTTTGCTGCTTGATGAAACTCCTGGGAAGGAGATTAATGACATTTGAACTCTTCCTGGCAAATCTGTCTTTAGGCAGATATAGGGAGTTCCTGCCTCTAGAAATTATTATTGTGGTTTTCTAATAATTGGTATTATATTTACCACATTCCTTCTATATTCATTAATTTGAATTATTCCATAAGAAAGAGATGTCTCTTTTTATTTATTTAGTTTGTTGTTTATTTATTCTTTTCTTTTGTTATTAGAGGCTCATGAATACTTACTGTATTCATTGTGTTATAATCCAATATTATTGTTATTTCTGTTTTTGCTCAAATTGTTCCAGCTTGGACTATTGGGAAATTAGACACTGTGTCAGTTTGGCATGCTTCATCCTTATTTTATTGTTTATCCTTTTTTTGGGCAATTCCTTTCTTATTGGTACCACAAAATGTTCCAGGATCATCTCACATTTTTGCATATTGTCTGTTCTAGTCTCCAAATCAGCCATTATTCCAAATATCTCTGGTTCCCTTTATTAGGGAATTGTATTTAGAAAATAATTTCTTAGAATCTGGGTGTCAGTATTTCACCAAACATGAATCTCTTATACACTGTTCCATATTCCAGCTTTTTACTTACCAACGAACCATTCATGTAGAATTTTTCAGCATTTGACACAGTGCTTTATATTATTGCTATTTTATATTAGGTACTTCTCCCAAGTACGCTTTTAGTTGGATACTGATTTAGATGACAAGCTGTAGGCTAATGATTTGGTTGAACTAAAATGGCCTTCAGAGTGGAAAATCTTAATGGGTAGATACATTTTCTTGGAGACAATTTATTTAATGTTCAGCTGCATGACTGACAAATGGTTGAAATAATGAAACATGAGGGTGTCTGTATGTTTGAAATCATATAAAATAACAATTAAATATTAATGAATAAAACCTGGATATTGTTTTGACATGGATCAATATTTAAGTTAGCAAGAACAGGATGAAAGGAATTGATTTGTGGTCAAGCTCAGATACAATTTTGTTCGGGTACTATTTCTGGTGAGACAGGAATTCCTAAAGAGCACACAACATGAAGGCTGACAAGTTACACTCTAGTATAGCAAAGAGAGGAAGAAGACACTGTGGAGGGAAAAATAACTCACTTGTCTTCAAGACTATAGAAGAAATGGAGATAATAACTTCAAGCGTAGATTTTTAACAAAAACAGAAGCATTGAAGAATTTGAAATAAATTGAAAGAATGGAAACACAGAATCTTAAGAACAGATAAACTGCTTGTCAACATGTGCCTCCCTCAAAAGAAATGGGTCACTTAGACTATTTAAATTCAACAATCATTATTTGAGCCCCAGGTATATGTCAACTAATGAGCCAGACAGTGAGACTCCACATCTCAGCCATAGGTCAGAATGTGTGGTCTCTGCTGAACCTGCCAGACTCCCTTCTGGGAATATAAATGCTAAACGCAGGTTACACAGGAGATAAATCTTTTGGTGGTAAGCCATTTATGACAATAAAGTTCATGAGTTCCACCAGTTCAAGAAGAGCAGCCTTGATTCCTTTTTTTTCTCAGTTCTGCTCATTTTGTTAGCATTTCCTTTTATATTGTAAGCTTCTCAGGATGTTTCAAAATAAACGTCCATTAATTATTGAGCTGGCCAGAATCTTTCTTTGTGAAGAATTTGTGAAGAACCCTGAATGACACTGTCATTGAATGAGTCTTGTCATGAAATCCAAATATATGTTCTTAACCCTTCTTAACCCTTCTTAACCATTCTTAACTCCCTATAAAGATATAGAGTATGGAAGCCAATTCAAGAGAAGAAGAAATGAGCTAGTGTCAGGAGAAAGGAGGCAGAACTAGTCTGAGCTGAGAAAAGTGAAGGTGACCTTCTACACCTTTGGGAGGGAAATTACAAAGATGCACATCTTCACTTGTGAGTTGGTTTTTATAAAGGTGATTGAGTGATGCCTGAGAAGAGAATTATGATGCAGACCTTGAGAGTAGTAGTAGAAGCTCTGTGTGGTTGGGTCTGTACTGCTGAAGAAGACTGAATAAAGAAGCATCCCCTTAGTTCACACATCATAGTCAAACAGAGTTCAAGACTTCACAGCAGCTTTGAAGAGCAAAAGGAGCACTAGTAATTATGGTGATCATCATGGACTGGGATCAGGCTCCTCTGCCATTTTATGGGAGCACATAAGCCTCCATATTCCTCTACCAACCTTGGGACAAGGAGGGTCTTATGGTATTTCACAGCTAAAATGTCATTTTACATTAATATAATGGGTACAGGCTTAGAGCCATATTTAGTTTGGTTTAAAATAAACTAATGAAAGCTAATATATATCAAGCACTATAAGCCAGAAACTTTGGTTTTTTCTCAAGTTTATTTGATTCATTTTGAGAGAGAGCACCAGAGGGACAGGGAGAAAGGAAGAGAGAGAATCCTAAGTAGGCTCTGCACTGTCAGCATGGAGCCCGACATGAGTTTCAAACCCACTAACTGTGAGATCATGACCTGAGCAGAAAACATGACATTTATGCAACTGAATGAACCACCCAGGTGCCCCCAAACCAGGAACTCTTCTGATAGCTTCACGTGTATTGACTTATTTAGTTCTCTTATGGATGTAGACAGTCAAGCATAAATAATGTAGCTCAAGGTCATATGATACAGATTCCAGTGCATGCAGTCTGACTCCAATTCACTGTGCTATATTTTGTGTGTGTGTGTTTCTCTATGTGTTTCAATTGTAAATTATTTTAACCATACAGCAAGAATAGGGAAAAAAAACCCCATAAATTCCTGTTTTCCTACCTCTTAGTTGTATTAAATCTTCATTATATGTTGCATTTTCTTCAGATATTTTTGAGATAGCCTCTATCATGAATTCAGAGTATTTTTTTACTACATATCTGGCATCCATAAACATTATTTTATTTTTTTATTTTATTTTTTTAAAGTTTATTGTCAAGTTGGTTTCCATATAACACCCAGTGTTCATCCCCACAAGTGCCCTCCTCCATGCCCATCACTCCCTTTCCCCTCTCCCCTCCTCATCAGCCCTCAGTTTGTTCTCAGTATTCAAGAGTCTCTCATGGTTTGCCTCCCTCTCTCTCCCCAACTGTTTTTTCCCTTCCCCTCCCCCATGGTCCTCTGTTAAGTTTCTCCTATTCCACTTATAAATGAAAACATATGGTAGCTGTCCTTCTCTGCCTGACTTACTTCACTCAGCATAACACCCTCAAGTTCCATCCATGTTGCTACACATGGCCAGATTTCATTCTTTCTCATTGCCCTGTAGTATTCCATTGTATATATAAACCACATCTTCTTGATCCATAAACATTTTAAACAGTTAAAACATTTTTAACTTCCACAGATTATACCATATTGAATATAACATTCTGCAAATTGCATTGATTGGAACATAATAATTTTCACTTTCATTCATCTTGAAATATATAGCATGATGGCATTTCTTAAAAAACTATAGTATGTCCCTTATATTTCCTTTTTTTGAATCACTGACAGGGTAACTTATCCTATTTTTAATGCTTGGTTCCAGTAACTACATTTATCTAGATTTTGGTTATCTGAGTGCATATTTGATAATAATATATGTTATTGATGAATTGTATATTTTCATTGTAAAAAGATTCTGTATCAGTTAAAAACTTTTTATAATTGTGAGTCACCACAGCTCAACTTAAAATTAATGTGAACAAATTAAGCATTTATATTTTTCTTATGAAAGAAGAAATCTGGAGATTACATTAATTGTATCTGGAGATACAATTAATGGCACTGGTTCAGTGACTCAAAGAAATCAAAACTGAGGTCTCTGTTAATTTCTTGACCTTGAGGTGGCTATTCTAGCTAAAGTTAACACACCTATTTTTCAAGCAGAAAGAAACAAAGGGGAAAAGAAAGCAACCAGGAGAATGGATATATCTAGAATTCTTATGTTATCCAAGGTAAAATGGGTATTGAGTGTTCAATGGCAGTGATAGTCAGGTTTGCACTCCTCAGTTAAACCTACATTACATTTTCCTTTTATTTGTTAAGTATTTTTTCCCTTTTATCTATAATTTAATAATCCTATTGCATGGGCAGTATAATTGTACTACATGCATTATTTAACAATAATGCAAACCACTTAGAAGTCTATCTAAAAAAGGACTACTGAGTTTTGACTAGAATTCTTAATAACCAAGAGATGTAAGAATTATTAACATGCACTCTGTTATTGATATACTGACTACCTAAAAATCTTATACTATTATTATCTCATACTGATACATTAAATAATTTTCTTGTTTTCTTTTTTTAATATTTATTTTTGAAAGAGAGAGAGACACACACACAGCATGAATGGGGGAGGGGCAGAGAGAGAGAGGGAGACACAGAATCCAAAGCAGGCTCCAGGCTCTGAGCTGTCAGCACAGAACCCAACATAGGGCTCAAACACACGAACCATGAGATCATGATCTGAGCCAAAGTTGGACTTTAACCGACTGAGCCACCCAGGTGCCCCAATAATTTTCTTTTCTTTTCTTTTTTTTAAGTTTATTTATTTGTTTTGAGAGAGACAGTGAGAGTGTGAGTACGGGAGGAGTAGAGAGGGAGGAGAGAGACTCCCAAGCAGGCTCTGCACCATGAAAGCAGAGCCCAAGATGAGGCTCTAACCCATGAAACTGTGACATCATGACCTGAGTCGAAACTGAGTCAGACGCTTAACCCACTGAGCCACCCAGGCGCCCCCACTAAATAATTTTCTGATAAAATATTGGCACAAGCATCATTAATCTTAGTGTCAAAATTTTAAAAACCTTCAAACACAAGGAGATTAGACATACGTTAGCATACATATACAATTAATATTTTAACCATTAAAATAATACTTTGCAGAAATAATATTTAAACCAACACAGTTTGGTTTTTGTGTTTAAACCGTCACAGGATATCATCACAATATGACACCTTATGAAAAAAAAAAGACTGTAACAGTTTATTTGAAAAAAGTGCATGGAAAATGTACACTAATAACAAGCATTAAATATCACTAAGGTTACTTTTTCATTAAAATAATGCACTATTTTATTAATATTAACAGTAAGATTCTACTATTTAGAACATATGCTACATGAATAAAAGAAATGAAGGAGATCAGTAAAAAGTTGACAAACATTAAAATTTGTATTGCAACTCTATAGTCACAAATAAAACTAGGCAAATTTAGAGTTGTTATTTGAACCATAGACTACATAATTTTTTGAAATTGTTAACATTTCACAATGACACAGGATGTATAAAAGATAAATATTCTTTTATAATAAAAATGATGCCAAACGTAGCTACACACGAAGTATTATTTTTATCATGTTCAGTAAAACTCAGTAATAAAACACATAGCTTTATGAATAAATATGCTAACAAAAATTTTCACAGGGAACAAAGCAATATTTTAATGGAATAAAGTTTATGTTGTTTTCCTTGGAAATATTTTTTCCTATTCTACTTAGAAAGTCTGTCTTCAATATGCTGTTACAGCTGTATACGTCCTCCTCTCTTAGATTCCTAAGGAGACATGGATGCCATAGAAACCATTAAACAGTGCTTACAATGTTGCTTCTTAGGCCACATTCCTAATGCATGGGTTACAATCCAATGCGAAAATACTGATGACCTTGCCTAGAATACAACATCTTTCCTAATAATCTGATATCATGCTTGATAGAGTACATTCCAAAAGACTAAAATAACTCTTTTTGGCAGATCAAATTTGCTGAGACAGATACGATAATAAATAATACCAAATCTGATCAGTGAGAGAAGAGCTTTTCCACAAGAAAGGGAAACATTATGATGCATGAAGATGTTCATTAATGTATTATTTTCAATAGCAGGAATGGAAAATATACATTATAAATGCTTTTTCTTTTTTTCTTTTGGTTTAGGTCAGTAAACTGAATTTTGCTGTTATAAGAGGAAAAGAATTAATGAATTTTCAGAAGATTTTATTTAAAATTTAGAGCTCAATAAGGGGAAATATTATTTCCTTATTTAATATTTTTATCAGTAATCTGTATGGGTATAATATTGGTCAATATTTTAAAATTATATTTGCTTGTAATATCAAAACTGGAGAATGGGGCACCTGAGTGGCTCAGTCGGTTAAGCATCCACCTTCAGCTCAGGTCATGATCTTGCAGTCCATGGGTTTGAGCCCTGCATTGGGCTCTGTGCTGACAGATCTAGAGCCTGTTTCAGATTCTGTGTCTCCCTCTCTCTCTGGCCCTCCCCTACTCACGCTCTGTCTCTCTCTCTCAAAGATGAATACACATTATACAAAAACATTAAAAAAAATATCAAACCTGGAGAGAAAAACTGACAGATTGGACATTAGAATATTCTGATAATTTTGGTACAATTATTTTGAGTAATTATAGCATGTTTCATCTGACTTTCAAAGTAATTTAGAAAAATATTCTTTATAGTATTCAGATATTATTATGGGAACATGTATGGTTGGTATGACTCTAGGCCCACAAGTTTAATTATGAAAAAAACAATCACTGGCTTGATTTTCACTCCTAACAACCTTTCAGTAAGAACAGTTATCACCGTGTCCTTTCATCTCTTGCCATGTTCCACCAATGTTGGGAAGTTTACTTAGCCCCTGGAAGATGAAGGGCCTTTATTTTCAGGAAAATCATGGTCACTGCAGGTAGAGTTGTGCTGTCCAAATGGCAGCAGCCACTTGACCTTTTGCATCTCTGCTTGTGGATCATCTTTGAGGTTCTGCTTTCCTGGTGCCCAGAAGCATGTCTCTCACGTCTGGATACCTCATAGACATTGCCTTGGAAGAGTGCTCTAGACTCAGATCCAGATTGATAGCCCCTCTTTTCTTTATTTGGCAGAAACTTGCATCTCTGCTGTGAAGATCCTCTCTCTGTCCCCTACTTCCCCAAGTCTCCAATCATAACTATTCATTTTGCTTAGGCTTTTATGAAAGACACACTTCTTTGAGCTATTCTTTCATTTATAGTTGCCAAAACCTTTGACTCAAGAAGTTAAACAATTCTGGCTACAAAACTGAGATGGAAAAGAATATGCAGACATGAGGGAAATTTAAAGAGCAAAATAAAATCCAGGATTTCAAAGATTAATATTTTAGGAACTAAGTACCAGACAGTACTTAAATGCAATGATTTAAAAATATATAACGTAGTCTCAGTAAAGGTGGTTAAAAGTTCAAAAATGAGAGTATTTATTGCCTTTGTGGCTGCTGATATCCACATGGGCCAACGCTTCAGTCTGGGATGATCTTGATCCCAGATGAATTGCTCTCTGGGAGAGCCTGGAATGAGGATTGTCCTTGAGCTCTTCTCATTCTCATTCCTGGACTGTACTAAGGTTGTCCAGTTCTTTGTGCTGAATAAAATCCCTTATGTTTGTTGCTAATAACTTGCCTCGTTGACGTTTGGGAATTTACAGTTGTTAGAACTCTTCTGGTTTGGATTTGGCTAACCTTTCAATCCCTGATCTGCAATCTGGATTTATGTTTATAGACCCATCCTTACCTTAGCATCACCTCTGCCATATTTCTACCTGACCCTTCATTATTTGAGACATTTGGAGTAGACTTAGAAGACTATTTTAGTCAATTCTGCTGGCTTTGAGTCCAGGAAACAGTAGAGTGGTAAGTTCAAAAATATTTAACAGACATTCTTTATTGACTTAAATGAACCTTCAAGGATGTCCTCACTTCTGCCCTTATTCTTGTATTTAGGTAAGGAATGTAAAGAAGACCTTGATGGGGGAAAGAAAGGTTCCTTTCATATTGGGTTTTTACCAACTTCAAAGACAGTGCTGCCAAATGGACCTGATTTGGTTTTTTCCATTGTGAGCTGGTCATACTGTTTAGGGTTGTTTTATTTTGTTTTGTTTTTTATTAGAAGATAATTTCAAAGGGCAGCACAAGTGTATGTTGTAATAAGGTAAGCAGACTTTAAGGTCAAGAAGCCCCTGCCAAAGGGATTGTTTGCTGAGAATTGAAGATAGGCTTCCTGTTTCAAATGGTATCTGGGGAAAATTCCATTAACTCCAGTGCCAGTAGGATGAAAATGAGTGAAATTGGTGGGTCAGCACTGTTATGCCAACATCACAATAGGTAGCAATTTACTTTGTCTCTCCTTTGCTGACCATACCTTATCCAAACATTTAGTCCATAGCAAACAAAAAAGCAGAGTAGTTATTCTTCTACAGCAAAAATATATTGCTTATTGGGATTCAAAGTCCACATTTCACATTGTATATTCAATATGTGAGTACAGCTCTCATTAGGTTAGCTCTGCATGACCGCAATAAATTAAACTATGCAGCCATAATTTATCCATATATTTAATTCCATAAAGCAGAATGGATAAAGGAAGGATCCTGGTAACAGATGGAAGAGAAAGTTCTAGTTTTTCACAAGTTCAGAGCATTTAATAAATGCTAGAAAGAAGTATATTGACAAAACAAAAATGGCTGTTTGATACTGGAAATTATACTAGAAATCATACTTTCCGATTGTGTCTCCAAATCCTACTTTCCAGATTGGAAAAACACCCGAGCGGTTATAGCATTAGAATGCGGTGATTGCGTGCTCCACATTTTGACAAAACCTGTGTCTGGATAGAGTTTTACTTGTTTGAGGATAAGCATAGTGGAAAATATTATATTGGGACCTAAAAGAACATCATATAAAGTGAAGTTAAAAGGGTATATTTTTCATTGCTGCAGTAACAAAATGCCACACACTTAGAGGCTTAAAGCAATACAAATTTATTATAGTCCTGGAAGTTGTAAGTCTGAAATGGGTTTTACCAGGCTGCAATCAAAATGTAACCAAGGCATCATCTTTCTTGAGGCTCTATGGAAAAAAAATCTGTTTTTTGCCTTTTCCATTTTCTAAAGACTGACTGTGTTCCCTGGCTTATGTCCCCCTTTCTCCATCACCAAAGCCAATATACAGTTGAGTCCTTTCAATGTAGTCATCCCTCTCTCTCTCTCTCTCATCCTCCTTTCACGTATATGGACTCTTGTAATTACATCAGGCCTGTCCTGTTAATCCAGTATAATCTCCTCCTCTCAAGGTCAAATAGCAACCTCAATTACATCTGTCACCTTAATTCCCTTTTGCCTTGTCATCCTAACATATTAAGGGGTTCTGAAGATTTAGTCCTGAATATTTGGTGCCTATTGTTCAGTATGCCACAGAGGGCAATATATTTAACACTTATTGTAAATTCAAGGGTGTATAAATTAAGAATTAGAATAAAATTTCAGAAATTGAAAATTTCAGAAAAAATATTATTTTTATAGTTACACAACAATATATAATCTGTATTGATTGCGAATTTTGCTGCTTCTTTCATGCCTTTTGTATGACAAAGCTTAGTTATGTTAACTAAATGTTATGGACAATAAGAAGTAATAATGCTGATGGAAAAGGGGGGTAGAAAGCAGAAAAAACCCCAACAAAGCCAACAATGTAAAAATTCAATAAGTATATATGCAGTTTTCAGTTCTGCATGTAAGAAGCTTGGAAGTTGCCACTCAGGGATAACAAGGTAAAAGCTGAGAAGTCTGATAAATCAATGCCTGTTCTAGGATCTATAAAAGAGGCAAAGACATAGGCAAATTACTGCCCCAAAATTGGAAAGGCAGGTGCACACAGGGAGTCACAGAATCCCATGAGCAGAAACCACCATGGGGACCAGTGCCAGGGTAAGGAGACCAGAACTCTAGTTCTAGACCAGAACTCAAATTGCTGAATATCCAGTATGCACAACTTTGAGAGTTAAAATTTCTGGGCGAATCCTATGAAATTGTCGATTTCAGAACAAAATCTTCCTGTGCTCCTGAAAGGAACCGTGTTAATATACCTTAGAGCATTGTATTTTTAACAGGCCTGATTTCAGGAGAAACTAGTTAATCACAGCCTAACCTGAAGTACTATCAGATCCTAACTGAACTGGGAGAAGGAAAATGACCAACTCTGGTCCTCTCTAGACATCCTGTCCCATGTAAGGGGGGAAAGTAAATGAAGGACACTTGTGGAGTTTACAGTTTAGAGGCACAGCATCAGTAAAAGACTGAGACCTAGTCATAGGACTATTAAATGCTTCCCTTCCCCCATACCTTACCACCACATTATTAAAGGCATTTTTACAGCACTTTTTTTTTTTACCCAGAGTGTCATGTTGGCTATCAAGAAAAAATTACGAGGTATGCCAAAAGCCAAAACAAACAAACAAACGAACAAACAAAAACCTACCAGTATTTGAAGACAGAAAGCAAGCATCAGAACTATGCATGGTAGGAGTGTTAGAATTATCAGACCAGAAATTTAAAGCAACTGTGATTAACATGCTAAGGGCTCTAGAGGATAAAATAAATAGCATGCAAGAAAAGAGGGATAATATAAGGAGAGAGACTGACATCCTAAGAACCTCATGGAAATTCTAGGGATCAAAAACCCTGTAACGGATATAAAGAATGCTTTTGACTGACTTATTACTAGACTGAACATGGCTGAAGAAAGAATCTCTGAGTCTGGGGATATCAGTAGAACTTTCCAAACTGAAAAGCAGAGACAGTAAGAACAACTACAACAACAACAACAAAAGGAAAACAATATCCAAGAACTATGGAACAACTTCAAAAAGTGTAAGAGAAAAAAAAGTATTTGATAAAATAACGACTGAGAATTTCTCCAGATTAATATCAGACAACAAACCTTAGATCCAGAAATCTCAGAGAATATCAAGCTGGATAATTGCAAAAAAAAATCTGCATGTAGGCCTATCATTTTCAAATTACAGAAAATCAAAAAGAAAGAAAATCTCTTTTAAGAAGACAGAGAATGAAATATCTTACCTATATAGAAATAGAGGTAAGAATTACGCCTGCCTTTTCCTTAAAAACCATGTAAGAAAGAAAAGAGTGAACTGAAATATTTCAAGTGTTGAGAGAAAAACCCACCAACCTAGAATTCTGTGATTCTGTGTCCTATGAAATTATCCTTCAAAAGTGAAGGAGAAATAGACTTTTTTAAACAAAAATATTTGAGGAAATTTGTTGCCAGTAAACCTTCCTTGCAAGAAATAGTAAAAGAATTTCTTTAGAGAAAAGAAAATAATATATATCAAACTCAGATCTACATAAAGAAATGAACAGCAAGAAGACTAAATGATGTCATCAAAAAGACAAGAGATAATAGGAAGAACAAAGCTGGATGTATCACAATACCAGATTTCAAGAAATACTACAAATCTATAATAAAATAGAATGGCACTGGCACAAAAATAGACACACAGATCAATGGAACAGAATAGAGAGCCCAGAACTACACCCATGTTTATATGGTCAATTAATCTATGACAAATGAGGCAAGAATAAATAAGGGAGAAAAGACTGTCTCTTCAATCAATGGTGTGAGAAAGCTGGAAAACTACATGCAGAAAAATGAAACTGGTTGGCAAGGATGTGAATAAAAGCAATTCTTGTGCACTGTTGGTGGGAATGTAAATTAGTGCAGCCCCTATGGAAACATTATTGAGTTTCCTTAAAAAATTAAAAATAGAAATACCATACAATACAGTAATTCCACTACTGGGTATTTACCCAAAGAAAACTAAAACATTAATTTGAAAAGATATATGCACTCCTATGTTTGTTGCTGCATTATTTACAATAGTCAAATAATGAGCTATTACTCCACCATAAAAAAGAATGACATCATGCCATTTGTAACAACATGGATGGACCTAGAGGGTATTATACTAAGTGAAATAAGTCAGAGAAAGTCAAATACTGTATGATTTCACTTACATGTAGAATATGGGGAAAAAATAAGAAAAAGCAGAAGCAGATCCATAAATACAGAGACTAAACTGGTGGTTGCCAGTGGGGAAGAAATGGAGGGATGGACCCAAAAAAAGGGATGAAGGGAAGTGAACAGGCTTCCAGCTATGGATTGAGTGAGTCACAGGTCACAGGGATAAAAGGTACAGTATAGGAAATATAGTCCAAGGTATTGTAATAGCTTTGTATGGTGACAGAGGGTAAATACACTTGTGGTGAGCCTAAGTATACAGTTGTCAAATCACTGTGTTGTACACTGAAACAAATGTAACATTATGTGTCAACTATACCTCAATAAAAAAAGACAAGAGATAACAAATATTGGAAAGAATGTAGAGAAAGGGGAACACTTGTGCACTGTTGATGAAATGTAAATTGGTTCAGTCACCATGGGAAACAGTATAGAGATTCCTCAAAAAATTAAAAAGAGAACTACCATATGATCCAACAATTGAACTTCTGGCTACATAGCCAAAGCAAATGAAATTACTATCTCAAAGAGATATCTACACCCTCATATTCATGGTAGCACTATTTACTATAGCTAAGATGTGGAAGCAGTCTAAGTGTCCATCCGTGGATGAATGAATTTTAAAAATGTGATATAAATCATATGATTTATATATATGATAAAATGTGATATATGGAATGGAATATAGAATATGATATAAAATAAAGTAGACAATGGGATATTATTCAGCCACAAAAAATAAGGAATATCTGCCATTTGAAGCATCATGGATAAACCTAAGGGAAATATATCAGACAGAGAAAGGCATAACTATATGATCTCACTTACATGCGGAGTCTTAAAAAAAACCAAACTCATAGAAACAGAACAAATAGGTGGTTTTCAGAGGTAGGGTGGGGTGAGGTTTGGGGGATAGATGAAGATAGTCAAAGTTCAAACTTCCAGGTATAAGGTAAATTCTGGGGATGTAGTGTACAGCTTGGTCACTATAGTTGAAAATATCATGTTGTATATTTAAAAATTGTTAAGAGAGTTTAAAAGTCCTCAACACAAGAAAAAACTTGTAACTGTGAGGTGATAGATATCAACTAAACTTATTGTGGTAAACATTTCACCACTTATAGACGTAACACATTACTGTGTTGTATGCTTTAAACTAATACAATGATATATCTGTGTCAAGGGAAGCCTGGATGGCTCAGTCGGTTTAGCGTCCGACTCTTGATTTCAGCTCAGATCATGATCTGCCAGTTCCTGGAATAGAGCCCCACATCAAGCTCTGAGGAGCCTGCTTGGGATTCTTTGTCTCCCTTTCTGCCCCTCCTCCACTTGTACACAGTCTCTCTCTCTCTCTCTCTCTCTTTTTCAAAAACAAATAAAATTTTTTATTGTTTATTTGTTTTTAGAGAGAGAAAGAGAGAGACTGGAGTGTGAACCCAGGAGGGGCAGAAAGAGAGAAAGACACAGAATCCCAAGCAGTCTCTAGATGCTAAGCTGTCAGCACAGAGCCTGACATGGGGCTTGAACTTACAAACCTCCAGATCATGACCTGAGCCCAAGTCAGATGTTTAACCGATTGAGGCACCCAGGCACCCCAAGTAAATATTTTTTAAAAAGACGTTTTATATATAGATAGATATATCTATCTATACACATGTCTATATATATATATATGGTATTTCAAAATGAAAGACTTCATAGAAATATTAAGAGATCCCTCATTAACATATTTACAAAATGATATATGGTAACAATATTCTTTGAAATGTTCTTATAATAGGGAAATAATTGGAAGTAACCTAAGAAGTTTATCAATATACAACAATTAAATAAACTGATGATAAAAATAACTTTTTTTCTTGTCTCAGATTCAACCATAAATACAGTAAAACTTTGGACTGCAAGTAACTTCTTTCTGCAAGTGTTCTGCAAGATGAGCAAACATTTCTAATAAATTTTAAATTGATAAACGAGTGATGTCTTGCTATACAAGCAGTACATGACTGTAAACACACATCATCACAACTGAATCAGTGGTTCCTGAAATTCACTTTGACTTACAAATGCTTTGGATTATAATCATGTTTCTGGAACAAATTATGTTCGCAAACCAAAGTTTTACTGTACTTCTCCCCTTCAGTATTAAGCATCCTGCTGGCTTTAGTTCTAGAACTAAATTTAGTTTAGGGATAGGAAAATAGAAAAACCTCCTTTTCTGCAAACCCAAGTCTATGAATATATATTTTAAATGCACTCACACATGCAGTAACTAAGATATTGATGTCATATAGGCATAAAAAACATTGTATTCAGGATAAGGTGAGTGGAATTTACTTATGGTAAATTTGAATTTAGAGAAATCTAAATTTGATTTTAGAGAAAGAGAGGGGAAGTGATTTTGCAACACCTCAGTGTAATTTATTTTAAAATTAAAAAATGTTTAAATAAGTATATTTTAAAATTCAATAAAAATATGAAATGGACATTTTTCTATAGTAAGAAGCAGAAATGATACTTCTAAGAATTGAGTCAGTGATATAAATGATAAACATGAGCTTTTCAAAAAAGTCAAAGAAAAGTCGTAAATAGTGTTAAAACAGTGGAAGAGGTCAAAACATTGAACTAACAAAACCAAACAATGGTACTTCTAAAGAAGGCTTAAAATATGAGTACAAGCAATGATCTTGTACTAAATAGAATATTTGTTTTTTCTGATTTGAAGTAAACCTGCATATACAAATTGACAGGTTCACAGTAATACCACAAAATCAATTAATGAGCTACATCTATGTACTTGTCCTTAGTATTAAAAAGAAATCTATGAGAATTCAGTTGTATAAAAACTTTACTTAAGAAGGAATGCATAAATTATATTTCTGTGGATTATTTATGAATAATTCCAAGTAAGATAATTCACAAAATTAAGGGTCAGAAATCAGTTATTTCTACAGTTTTGAGAAAAGCAAATTATTTTGGCCTCACTGGTTTTTTTTTACTCAGGCTTCATGTGCGAAGCTAGGTGAAAATATATTGAAATGCCGAAGGCTACTGTTACTATCCCCCTGAGGATGTACCTCCAGGATGTGAAGTATAAAATAAGAAATTTAAAAATCTTAATCACCACGTTACCTGATTATTGAACATCACAAGGTAAGTACTTGACGTGAGTGCCATCATTTTTACTTCCAGCGAGATGTAATTTGAAGGTCAAGAGCTCTATATTGTATTTAAAATATGCAGAACTTCTGCAATCTTCTTCTCCTTACAATCTCCCACAGGTACTGGGTCTAGGTATTTTTTGGTGTTTTTTATTTTTATTTTTTTTTACCATTCAGCATGGCCTACACTTGAAAACAATAGTCATAATCTGTGGTGCCTTTTCTGCTATACAGAGGCGAAAAATCAATGTTATGTAACATGTATCATTATTGATATCAGCTAATAATAACATATGCATCCAAATATATATAACATTTTTCATGCTCAAATTATTTTTGTGTTGCCCTACAGATGTATATGATTGATTACTTTTAAAATGAAAATAGAGAAAGAAAATATAGATCTTTGGGAATGAAAAGGGTACTTTCAAGCAAAATGAATAAGAATGGAAGTTTTAGAAATAAACTCTTGTATTTAATAATTTGGGATTTTAAAATTTTTTAGAAAACATCTTTCATGAAGAAGGTATCTTCCTCACTGGAACTGTATTACTATATTACTGTAGTACATCCTATGCTATGGATTCCACATAAATATACTTCACTTTCCTTTGCGCTAATGGTTCCAGGGTGTGGTTTTGACCCCATTAGCTGCCAAGAAAGCATGGAGTGCCAAGATGCACTTTGGGCTGTTCTCTTTTTCATGATCTCCATCACCTATACCACGTACTTCCAACTGTTTGATATAAAACTAGTAAATTCCTGTCTTATGTAAGGGCACTGGAGATGCAGATTCAAAAAAAAGGCCCCATGCTGTATCCAACACAGGAACCAGACATTCATTGCAAGCTTCTCCTATTTATCAATTCTTAAGCTGTCACTGCCTACAAAAATGACTGTCTTAGGTTATTTGTAAGAATGATATGCCCAATTTGTCCTTCAGAAATGCTCTGTAATAAGATAATTGCCATACTCAAATAGAGGCCAGTGTCCTTGCCGCTTTTAATAGGCTCTTTTGTCCTTCTTAGTTGCACCAGAGGCATTGTGAATGTGTCTAAAAATAGTGGCAGTTTAATACCTATATCTTTGCTGTACCATGCGGGGTGAGGCTTGGTGGCTGCAATCAGTGGAGTAATGGCTTCTAAATCCTGACATGTGTTATTCCTAGAACTTAATGAAATGGACAAGATAATTCATTTATTCTGAATTCTACAAGAAAATACATGGCTTGGAGCTTTCTGACCTCTTTTGTAAATTTTCTTTTTTTTTCTTTTTCTTTCTGAGACAATTGATAGTTCAGTCCTTTCAGATATTGATCAGAAAATATGCTCAGCAGAGTGTGAAGAGGGCAGAAGGAAAGACAAAAGGAAAAATGGTCCTAAGAGAGGTGAATAATTAGTACAATTTACACAAGTTAAAGTTGCCATAGGAGGTCAAGGAAGAGAAGAGTTGACTGACAAAATGAAAGCGGGTATTGAGAACCAATAAAATGAATACATACACACAAGCCCCAAAAGGGAAATTGATTTTTTCCCCTGTGTTTTTTTTAACCTGTTATATCTCCAGTGCCTACAGCTTTGATGTCAGACCATGTCACTCTGGGATTCTATGTCTACATTTATAAAGCGATCTTTTGCTTAAATGGATTTAAGAAATGTTAGACATTTTAGGATCGAGAGTGAGAGTTCCCTTTGTCTCAGGAGCCAAAGGAAAAAGCCAATCAATAAAATAAAGAATGGCACATTTAATTTTTGAAGATGCATTTTTTCACATTTAACATCTCTAAAATCATGATGAATCTTGGAATCAATGATATGTCATATATAAATTGCCAGTGTTTAAGAAATTGTTGGTGGAATTACCAGATGAAAGTGCCTTTTGTAACTATTGAAGTCGTAGAAATGATGAAATAGGGTACTTTGGTAATGTGTAATATTTCTTCGGTTTGCAGTTTATTAATTCTTTTACTTCTTTTCTGTGGCTGCTGATGCAGTTGCCTGGTGATTTATTTCAATTTGAGTCTTCTGAGTTTGAAGGTGAACTCATTAGCCAAGTAAGTACATATCCATCTCACTCAGTGTGTGGTACTCACAGTATCAGAAGACTAACACCTCTGACTAGGCAATCGAATACTGGAACTAGGCCTTTTCTGGAAGAATTATGTTTCAGATGTTTTGATTGTGTTCCCAAATTTAAAAATCATCAACTTCAATATGGTGGAATTAAGTTTATTTAAGGTCACCTTTATATCTTTATGTGCCCTTTATGTTTTTCTTTTGTCTTAAGCCTATTGACATTCCCCATATGCCTTGATCCTAAAGTGATGAGGAAGGCTGACTAATTTCAAGAATCAGTTTAGAAAGGGGCACGGAAATCTAAAGGCTAAAGAGTTTGGGATGATGTTAATCATGGAGACACTTTAAGAAGTTGTGCACTAGACAAACACTTTCTAAGAGACGGCATTATTTAAGACACAGTTTTAAATAAAACTATGGGGTGTAAATACTATAATCTTTTATAGAAAAGCATGCATTTATAATACAATTGAATTAAATAACATACAACTGCCAGTCAGCCGATACCCTCTACTGTTGTTAGGAGAGTTCCCTCTCTGCTAGTCTGGAAATCACATTTTATTTTTCTATAAGGTGGTAGAAAATTATCATAACTTGGAGGGCAATTTGATCCCTTTAAAGCAGTTACAATTCACTTAAATACTCAATTTGAGTTTTAATTGTATGCAGTCTATTTCCTGTGCTTATTTTTCCTCTTTTGTTATAATACATTATGCTTCTTCCATGATAGATACTTCCAAGGGTTTTTTTTTCCTTAATCTGAACTTGAATTCTTGTTCTGTGTTATTGTAGCCACTGATTCTTTAACTTACTCCAATGATATGACCTTATATTTAAGGTAAATAATGTGCATTTCCATTACTATCATATTTTTCATGGCCTGATTTTTCACTGGTAATCTAAAGATTGGGTGGTGGGTAGAGAGACGATGAAAAGTTAGCTTGATCCAAGAAAGAGCGCTTGCCTCTCCAACTACTTTGAAAGATGAGAAAAAAAAATACTTATTTCTATTTGGCTCCAACTTAAAAGGCAGAATGATATGTGAAAATGAATGGAGAGAAGAAAAAATATAGAATGTTTGTGTATTTAGATGTAGTTCAGACATGAGAAAACCAATATCTACTAAACTTTTGCAATGTTACACCAAGTGCCATACATACCACTATACTCTATATACTAAGTACTTCATTATTTAATCTTTAAAACAACTTTCAATGTCAGATGATATCATGCTCACTTTAGAGTTTAGATAATTGGAAGTTAGAACTTAACTTTCCTACAGTCATGTAACTCTTGTTACAGTAAGAGAGAGGCATATTATGTAGTACCATATTTCTGTAAAAGCAAAGTTATAAAATAATAAGAAAATGAACACCTTATTTTATATCAAATATCACTCATCTTATGCCTATAAGGATAGGTGATCTGCTTTCATGCAAGTCTTGCACACAGTCTTCTGCAGGATGAATCCTTAGGCAATAATGATGACGGTGACACAAAATAAACTCATAAGGTTCTTGCCCCATAGCTGTTAGACTTTCACATGAAGACACACACACAACATTTAAGTTTATTAACTGAACAGCATGATGAATTTTTACTATTTATTGAATGGAAGTGAGTCATCATAAAGGTCTTAATTCTCATCCTTTTCACATTGAGTTGGCTGAGGAGGAGGAGGAGGAGGAGGAAGAGGAGGAGGAGGAGGAGTTGGTCTCAGGGCTGTCAGAGGGGGAAGAGGTAGAAAAGGTTAAGGGAAGGTAGGAGAGGCAGGCACAGTTAGTGTAAGATTACAGAAATACATCACAATTTCTGAATTTTTTGCTTTTTCATTTCTCTAAGCCTGTTTCTATATGGACTAATATTTCTTCCACTATTTACTTTAGTACCACTGCCTATATTATAGGAGGGTTCATGTTATAAAGGAAGTCAAAGAAGTCTTGAATAATCAGATCAGTAGTTTGCACAGTTTTTTCTACAACAATGATGGCGTCATACTCCCAGCCTTTCATGATGTTCTGTCAGCCATGGTCCTCTTTCACTGCATTGACAATCCTTTCCACAGAGTACCATGTGTAATGAGACTTAACTGTCCTTATGACCCCTGATCTTAGAGACACTGTGTATGAGGAGAAGTAGACCACTCTGATGCCTTCAGAGTTGAACTCATGAGGTTCTGGGGGACCAGGGACATTGTCCAATCTCCAAAGAACTTTTAAAAGCAGCCCCTTCCTAGCAAAGTACTTCCTGACGTCAAGGGCAAAGTATGAATGGATCCAATCCAAAAAAATGCATTCTCATTTTCCAGGCCTTCTTATTGTACAGCAAAAAGACTGACAGCTGGTGTTTCTTTTCCCTTCAAGGCTAGGGCAGCACAGTTTTATAGATAAGATCAATTCTGGTCATAAACCCAATCACATTTGCACCAAACTCTACTGTTTTAAATCCTTGTGCTTGCTTCTCTTCCTTACTATAAATGTCTTTTGTGGCACCTTTTTTTCCAGAATAGGGCACTTTTGTCAGCATTAAAAATCTGTTCAAGTAGATATCTTTTCTCCTTAATGATTGATTTTTTTAACGTAGTGTAGAAACTCTGCTGCCTCTTGGTTGGCAAAAGTTGATTCTCCTGTTATCTTGACATTTTTTAAAATGAAAATCTCTGTCTAAGATGATCAAACCATCCTTTGCTGGCATTAAATTCTCAGCTCAGATCATTCAATTTCATTTTGCTTCAAATTGTCCTGTAACGATTTTACGTTTTCTGGAATTATATTAGAGTGTGTATGTATGTCTCTCTCTTTATAGGTATGTCTTTTTTTATAGCAAGACTGCCTCCATGTAAAAGCTGCATTCTCAATATGCAAGAAGTGGAGGATTTTTCAAGCCTGCTGTTATGGCTACAGCAATGGCCTCACTAATTTCCTGTTCTTTTTTTTTATATAATGGTTCTTGTTATGTATTCGTTTATCTTTAAATGGCAGACAACCACAGCTGCAGACCCCAGTCTGCAGTACATATGAAGGAATTCAAGTTGTTTGCAGTGTCATGACTTTGCTTCTTGGCAATGCTTCCAGCATCACTGGTGACATTCCACATGGACCCTACTGTGTTATTCAAGGTACTTAGCATTGCACTAAACACGATGAAAAATACATGAGAACCACAAGAGATCACTTTTTCTATGATATGCATTTTACCAGAGGGACAAGCTGCTCACATGGAAATGATTTGTTTCTTAAGCATTTTAAATGGATGCTTGCAACATTTGAATGTGCCACAACTGCTCGAGTCCAGCTCCAGCTGGTCCAGGGGTCCCTGAAGGATGGATGGTCTTGGCGAGAGAGAGTGAAAGAGCCCTGAGATTCTTTCTTGATCACCAGGCAGACATCTCTGTCTTGTCTGTTTTGGTGTCTTTATTTATAGGTCAAGTGATAACATGACATCAGAAAATGGAATTTTTACAATGGATAATTCTTTGTAATAAGATGGTTTGGAAAGTGGACAGAAACAGGTTTCACAGAAGTATTCTTGCAGAATTACCCCAGTCATAGTGAGGTTGAGTAAATCTTACAACTAAGAAAATAACAAGGTGTTCTTAGTGAAAAACAGGATAACATACATATTTGTTTTAAGGCAGTAACGCTAAGATTAAGTCGTAGGTGAAGTTGTATATAGATAGGCTAGGAGTCATTCTGTTGGCTCACAAGAGGAAGAATGTATTTGAGCTCGTTAATAAGTTGTTTGTGCAAACTTTTTTGATTTGATGCTGAATGGGTAAATACCATGGGGACCCTAAATGTGTCAGCCTTTGTATTTGGGCTTATGTTTTAACTACTCTTATCCATCCTCATCACAGCTGCCAGTGTAAGAGAAGGCGTTTGTGGAATGTAGGCCTTAGGGAAAGGACTGCTATACATCACCAGTTAGCAAAGGCATATGTAGTAACTTATGTTCTGCCCTTATCTGTTCTTTCTCTCTAAATTAAGCTCTTTGTCTCCGGGACAGGCTTAATTGTCAAGTTATATTCCTTATGGCACCAGAGAGCTAACTGTACCTTTAAAGAGTTTAGTTCATTTCCAATACATAGCATAGCCTCTTTGAGTGCATTAATTTTTGTGTCTAGTTTTTTGTCTATGATTTCTTGAATAGCTAAGGCATGAGAAACATTTTTGGTTAGTTGATTTACACGTTGAGCTGCATGAACCTCTTGGACTAATGCAACAGTAGAAACAGAATTGTATATGTGAAGGTCAGTCTTTTATGAGTAAAGGTCATTAGCCTGTTTATAGCTCAAGGGAAGTATCGAGGAAAACAGGACCTGCCGGAGACACGATGTCTGCTCTCATACTTACAAAAGAAGAAGTTCCTACAATAATTTCCTTCACAAGGTGCAATCATCATACCAGGGCCAGAATAAGGGGACAATCCCTCCCGATACCAATCAACAAGGTGCCTTGGGGATCGATGCTCAAGCAGAAATAATTGAGTGGGGGTGGATATCGGTTGTCATCTGACAGCAAGAGGCCACGCAAACTTGCCTTAACCTCACAAGGAGTTTTCTTGACTAGTGGGTTCAGACTGGCTCCCAACACACAACAGCAATAGGGTGTAGTTATAAAAATATTACTTATATATTATTCTATAACAGTATACTATATTATTATCACTTATATGTTTTTGTTGAATGTCAAAGATTATGTATGGGGGAAGAACAGAAACTAAGATAAACTATATTCATACCCATTCATAGGAACCTGTCTTCCTCCATCAAGATGCTAATGTACAGGATTGTGCCAATCTAGTTTGTAGTTGAGCTAGGTTTGAATTTTGCTGTTTGTATAGCCACTTTCAGTACACCATACATTTTATATTTTCCCTCCATCATCCATTCATTCCCTGCAGTTGGTGTGGACTCTGGAATTTTCTCCTGCTCATGTTTTGTGTTAAGCTATCAGCACCCCTGCAACCTCATCACCTATGGGGACCCCCTTCTATGCTCATGTTCCTGTACTGGCAGCAACCCACAGCTTGACATTTATTGCTGGGCTTGTACTGAGATGAAGGGGAACTGAGTCTTAGGCCTACATAGGATTTTTGAGGATGGCTCCCAGGGGGGTGGCTTTCTCAGTGCTTCTGTCCTTTTCTATCATTTCCCCTTTCCCTCAAGACTGAGCTCTGCCTTGGATCAGTTGAAGGAATTCTGGAAGAGATTGTTTTCTGTCTTTTCCCTAGTTGTTAGAGGATCCCCTTCTTGTGCTCATATAAAATTATGGGCCTCAGATGATTTTTGTGTCTCACTGAGAGAAAGAAAACTTTCGCTTCTATCCTTCTACAGAAAGATCAGATATTTTCTTAGGTGCAACAGATAGAAGGATTTCTTAATTGTTCTCCAGTGTCTGAAGGCTTTTGTTTGTAATGCAGAGAGATTGGGGAAGCAGCGGTAGTGTGGGACAGGAACCCAGGGGGAGCCAATCAGCACGTGAAAGCCGGTTCTACTGCAGGATGCCTTTGCTGGTACTTTGCTCTGCTTCTCATCTCACTTGTTGTCAGAGGAGAGTCATACAAGAGCTTACAAATAGGTGCAAGCTTTCTCTTTAATGAGCCTCCCAATTATTCATAATCGTTACACTAGACAACATTCAGTCGTGAAGCAATCCCTCATACTTCAGCTGCTTTCTTACCTTTTTTGTCCGGGCAACTGCTCCTTGAGTTCTGCCAAAGGTGACATGGTGTGTGATCACCCTCTCTCCTGGCAGAGGCTTGTCATTTTTTGTAATTTAGTTCATTTTGTTGCCTTATGACCCCTACTCTCTAATGGACTCAAGAAAAGTTAGGATTCTGACAACTTTTTTTTTTTCTGATTGTTAGGCTGAAAGTGACATTTCCTTGATCTTTTTTTATATCCTAAGTGGAAGCAGAATCTTACGGATATAAAAAATTTTTTTTAAACATTTATTTATTTTTGAGAGACAGAGAAAAAGAGAGAGAGCATGAACAGGAGAGGTGCAGAGAGAGAGGGAGACACAGAATCTGAAGCAGGCTCCAGGCTCTGAGCTGTCAGCACAGAGCCCAACACAGCGCTTGAATCCACCGACTGTGAAACTATGACCTGAGCCGAAGTCAGACACTTAACCAACTGAGCCACACAGGCACCCTTCATGGAGATTTTTAACGTTGGAGACAGACTTTCAAAAGGTAAAAAAGTTCAATAATTTCAGACTATAATAAGTATTTAAAAAAGAACATGTTATTATGACTTAGGCTGTTTGATGAAGTAGCAAAGCCTGTGATATGAGAGGTGGGTAAGAGGTGAGGCCACTGGACAGAGGGCTGCATTTAAGTTTGACTAATATAGTAGTCAACACTATGGAGGTTCCTCAGAACACTAAAACTAGAACTACCCTACCATCCATTATGCCAGGAAGTCTTTATTACAGGGTTGTGGTGGTCTCTGGTTAGAGAGATGTAATCCACAATGTAGGAATCATCTTTTTTCTTCACTCAAAAAATGAATTTCCTGGTTAATTAGAACTCAGTTGTCACTATTAATGGTAAAACACACAAAACCTTTCAACATGATTTGTCAAAAATAAACAGAATCTGGGTTTCCTGGGTGGCTCAATCAGTTGAGCTTCTGACTAGGTTTCAGCTCGGGTCATGATCCCAGGGTCTTGGGATAAAGCCCTGTGTCAGGCTCCATGCTGAGTGTGGAGCCTGCTTGGGATTCTCTCTCTCTCTCTCTCTCTCTCTCCCCTCTCCCCTGCCCTCCCTCTCTCTCTTATTTTATTTATTAAAAAAATAAATAAAATAAAAAATAAGCAGAATCTAATTGCATACCATTATATTTTTTCTAAATCCATTTTCTAAAAATTTGTACCTCAGGACTGTCTGGCAGCCATTAGGATGAACATTTCTATTTATACATATTAGTATTTTCTCTGAATAATTTCTAACTTCATTAAAAGTCTATTAATAGAACAATAATTTTGGAATTGAATCAAGATTTCATTATATTAAAGATGTGGCTAAAATTAACGACACAAGAAACAACAGGTGTTGGTGAAGATGTGGAGAAACGGGAACATTCTTGCATTGCTGGTGGGAATGCAAACTGATGCGGCTACTCTGGTAAACAGTATGGAGGTTCCTCAGAATACTAAAACTAGAACTACGCTACCATCCAGCAATTTCCCTATTAAGTATTTACTCAAAGGATACAAAAATACAGATTTGAAGGGGTACATGCACTGCAATGTTTATAGCAGCAGCATCAACAATAGCCAAACTATGGAGAGATCCCAAATGTTCACTGATTGAGGAATGGATAAAGATGTGGTGTGCATATATATATATATATATATATATATATATATATATATACACACACACACATATATACACATATGTATGTATATATATGATATTCTATATAGTAGACTATTACTCAGCCGTCAAAAGAGTGAAATCTTGTCATTTGCAATGACATGGCTGGAGCTAGAATGTATTATGCTAAGTAAAATAAGCAAACAGAAGACAGATACTGTATAATTTCATTAATATGCAGAGTTTAAGAAACAGAACAGATGAACATATGGAAAGTGGGGGTAAGAAAAGAGAGGGATATAAGCCACAAGAGACCTGGCTATAGAGAACAGGCTGAGGGTTGATGGAAGGAGGTGCATGGCAGATGGGTGAGATGGGTGATGGTTCTTAAGGAGAGTGCTTGTTTTGACGAGTACTGAGTGTTGTTAAGTGATGCATCACTGAATTCTACTCGTGAAACCAATATTGCACTGTCTGTTAGCCAACTAAAATTTAAATAAAAGTAAAACAATAATGAAAAGTAAAAATAAAAAATAAGAGAATGGTAATATTAAAAAAATAAAAAAGATGTCAGTATATTAAATATGTTTAAAATAACAATTTTTTTCTTCTCACAGTACTTACATAGTAAGTAGTTGGTTTAATTAAATAAGCTTCTACAAAAAGAATAAAAAGGAAAAGAAATATTTTCTGAGACACCATGACTCTTTAATTAATTAAATCAGATATAAACATTTCACCAAGAAGAATGTCTGAAAGCATTCAAGAATGGAAATTTTGACTATGCTGAGGATGAGAATGGAAATATTTTGGTACTGCAAGACATTTGAACAGGGCACTGTGTGTTTGAGAACTGTGGTTATATGTTCAGAGAATAGAAATCAATATTAAATTGCCATATTCTTATGTCTCAGTAAGTATATTGGAAGTAATATTAATGCTTAAGTATTTAGCTTTTTCAACTCAAATCTGATCTTTTCAATTGGCGCTAGTTTAAACAATTTCTCCATTCACTGGAGAATTCTTTTACGTAATTTTTGTTGAAAGGAAAAATAAAAGAAAAAAAGTGGTTGTGAGGAAATGAAGAGGAAAATATGAATAAAATAGCTCTTCCATGACCATAATGGAAAACTGTACTATGAACAAAATCTTCCTAGTTTTACAACTTTGAGACAATAACAATAGTTAGTATTTGTATGGTGTATGGAGATACAAAATGTTTTTATATGTATTATCTCACTGAATCTCACATAAATATTTGAGATTGGTATGGCCAGTGCATGAAATAGATTTTGGAAGAAATTATGGCTAAACTGAAGCAATGTAGCTAAAGAGCGACAGAGTGGGGCCTCAAAAACAATTCTTCTGATTTTAGATCTCACGGACTCATCACTATACCAGTTACTTCTCACGTCCCTGGAATATGCTGAATTTATGTAAAAAGATATGTAATATTACATAAATACCCTGAAGGCTCCATAAGAGCAAAGGTTTAACCTGCATTTTAATTGTGTGAGGGTAGAAGAAATCTTGGTGGCTTGGAGTTTTACTTCCGGGTCTTTTACTTATGCTATAAAGTACCTCTAATAGCAACTGGCTTCTATTATTCCACCAAAATTTTCAAGAAATAGGATGGCTCCTCAGAGAACTCCTGGATATAGTCCAGAAATACTCTAATTTTAATGTTTCAAACAATAAACATTTGTCTCTAGTCCAAAGTTAGCACATAGTAGAGTTAGGAGTTTATTGAAGCATCAAAAGTATTTTCATGAGAGCAAAACCATTTATTTGGTGTTCATACTGTCACTGATAAAAGGCAGTGCATTTGTAGCATTCCTGAAAAAGAAATGGTTTTTAGAAGGGTATGTTAACATTTATTGATAGGATGATTACTAGAGTTTTCACAGAAATTCAGCTGGAATGATTACAGATTCCACAAAATAGCCTTGTTATTCTGTAGCTACAAGAACAGTGCCAAAATGTATTTTAAAGTCACAAGATTTGAAGATGAAACACAGTTTATGCACACATTAAAAAGTCTTCTGAAACCTGAAGACTAGCAGCATTGCGTCAATCAGGGACCTTGATTCTGAGAAATATAAATAAAATTTTGACCATTTACATGGAGATGCAATTTATTTAAAGCATATTTTGTATCCATATCATATACAGAAAGATTAGCTAGTCAGGCTCAAGAACAAAGAAAAGCTTTAGGGTCCATCCAGTAGAACTTGTACCACTGGACATCGCCTTAGTATTGCTCAACATTGATACAAGATTCTGGAATGGAGATTTGACTATAATGGAATTCATTGCACCACCATAACTGATCTAAATAGTTTCAACTGCCCTTGCAAACATATTATTTCTGAAAAATTCATTCTTGGGCAAATACAACCAATTGCTTGAGCTTAGGTCGTTTGTCTTAAATTCCACAATAGGAAAAGAGATTATCTGGTGTCCATATTAGATCACTTTTATTTTTTTTATTTTTTTAAATGTTTTTTATTTATTTCTAGGAGAGAGAGAGAGAGAGAGAGAGAGACAGCGTGAGCAGGGAAGGGTCGGAGAGAGAGGGAGTCACACACTGAAACAGGCTCCAGGCTCTGAGCTGGCAGTCAGCACAGAGCCCGACGNGGAGTCAGAATAGCTGCTTCCTTCTCTGGGTCAGGCTGGCGCGCATGCGCGGGCGTTTGCCTGCCGGGTGCGCGGAGCCCGCTGGAGTGAGGAAAACCGGGTTCCTCTACGGCTCATCACCCGAAACACGATCTCACAGGCAAATGTCCCAGTTTTTAGCTCCTTGCCTCCCCTCTAGAGCCCCAGGCAGCCAGGAGCTCGGATGCCGGTGTCTGCGTGGCTCCCTCAGGGGCCCCAGCCGCCCGGGAGGACAATGGCGGCAGGCCCGCCGCTGCTCTGAAGACCCGCTGCCAGGAGCAGCACAAAGCAGCAGTCTGTGCGCTCAGCCCCCCTGGGACCAGTCGGCGNTAAATTAATCCTATCTTAGAGATATGGAGACAAGTTAAAACAGGTGATAAAATAAGAAAAATAATTATTGAGGAATTTACTTTGATGGACAGGACATGTAAATGACCTTTATATTGGCAAACAACCACATTTGCTCTGGTAGTATTTAATTATTGAGCATTTAAACATGAATTTTCAGCAGTAATTGTACTCTTTTTAAATGGGAAATAAAGGAATGTAGTCAGTCATTGTTCTGTGAGAAAATCACAAAACAAATTCTCTGTTCAGTGTTAGTAATGCCACTTTGCAAAAAAATTTATTGTACTTTATTTTAGATAGCAAAGATAAGTTCAATTAAAATGGAAAACTGTGGTGCCTAAGTGGCTCAGTTGGTTAAGCATCTGACCCTTGATTTTGGTTTAGGTCATGATCTCATGGTCTGAGAGTTCAAGCCCTGTGTTGGGCTCTGTGGTGACAGTGCAGAGCCTGCTTTGGATTCTCTCTCTCCCCCTCTATGGTCCTCCCTCTCCCTGCTGATGCTCTCTCTCTCTTTCTCAAAACAAATAAACTTTAAAAAATAATATAGAATGAAAAACTAACTCATTTTCCCACCCATTCTTAGACTTGATATTTGGCTTTGAGGAGAAACATAACGAACAAATTTGAACTGTGATAGCATATGAAAATGTGTCATGATCAGGGTATTTAGTTTCTGCCAGGTGTAATTAATAACTAAAGCAGAACTGTCCTTACAGGTAGTTAATGGGAAATATAAAAGTTCTTTTCTGTGTTTTTATTCCAAACAAATTATTTTAAATTTTCAGTGAATTATTTCCCTTGAGATTTCCTCTTTGGTGCTAAGTGTTTAAGGAAATGAACTCCTTTTCAAAAATGAAGCCCCAAATTCACCCAGTTCTAATATTATGGGCAACTCTCTTAAAACAGAGTGTAGGGCTTTTGATCTTGGAAACAGCTACAAATTCATGGATTTGTTTTAATTCTCAGATTACAGCATTGTAAATTGGCAGTTCAGGGGATACTTTCAGTGCTCTTGAATTTAAATTTCTGTAAGTGTGATTTGGAGTTTTATTTTATTTATGTTACCATATAGAAGTTGTTTTCCAAAATTCTCATAGAATTTTTGGAAAATGTTAGCTGTGGCTTACCAAACACACACACACACACACACACACACACACACACACACAAAGAATTGAATCCTGGCTTGAGGCCATTGAAAGCAAATTTAAAACAAACAGGATCTTGTTCAAAACAAAGAATAAACAGGGTGCCTGCGTGGCTCAACTGATTACGCGTCTGACTTCAGCTCAGGTCATGTTCATGGGTTCAAGCCCCACATCAGGCTCTGTATTGAACGTTTGCTCAGAGCCTGGAGCCTGCTTCAGATTATGTATCTCCTTCTCTCTCTGCCCTTCCTCCGCTTACACTCCGTCTCTGAAAAATAAATAAATGTAAACAACAACAAGAAAAAACAATGATCTTACTAAATGGTGGAAATAACTGACCAGCTCTATTATGACCATTTAGGACCTGTATTATAACATTAATCAAGCATATATGAACAAGGAAAGTTTAAATATTTTAAAAATAATGATACTATGTTGAAAACCAGGAGATAAGATTTTCATAATGTGGTGGTCATTATCAGAAACCTAATTGAAGTTTACAAAATGCTATATTAAGGCAGAATTGCTTTCAGTGACTGGCACATAGTAAGTGGCCATTGATATTTGTCAAATGGCTTATTTGATATTGTTGCTATAAAACAGTAAATATGTGCAGTATAGTCAGAATTCCAGCCCATAAAAGATTGAGAAAAAAAGGCACTAGTCTGATGAATCAAAAGCGTGAACTTTCTTTTGAATATTTGGCATAAAAATCAAACTTCTTCAGATAACTCAACAAATATTTAAGGAGCATACTTCATGAATCCAGGGTTTGATTACAAATGGCAGAGATTGAAAGGAGGTAAATATTGAAAAATTGAAAAAATTTTTCAATTGAAAAAATTGAAAGTGAGGCTCTTACTGTTAGCTCTATTTGTAGCTGAGCTGGTTTCCATGAATACTGAGGTATCTTTCAGATGGAAGTCTTTGAGACTGACCAGTAACTTGAAATTGTCAGTGGTGTTAGGGAAAGGGCAGAAACATCAATAGCAGACAGTCTGCTTCTGCATCTATTATCTTAGGTTGATTAATCACTCTGAACTCATTTTTCTTAACTTAGGATGTGGACAATAATATTATAGAAATTGGGTCATAAATTGTGAACGAATGATCTACACAGATGGTAAGCACCCACCAAATCATTTCAGATGGAGTTGTGAAGAGGTAGGTCACTTTCAGTAGGAGATTTGGAGGTAAATGAAAAGTGAGGGCACCACTGACATCTGCAGTACAAAATGAAATGTAAATTTGATGCTATATTTAAAAAAAGTCTTCAAGATGTGAAAAAATAGCACATTTAAAAAATAATCTGTACTATGATCTCACTGTTAGAGATAGTTTTCTTTCATCCATCCCAAGAAATTCATCATTTTTTTGTCTTCTTCACTTCAGGAGATGATGTGTTACAAAACCCTAAAATGAAGTTAGTAAGCAATGGAAGCCACCCTTCTTTATCACCAAAAACAAAAGATTACTAAGAAGCGTTGCATGGAAATGACAGATACATGCAGGATAGAGAGGGGAGGACACTGGCTTTATGAAACCAAGCGTATTATTTATTCTGCTGAACAAATAATTCCAACACTCACATTTATTACCTCACACTTTCTTTGGGTCAGGAATCTAGGGACAGTTTAATGAGGTTAGCTGCTTCAGGGTCCCTCACAAAGCTGCAGTTAAGGTGTCAATCAAGGGTCTGTAGTCACATCAGAAGGCTCAGCTGGAGCAGGATCCTCTTCCAAGCTCACTCAGTGGTTGTTGATGTTCTTCAACTTTCCATGTGCTGTTGCCCCAAGGACTTCTTTTTCTCTCTGACTTTCAGCTAGTCATTGTCAACAGGCCTCTCACACATGGTAGCTTGTTTTGCCAGAGCGTGCAAGGCAAGAAAGCAATGGTGAGTGGCCAAAAATATGTAAGCCAAAGTCTTTTTCAGCCTCATCCCACAAGTGACACTTTTTTTTATTTGAGTATAGTTGACACACAATATTGTTAGTTTCAGATGTGAAACTAGTGCTTTGACAAGTTTATACATTAAGCTGTGTTCACCAGTCATAGCTACTATCTGTCCCACTACACTGCTATTACAATATCATTGACTGTGTTCATTATGCTCTGCTGTTTATTCCTATACCTTACTCATTCCATGACTAGAGGCCTGTCTCTCCCTCTCTCCTCACTTGTTTTGCCCAACACCATGGCTTTGTCTCTTTGGCAACCATCAGTTTGTTTTCTGTATTTATAGGTCTGATTATGATTTTTACTTGTTTGTTCACTTTTTAAATATTCCATTTATGAGTGAATCATATGTTATTTGTTTTTCTCAGTCTGACTTATTTAATTTAGCATAGTACTCTTTGGGTCTGTAAGTTGTCTCAAATGGCTTGACCTCATCCTTTTTTAGGACTCTGTAATCTATCTATCTATCTATCTATCTATCTATCTATCTATCTATACTACTATCTATCTATACTACTTCTTCCTTATCCATTTATCTATTGATGAACACCAAGGTTGCTCTTGGCTACAGTAAACATAGTGATGCATATATCTTTATTAGGATTGTATCACTCATACATTTTGGTTGTGTGGTTACTATGATATTCATATATAACATTTTAAGTAAATAGTCTATATTAATGTGATGGTGATTTAAGTTCAAACACATTCTGGGGCACCTGGGTGGCTCATTCAGTTAAACATATGACTTCGGGCTCAGGTCATGATCCCATGGTTTCTGGGTTCAAGCCCCGCGTTGGGCTCTTTGCTGACAGCTAGCTCAGAGCCTGGAGAGTGCTTCAGATTCTGTATCTCCCTCTCTCTCTGACCCTCCCCTGCTCACGCTGTTTCTCTCTCTCTCTCTCTCTCTCAGAAATAGAAAAATATATTAAAAAAGAAAAATTTAAGTTCAAACACATTCTAAAATAAAGAAGGAAAAAGTTTTTCTTTTTCTTTCCCCCTTCTTTTCCTTTTTAGTACTATCTCCACATTTTATGTATATGTTGCCATATTTCACATCTTTCTATTCTTAGTTTTCTTATATCTAATTTTGGCCATTTCTTTTCCACTTAAAAACATCCCTTTAACATTTCTTATAATACTGGTTTATGGTGATAGATTCCTTTATTTTTTGTTTGTCTGGGAAACTCTTTCTCTCTCCTCCAAATCAGAATGATAATCTTGTTGGGTATCCTTGTTTGTAGGTTTTTTCCTTTCACCATTTGCATATATCATAACACTCCCTTCTTGCTTGCAAAGTTTCTATTGATAAAATGAGCTGATAGTTTTATATGTTTTCTCTTGCAGGTAACTTTTGTTTGTCTATTGCTGCTTTTAAGATTATCGCTTTATCTTTAAACTTTGTCATTTTAATTATTATGTGCCATGTGAGGACCTCCTTGTTTGGAACTCTTATGGTTCTTGGACTTGGATATCTATTTCCCTCTCTAGTTAGGAAATTTTTCAGTTATTTTTTATTCAAATAAGCTTTCTAGAACTTTCTCTTTTCTTCTTCTGGGAATCCTTTAATGTGAATATTTGTTCACTTGATAATATCCAAGGGATCTCTTAATCTATCCACATTAAAAAAATAAAATTCTTTTCTCTTTTTGCTGCTCAGCTTGTGTGATTTCCATTATTCTGTCTTCTAGATCACATATACACTCTTCTGCATCCTCTAATCAGCTGCTGATTCCTTCTAGCTTGTTTTCTACTTAAGGTATCGTATTCTTCAATTTTTATGGTATTTTATATCTCTTTATTGGAGGTCTCACTGAATTCTTCATTTTTTTCTCTGCCCCAGTGCCATATCTAAATCATTGTTACTTTTAATTCTTTATTAGGTATATTGCTCATTTCTATTTCATTTAGTTCTTTTTCTGCAGTTTTTTCTTGTTCTTTTTATTTGAACCATCTTCCTCTGCTCCCCCCCCCCTTTTTTTTTTACTTTATTTGTTTGTCTCTATGATTAGGAAGAATAGATACTTCTCCTAAACTTGATGCAGTGGTCTTGAGCTTGGTGTCCCCTATGGAGGCTGTGTGTGCTTGATAACTTTTGCTGGTTGGCTGAAGCTGTGGCTGTATATATTAGTTACTCTTTTAAACAACGCCTTGTCTCCATCTCTCTTGCAATTCTTGTCATTTTATCTTTTGTTGGTCATTAGCTAATCAGTCAGTTTTCAGAAGCAATTGTTCTATTAATGTATATCATTTAGCATGTTCCATGGAGGAGGTGAGTTCAGTCTGTCTATGCCACCATCTTGAACCACTACCTAAACAAGTGATATTCTGTCACTTTTTCTTTAAAAGCAAATCACTAGCTCCAGCTGAAACACAAGAGGAAAGGATACCTTATGGTGAATTACTCTCATATGTACAAACTGTCTTGCATTCCTAGTACAAACACAATTTTGTGTATATCAGGAAGTGAGGACAATCAAGTCATCTTGAAAACTGCTTTTGTATAGGGGAATTTTGATAAAGACTACAATAAATTTCTAGATCTCTTTGGATAGTACTATCATCTTAACAATAAGTCTTGCAATCCATGAACATGGGATGCCTTTCCATTTTTTAGGTCTTCAATTTCTTTCAATGATATTTTGTAGAATTCATTGTACAAGACTTACAATTTTGTTAAATTATCACTAATCATTTTATTCATGCTGATGCTATTGTAAATTTAATTTGTGTTCTTAAGTTTCTTTTCACTCCAATGTTTATTATTTTTACATAGAAATAGGATTGGTTTCTCTATGTTGATGTTATAAACTGAAACCTTGCTACCAAGTATATTATCTTTAATAGGGTTTTGGTTTTTTCTTTAGAAGTTTTTTTTACAAATTCTAAGGTCATGTTAACTGTGATGTGATGAAAACATCATATCATCTATAAGTAGAGATAGATTTACCTCCTTCTTCCCAATAGGGTGTCATCTGGTGTATGTTCTTGCCTAATTGCTTTGGTAGCACCTTCAGTGCAATGTTAAATAGAGGTGGTAGGAGGCAACATCTTTGTCTTATTTCTGATGTTATCATGAAGGGTTTGAATTTTTGTGTTTGAATTTTGTGTCTGAATATTTCAGCTACTTTTTCTCCATGGATGAGATGATCTTCTAATTTTATCTTCTATTAATATTCTATCAATATTACATTGAGTTATTTTTCATACATTTGAATAATGTCACATTTTCAAAAGTAAATTCCACTTGGTCATATTGCATAATTATTTATTATATGGTCCTGGATATATGGTTTTCTAGTATTTGTTGAGAATTTCACTTTTATATTAATAAGGTATATTGGCCTGCAGTATCCTTTTTCAAGGATCTGTGTCTGGCTTTGGAATCAGCATAATGCAGATCTCATAAGATGAGTGAAGAAGTTTTCCTTCCCTAATTTTTGGAAGACTTACTGAAGAATTGGTGATAGTTTTTAAACTTTTGATAGTCACCAGTGCATCCATTTGGTCTTGGGATGATCTTTGTGAGTAGTTTTTTGGTTAGTAATTCAATCTCTTTACTTGTTATAGGTCTATTCGGATTTTATATTTATTCTTGAGTCATTTTCAGTAGCGTGTGTCTTTTAAGAAATTTATCCACTTTATCTAGGTTTTCTAATTTGTTGGTACAAAGTCATTTTCCTTAATATTTCCATAATGTTAGAACTAATACCTCTTATTTGATTTCTTGTTTCATTATTTTCTGTCTTCTCCATTTTTTTCCCTCAAATGTCTAGCTAAATATATTGATTTTGTTAATCTTTAAAAAACCCAACTTTTGGTTATATTGATTTCGTCTATTTTTTCTGTTTTGTATTTCATTTATGCCCATTCTAATCTTTTTGTTTTTTTCCTTACTTCTCCTTTGGATTTACTTTTCATCTCTTTAGTTTCTTAAGGTAGAATATTAGGTCATTGGGTTGATATATTTTCATTAAAACAGGTGCTTACTTTCATAAATTTTTCTCTATGTACTACATACAGTAATTTGTTTTCTATTTTCATTCATTTCACAGTATTTCCCAATTTCTATGTGGTTTATTCTTTGACCTATTGACTAAGTCAACCCTGTTCTACTCCTAGTCTTTTAGGCTCCTGGTTTTTACCATAAATGATAGTGATTAATTTCCCAGGCTACCAATACTCTGGTTTCTCATCAGATCATGTAAATCTTTCGCCTTTTAATTTTCCAGGCTACCATGGATTGAGAAGAAGGGATAGGAATATGGTAATTTGGAATGTCAAAAAAATTTTATTCTTACTAAGATTCAGGGATTTTCTTAAAGAAATGTCTGTGGATACTGGTGCAAGCTTTTGGTTAATTTCTAATAGTTTTGAAAAAGTTGTGTCTAATAATCTTTACCAGTTTCTCTTTGCATTTGTAAAGGAGAGAAATTTTGGACGTTCTTACCCTGTCATTCCTGATCACACCTGCATAAATTTATTTTTAGTAAACTTATTGTTGGCATCTAATGTAACACCATCATTTTATACTGTCATGCTTTTATGGAATATGTTGGTTATACGTTCTTGCAAGGAGCTACTTTTTTCTTACTTGCTAAAATATACTACAGAAATATTAAAAAATAGGTTGCCTTACTTTTTTTCTTGGTGCTGTTAGCATTATAAGGTAAGATCTTAAGCTGTCTGACTGGATGAATTAGTTTTAAATTATCATTTCTGTAAATTTCCTGATTTAGTGTTTGTGAGTTATAGATTGTGGAATTGGGTTGTACTGAGCATTTTACAACCTCATGAAGGGAATACTGTTGTTTTTTTTCTTCATGCCTATTTTTATGAAAATAACTATATTTCTTAATGAAGAGACAGTGGGAAGAGTAACATTGTTTTAGATGTGTGAAAATCTCTCTAATGTGTGGCTTAATTGAAGTTAGCTGAATTCTAATAGTTTATTTTGTATTTAATCTGTATTTTGCTTATGTTAGATATATGAAGAATATCTTCCTTTCCAGAGATATGTAAGTAAAGGAGGAAATATTTTAATAGACTTTTTAATTCACTTTGGATGTTTTGATACTATAACAAAACTATACATGTAGAGTTTCTTGAAGGCTAGTTGTAATGTGAGGTAGGAAAGCATGTCAATTTTTTTAGTAATCTTTAAAATATACTTTGTTATCTTCTATTGTGAATGATAATTTTTGCCCAGGTGTGATTTGTAACATCATGACATTTAGAAAGTGTTGGGTCATTGAATCACGTATATTCTAAATATTGATGTATTAATTGCATAATATGTATTTTAAAAACACTAAAAAACATCACTACCCATCTCATCAGAAGAATCTTTAAGTATTGGAAAGTTATCAAACTCAAGTTGATTTACACAAATGAAAGGTGCATTTTGTTTTCAAGAAAATATCTGTAAGATATGCAGTGTGAGTAATCATAGTAATTTTGTTCTTGTTTTTTCAAGTAAAAATGTTTCTCTGTGAAAAAAAAAAAGTGGCTGTGTCAGCTTGCAACTTAAAGTATCCTGTAAGTGCTTTTCTGAAGACAATCATCACACAAGCACTATATGCAGAAGTGTTTAATACACACTTCCCATTTTATCACACAATAATTAAAAAATATGTGCTCATGTATTGAGATTTGATAAAATGATTCATATTTTATTGATAAGTATCACTTACAGATATTCTTAAGTGAAATTGACAATTTTTTCTATTTTATTTTGTATGTGAAGGTGAAGAATACAGCTACTGCAACTGTTTGCTGCTAAAGCCTTGGTTTGTAATAAGGCTTCAGCAGTTTTATCCACTATTCCTTTGCATTATCAGTGGAAATTCAAACACACTGGAAAAGGCGAATACAGGCATACCTTGGAGATATTGTGAGATTGGTTCCAAGCCACCACAATAAAGTGAATGTTGCAATAAAGTGAGTAAAGTAATTTTTTATTTCTCAGTGTATATTAAATGTATGTTTATACTACACTGTAGTTTATTAATTGTGCAATTACATTATATCTAAAATTCTATATAACTTTATTAATATTAATGCTATATTATTTATTGCTATATTATTGCTAAAACATGCTGACCTGACCTGAGCTTTAGACAAATCATAATATTTTTGCTGGGAGAGGTCCTTGCCTTAAAGGTGACGGCTGCTGACTGATCAGGGTAGTGGTTGCTGGAAGTTGAGGTGGTGATGGCAATTTCTTAAAATAAAACAATAATGAGGTTTGCCACATAAATTGACTCTTTCATTTTTAAACAGTTTCTCAGTAGCATGTGATGCTGTTTGGTAACATTATACCCACTGTAGAACTTCTTTCAAAATTGTAGTCAGTTTTCACAAAACCTGATGTTTTATCAACTAAATTTATGTAATATTCTAAATTCTTTCTTTAAATTTCAATTAGTCTTCAGAGCACCTTCACGAAGAGTAGATTTCATCTCAACAAACCACTTTCTTTGGTCCTCCATGAGAGGCAACTCCTTCCATTCAACTTTTATCATGAGATTATAGCAATTGAATCACATCTTCAGGCTCCACTTTTTTTATATAGTTCATTGTCAAGTTGACTTCCATGTAACAATCAGTGCTCATCCCAACAAGTGCCCTCCTCTGTGCCCGTCACCCCTTTTCTCCTCTCCCCCACCCTCATCAACCCTCAGTTTGTTCTCAGTATTTAAGAGTCTATTATGGTTTGCCTCCCTCCCTCTCCTTAACTTTTTCCTCTTCCCCTCTCGTGTGGTCCTTTGTTAAGTTTCTCCTGTTTGACATATGAGTGAAAACATATGGTATCTGTCCTTCTCTGCCTGATTTATTTTACTTAGCATAGCACCCTTGAGTTCCATCCATGTTTGTACAAATGGCCAGATATCATTCTTTCTCAGTGCCATGTAGTATTCTATTGTATAGATAAACCACATCTTGATCCATTCGTCAGTTCATGGACATTTAGGCTCTTTCCATGATTTGGCTATTGTCGAGAGTGCTGCTATGAACATTGGGGTCCATGTGCCCCTATGCATCAGCACTCCTGTATCCCTTGGGTAAATTCCTAGCAGTGCTATTGCTGGGTCATAGGGGAGTTCTACTGTTAATTTTTGAGGAACCTCCACACTGTTTTCCAGAGGGGCTGCACCAGTCGACATTCCTACCAACAGTGTAGGAGGGTTTCCGTTTCTCCACATCCTCGCCAGCATCTAGAGTTCTCTGATTTGCTCATTTTAGCCACTCTGACCAGTGTGAGATGGTATCTCAGTGTGGTTTTGATTTGTATTTCCCCAATGAGGAGGGACGCTGCAGGTTTCACTTCCAATTCTAGTCCTCTTGCCGTTTCTGCCACATCTGAAGTTACTTCTTCCACTAAAGTCTGGAACCTCTCAAAGTCATCCTTGAGGGTAGAATCAAAATCTTCTGAACTTCTGAGGATATTTTGACCTCTTCCCAGGAGTCAAAAATATTCTTAATGGTATCTGGAATGAGTTCTTTCTAGGAGGTAGATTATCAATTTACTTTGCCCGGATTCATCAGAAAAATCAGTATATATGGCAGCTTTAGCCTTATGAAATCTATTTCTTAAATAATAAGACATAAAAACCCAAATTGCTCCTTGATCCATGGGCTTCAGAATGAATGTTGAATTAGCAGGTATAAAAAACAAGTTTAATCTCATGTAGGTCTCTATCATAACTCTTGAGTGACCAGGTGAATTGTCAATGGGCAGTAATATTTTTAAACAAACCTTTTTTTCCTGAGTAATATTTCTCAATAGTGCACTTATAATATTTAGTAAGTCTTGTTGTAAACAGATGTCTNTAGAGTTCTCTGATTTGCTCATTTTAGCCACTCTGACCAGTGTGAGATGGTATCTCAGTGTGGTTTTGATTTGTATTTCCCCAATGAGGAGGGACGCTGCAGGTTTCACTTCCAATTCTAGTCCTCTTGCCGTTTCTGCCACATCTGAAGTTACTTCTTCCACTAAAGTCTGGAACCTCTCAAAGTCATCCTTGAGGGTAGAATCAAAATCTTCTGAACTTCTGAGGATATTTTGACCTCTTCCCAGGAGTCAAAAATATTCTTAATGGTATCTGGAATGAGTTCTTTCTAGGAGGTAGATTATCAATTTACTTTGCCCGGATTCATCAGAAAAATCAGTATATATGGCAGCTTTAGCCTTATGAAATCTATTTCTTAAATAATAAGACATAAAAACCCAAATTGCTCCTTGATCCATGGGCTTCAGAATGAATGTTGAATTAGCAGGTATAAAAAACAAGTTTAATCTCATGTAGGTCTCTATCATAACTCTTGAGTGACCAGGTGAATTGTCAATGGGCAGTAATATTTTTAAACAAACCTTTTTTTCCTGAGTAATATTTCTCAATAGTGCACTTATAATATTTAGTAAGTCTTGTTGTAAACAGATGTCTTGTCCTTTAGGCTTTGTTGTTCCACTTATAGAGCATATATATAATGCATAATTCTTAGTCCTTGGATTTTTGGAACTCTGGATCATTCTTTTTTTTTTTTTTTAATATATTTTATTTATTTTTGAGAGACAGCTAGAGACAGCATGAGCAGGGGAGGGTCAGAGAGAGAGGGAGACACAGAGTCTGAAACAGGCTCCAGGCTCTGAGCTAGCTGTCAGCAAGAGCCCAATGCGGGGCTCGAACCCACAAACCGTGAGATCATGACCTGAGCTGAAGTTGGATGCTTAACCGACTGAGCCACCCAGGTGCCCCAATCAGGCTTTGTTTTAATGGAATACTGCGGCTGGTTTGATATTCTACCCATACCACTCAAAATTTCTCCATATCACCAATGTATGGGAGTACGTTTAATTTCCTTCAAGACCTTTTCCTTTGCAGTCACAATGTGGCTAACTGTTTGGTGCAAGAGGCTTAGCTTTCAGCCTGTCTTGGATTTCAACATACCTTCCTCACTAAGCTTAATTATTTCTGGCTTTCGATTTTTTTCTTAAATAGTTTAGTGTCACTTTGGTTTCCATATAGCACCCAGTGCTCATCCCAACAAGTGCCCTCCTCCATGCCCGTCACCTCCCTACCCCTCTCCCCCACCCTCATCAACTCTCAGTTTGTTCTCATGGTTTGCTTCCCTCCCTCTCCTTAACTATTTTATCCCCTTCTTCTCCCCAGTGGTCCTCTGTTAAGTTTCTCCTAATCCGCCTATATGTGCAAACATATGGTATCTGTCCTTCTCTGCCTAACTTATTTCACTCAGCATAACACCCTCAAGGTCCATCCATGTTGCTACAAATGCCCAGATCTCATTCTTGCTCATTGCCATGTAGTATTCCATTGTATAGAAGAACAACATCTTCTTGATCCATTCGTCAGTTGATGGACACTTAGGCTCTTTCCATGTTTTAGCTATTGTGGAGAGTGCTGCTGTGAACATTGGGGTACATGTGCTCCTATGCCTCAGCACTTCTGTATCCCTTGGGTACATTCCTAGCAGTTCTAGCTTTTGATTTAAAGTAAGAGATGTGAGGGGCTCCTGGGAAGTTCAGTCAGTTAAGCATCTGACTCTTCATTTCAGCATGGGTCATGATCTTACAGTTGTGATACTGAACCCTGCATCAAGCTCTCTGCTGACAGTGCAGAGCCTGCTTAGGATTCTCTCTCTACCTCTCTCTGCCCCTTCCCCAGTCATGCATGCATGTGCGCTCGCTCTCGCTCTCTCGCTCTCTCTCTCTCTCTCAAAGTAAATAAATAAACTTTAAAAAAAAAAGTAAGAAGGGCACCTGGGTGGCTAAATCAGTGAAATGTCTGACTCTAGCTCAGGTCATGATCTCACAGTCTGTGAATTCAATCCCTGTGTCAGGCTCTGTGCTGACAGCCTGGAGCCTATAGAGCCTGCTTCAGATTCTTTGTCTCCTTCTCTCTCTCTCTCTCTCCTCCTCCCCTAATCATGCTTTGTTTCTTTTTCTCAAAAATAAGTAAAGATTAGAAAAAGTTTTTTTTTTTTAAAGTAAGAGATGTGAGATTTTTCTCCTTTCACTTGAATACTTATAGAGGCCACTATAGTTATTAATTGGCCTAATTTCAGTAGTGTGGTATCTTAGGGAATAGGAGGCTCAAGAGAGGAGCAGAGATGGGGAATTGCTGGATGGCAGAGCAGTAAGAATGTACACAACATTTATCAATTAAGTTTGCAGTCTTAGCTTGGTACAGCTCATGACATTCCAAACAATTACAATAGTGACAACCAAGATCACCGATCATAGATCACTATAACAAATATAATAATAAAAAAGCTTGAAATATTTAGAGAATTATCAAAATGTGACACAGGAACATGAAGTGAGCAAATACTGTTGGAAAAATGTTCCTGATCGACGTGCTTGATGCAGGCTTACCATACATTTTCAGTCTGTAGAAAAGCACTATCTGCAAAGTGCAATAAAGCAAAATGCAAGAAAAAGGAGGCATGCCTATATTTTTCTACTATTATAACAAAAATAGTTTTGAGATCATAGATCCTCTGGAAACGTCTCAGGTCGCCTTTTCATTTTGTTAATTGTTTCCTTTCTTGTGCAGCAACTTCACTGTTTGATTCATTCCCACTTGTCTACTTTCACTTTTGTTGCCTGTGCTTTTGGTGTTATATCTAAGAAATCACTGCCAAGACCGGTGTCAAGAAGCTTCTCTTGTATGTTTTCTTCTAGGAATTTTATGGCTTCACGTCTTATATTTAACACGATAATCCATTTTGAGCTAATTTCTGTGTAGGGTATTAGCTAAAGATTCATTAGGGCAAAAGAACAGAGTAGACATTTCTTCAAAGACATACAATAGTCAACAGGTATATGAAAATATGATCAGTGTCACTCATCATCATAAAATCAAAGTAAAACTACAATGAGACATCACCTCACACTTATAAGGATAGCCATTAGTTTTTAAAATATGGCGACCAAGATGTAGAGAAAAGAGAAACCTTGTATACTGTTGGTGGGAATGTAATTATGTTACAACTATAGAAAGCAGTATAGAGGTTCCTAAAAAATTAAAAATACGACTACCATACAATTCAACAATGCCACTTCTGGGTATGTGTCCAAAGGAATTGAAAAGAGAATCTCAAAGAGATATTTGCACTACCAGATTCTTTGCAGCATTATTCACCATAGCCAAGATATGGAAATAATCTAAATGCCCATCAACAGATGAATGGATAAATAAAACATGGCACACACCTAGAATGAAATATTATTCAGCCTTAAAAGATAAGGAAACCCTGATATTTATGACAAGATGGATAAGCCTGAAGATATTATGCTAAGTGAAATGAACTAGACACAGGACAGATATTACCTGATACCACTTATATGAGAAGTATAAAATAGTCACGCTCAAAGAATCAGAGAGTAGAATGGTGACTGACATGAGGTGAGGAGAGAGGGAAATGAGGAGGTATTATTTAAAGGGTACAAGGTTTCAGGTGTACAAGATAAATAAGTTCCAGAGATCTACTGTATGGTCCAGTGCTTAACATACTATATTGTATACTGAAAAATTTGCTAAGAGTTTAGATTTTAAGTTAAGTGTTCTTATTGCAGAAAAAGAATAAAGGAAACAGGAGGAAACTTTTGGAGGTAAGGGATATGTTCATGATATCAAGTTTATACATTAAATATGTATAACTTTTTGTATGTCAATCATTCTCTCAATAAATTGGCTTCAAATATGCCTTAGGGAATGGAAGGAAGGTGAGTAAGGATTTCTTAAATGACAGAACACTAGAAGAATCCACCTGTTCTAATATTTTAGTAGAGTACATATAGATAGAACACCATGTCTAGATTTTAGTTAGTCATATTTGGATTGACTAAATTTATTCCAACTTTTATAATTACAATGCAGTCAAATTTAATGTATACGGTTGAAAGACAGTCATTTAAATGACTAAAAAAGAAAATGCAAATATTTCTGTTAGAAGAAAGCCAAATAGATCCATCTGAATAAGCATTAATATTTGTAGTCCCTGGGCATCAGAGAGAAGGCAAAATTGGGTTAATTTGTGACCTAGCAGGTAGGGTTTCGTGTGCGTATATAAAGTTAAAGTGTTGCTTCAGGACAAGTAGTACAGTAGGGGCCCCAGTCACTCTGGTCAGAGCCATTTCACAGGTATTAGAGAGGATAGAGTAAGAATCCACACAGAACGGACAAGTCAGAACAAGAGCCTCCTAGGAAAAGGCACAAAGCACAAGTAGAAACAAAATAGCATTGAACAGATGGCGTTAGACCAACAGGGTTGTGTTACTTGGTAAATTACTAATTTAGCACTTTGGGCAAACTCAAGGACTTTTGCCATGCTTGTGAAGCCACAGGCCTGTCCCTTTTATGCCAATTATTCCCTGTTGGCTTCAACGTCCTGTCCAGGGACAAACATGTTATGAAGGGCTTGTCATTCCGCAATACTGTCATAAATTCAAGCTGATGACAAGGACTTTAAAGGTCAATTTGTTCAAACTCAGGATTTTATAGATAAAGAAAATGAGGTCCTTGGAGATTAAGAGGCTTAAAATATTCCAAATCCGGACTAGAACTTGAATATCATTATTGTTTCATACAGAAGTTGAATTGAATATCATCCAAGGTTCCTCAAATGGAGATTATTTCTAGTCTATGTAAACAGAATTTTCTAAAGGTTGAAAATTCTACATAATGACAAATTGCATCTGACTCAACCATGTCAAAGGCTGATGGATGGTGAGAACATTAAGTTAATCAACAGGGAAGAATTTGGATTGTGTTTTATGATTTATACTTTATAACATAAGCTTTTTTAAAAAATTTAAATCATGGGTATTTATTTTTGGGTTTTTTAATTAGTCATTTTTTAATTCAACAAAAATAAATATACTTCTATTTCCAGAATTGGGTTCTAGAGCCATGCTACCAAGGTTTGAAAACTGACCTTAGTACATACCAGATAGGTGGTCTCAGGTAAGGCACTTGATCAATTGGTGCCTCAGTTACCACATCTTTAAAATGGGGGCAATGGTAGGATGTGAAGGGTAAATGAGCTAATATATGTAAAAGATTTAATATAGTGTCTAGTACAGAGTTATCACCATATAAGTAATAGGCATTGTTAAATTATGAGCATTACTATTATCATTACATTTTATACATTTTCTTTGATAGAAAATAATATACTTGTTGAGATGCCCTGTAAGTTCCATATTATTTAATCCATGCAAGGATGATCCAAATCTTTGCAAATTAGTATTCCATGTTGTTTATATTAGAGTGTACTGTAATGATTTTGCTATGCATCTATTTCAAAAATAAAAACATGATAAATACCCCCTGGTAAGAATATGATAAGAAAGCATGACACATATGATTTGAAGTGGAAATTTATTTTATTCTCATTGCCATAGGATGTCAATATCCATTAAGTAAGTTTATTACAGTCAATATTCAACTTAAGGATTGGTCTTTGTGAAGCCAAGTAGGTTTGTGCTCTGTAAGCCAATTTTCCTATTTAAAAATACAATTAAAAGGGGGCACCTGGGTGGTTCAGTCAGTTAAGCATCTGACTCTTGATTTCAGCTCAGCTCATGATCTCATGGTTCCTGTGATTGAGCCCTGCCTAAGGCTCTGCTCTGACAGCATGGAGCCTGCTCGAGATTCTCTCCTCCTCTCTCTCTGTCCCTGTCTCATTCGCACTCTCTTTTTCTCTCTCAGAATAAATATTTAAAATTTATTTAATAAATTAAATAAAAATTTAAAATTTAAAATAACATAAAAATACAGGTAATGTACAAGTGTTGACAAGAGTAGACATTTTTCAATTATTTTAATGTAAGCAATATTTTACAGTATCTACATAACTACAGACTTTGTATAGCAAAAATTCCAGATTACTACGTAGCTTGCTCCTTTTCTGATACATACACGTGCTCTATGTATTTTATTTTTTAGTGATATAGTTATTTGAACACAGACCTCTAATTTCCCCCTGTCCAGAAAACCTCAGTGAATTATCCAGAGAATTATAAAATTAGAAGATATATCTCTTGGGGAAAAAAAACAAGGAAAATAAAGGACTTATCAGAGTCTGTATTTTTTTCCCTAAGGTACAATTTGGACCATGTAGTCCTGAAGAACAGCATCAAGTAATCTACTAGGGAACAACTAACATCTCACAACTCTTCCAGAATCCAGATGCAATAATTACAAATTATATTTAGAAAAACAGTGACATTAGTAGCTCCTAATAATGCAGATAAGAAGTAGAACAATTCCAGGTATTGTCACAAACAAGATTTTAAATCCTATTTAAAATAGGATTTAGAAATGAGTCAGAATTCATTCATGTTTCTCATGGAACTTTAGTTTCAACAACAACCCTATTAACCAGTTTTTGTCCAGGTCTGCTTTCAAGGTGATTGAATGTATACAGTAAAAACTTTGGGACATTTTATATTTGCCAAGAGTAGTTCCAAGTGGAAGATTTGGATTCATTTACTAAACGTTTAGCTTTGATAGAAGATGGCATAATGCAGAACAAATTCCAAGTTTACTACAAAGAGGCTATTGTATCTTTAGACAATGAAACTACACTTGGCCCTTGAACAACATAGGTGTGGACTATAGGGGTTTACTTATTATATTCAGATTTTTAAAAATAAATATATTAGAACATTTTTTGAAGATTTGTGACAATTTGAAAAAAACATTCACAGATGAACAGTGTGGTCTAGAAATGTTGAAAACATTAAGAACAAGGTACGTCATGAATGTATAAAATACATTGGAGATATTAGTCTGTTTTATCATTTGCTGCCATATGATACACACAAATCTATTCTAAAAAGTTAAAATTTATCAAAACTTACATACATACATGGTGCCATTTGCAGTCAAGAGAAATGTAAACAAACATAAAGATGCAGTATTAAGTCCTGACTGCATAAAACTAACTGTAGTACATACAGTATGTATACACATATGGCATTTATTGTAAGAATTTCACATCCACTTCCCTTTGCTATTACAGTAAGCTCAAGTGTTGGGACCATTGGCCTAAAATGTCATGTGATGCTAATCATCTCCACATGAGCAGTTGGTCTCTCTGGTAAGTTGCATATCAAAGTAAAAGTAATCTCTTGTGGTTCTCGTATATTTTCCCTCGTTTTAGTACAACACCATAAGTCTTGACTAACACCATGGGATCCATCTGAAATGCCACTACTGATGGTGGAAGTACACCATATAAGAGTCATGACATTACAAGAAAAAAATAATTGAATCGCTGGATAGACCATAAATTGAGGTCTGCAGCTATGGTTGCCCACCATTTCAGGAAAGATAAATCCAGCATAAAGACCATTATAAAAAGAAGAAGAAAAAATCACCAAGCTGGCGCTTCAGCTATACCAGCAGATGTTGAAATATTGCACTTTTGCAAAACATATTTTTTTAAATCACATTTTGAAAATGCAGCTTTTATGTGGGTGCAGTATTGCTGTAAGAAAGAAATACCTACAGAGCCTAGTGTGATTCAAGAAAAAGTGATGTGGGGCGCCTGGGTGGCTTAGTCGGTTAAGCGTCCGACTTTCCCTTAGGTCATGATCTCGCGGTTCGTGGGTTCGAGCCCCGCGTCGGGCTCTGTGCTGACTGCCAGCTCAGAGCCTGGGGCCTGTTTCAGTCTGTGACTCCCTCTCTCTCTGACCCTCCCCTGTTCACCCTGTCTCTCTCTCTCTCTCTCTCCTAGAAATAAATAAAACATTTAAAAAAAAAAAAAGAAAAAGTGATGTAATTGTATGACAACATAAAGTGAAAGGGACTTGAATGATCTAGAGCCAGAGAATTTAATGCCAGAAAAGGATGGTTTGATAATTTTAGAAAGGGGCTTGGCTTAAAAAAATGTCAAGATAATAGCAGAAGCAAATTCTGCCCACCAAAAGGAAGTAGGCAAGTTCCTAGACACCATTAAAAAAATTATTGAGGAGAAAGGGTATCTGCCTAAAAACATTTTTCATGTAGATGAAAGTGCCCTATTCTGAAAAAAAAAAAAAAAAAAAAAAAAAAAAACAAAAAAAAACCATGAAAGAAATTTACTAGGAAGGAAGAAAAACAAACACCAGGATTTAAGTCATGAAGAGATAGGCCACCTCTACTCTTGTGTGCAAATGTAGTTGGGTTTATGATCAGGACTACCTTTATTTATGAAGCTGATAATCCTCAAGCCTTGAAGGGAAAAGACAATCACTAACTATCAGTCTTTTAATTATACAAGAACTCTCTCTTTTGGGGGGCATGGGAGGGGTCTGGATTGGTACCATTGATGCCTTGTCCCTGAAGTCAGGAAGTAACTTAGCAGTTAGTGACTGCCACTTAAAGTTCTTTGGATATTGGACAATGCCCTTGGCCCCCAGAACTACATGAGCTCAACACTGAAGGCATCAAAGTGGTCTACTTGCCCCCCAAACACAAGGTATCTAATTCAGTATCTAGATCAATGGGTCAAAAGGATAATATCATTGAAGATGACATCATTGTTAGAGAAAAAGCTATGAAAAGTACCAGGTATGAAACAGTAAATTTCTCCTGGAAAAAAATTGTGTCCACATGTTGTACCTGATGTCACATGATTTACACCACAGCCAAAAAAGGAAATGATGAAAGAAATTATGGATATGGCAAAAAAAGTGAAGAATTTTGAGATACGGATCTTAGAGAAATTTAAGAGCTAGTAGATGCTAACCCGGGAGGAATTAACAGATGGCTTGATGGAGGTGAATGCTTCCAAACCAGACAAGAAGGAAGAAAATGTAGAAGAAGCAGGGCCAGAAAACAAAATGATATTAGACAATCTGGCAGAAATGTTCCATTTATTCAAGATGACTTTTGACTTCTTTTACCACATGGACCCTTCTATGATATGGGCACTGAAACTAAAGTTAATGGTGGAAGAAGGATTATTACTGTATAGAAATAAAACAGCAAAAAAGTCAGACAGAAATTATCATTTATTTCCATAAAGTTACACCGAGTATGCCTGCCTCTCTTACCTGCCCTTTCACCTGCACCAACTTTTCCACGTCTGCCACCTGAGACAGCAAGACCAGCCCTTCCTCTTCTTCCTTCTTCCTCAGCTGACTCAATGTGAAGACAGTAAGGATGAAGAACTTTGTGATGTTACAATTCTGTTTAAGAAATAATAAATTATCATCATGCTGAGTAGTTAATAAACTTATCTCTTGTATATGTGTATGTGTCTTCTTCTAGGAATCTAATAATTCTATGGCGAAAACGATATGAGATGTTTTGTGTTGCTACCATCAGCATCGTCTAAGAATTCATCATGTAGAACATCATGTGCAAGACTTGTAGGGAAGTAGACAATCTGTCCTTATATAGGCATAAGGTGAGTGATATTTAATATAAAATCAATGCTGTGTTAGTTTTTCACTATTTTATAACTTTGCTTTCAGAAAACTACACTACCATACTGTATACCTCTTTCTCTTTCTTATATTTGGAGAAACTGGGTATCAACCTATGATCACAGGTAAGTGGTTCTTTTAAAAATGTAACATTGTTGGGGCGCCTGGGTGGCTCAGTTGGTTAAGCATCCAAGTGGGCTCAGGTCATGATCTTGCCATCTGTGAATTCGAGCCCCACATTGGACTCTGTGCTGACAGCTCAGAGCCTGGAGTCTGCTTTGTATTCTGTATCTCCCTCTCTCTTTGCCCCTCTCTGTCTCATGCTGTGTCTCACTACGGCTTTCAAAAATAAACAAATATTAAAATCACATTTAAAAAAGTAAAATAAAAATGTAACAAGTTAGGGTACCTGAGTACCTCAGTCAGTTAAGCATCTGACTCCTGATTTGGGCTCAGGTCACGATCACACAGTTCATGAGGTCAAGTTCTACGTCAGGCTCTGTGCTGACAATGCAGAGCCTGCTTGGGTTTCTCTCCTTCCTCTCTCTGCTCCCCTGCCCCACTGTCACTCACTCTCTCTCAAAATAAATAAATAAACTTTAAAAAAAAAAAAGGTAGCATTGTTTCCAATATTGTATTTTGAATATGACTGTAGTACTGCCTTCCATAACAATTTGATAACAATTATGCAATAGTGTATATAGGCTAGGCTACTGGGAAGCAATAACATTGTTCATAATAAGCTACCAAAAAGCAATCATATTGCTGTTTCTTCATTATCAATGCATACATCATCATGCTTGTACATAGATATGAATTTCTGCTTCACTTTATCTTTTCATTTTTGATGTCTAGTGTTAATAATATGTATAAATTCTACAGTGTTTCATATCCTATAAGACAATTTTGATGCAGGTAGTAAGAGACAATTCACCTTGTAAACAGATGACATCCACTTATGGAGTCAATATAGTATAGTATATATATATGTATATACAATATATACATATATACTATATATGTATATGTATATAGTGTATATATATGTGTATACACATATATGTATATATACTATGTACTACAGTTATACTATAGTATAACAAATGTATGTTTTTCTTATGATTATCTTAATAACATATTCTTTCCCCTAACTTATTTTATTGTAATAATACAGTATATAACACATATAGACACAAAATATTAATTGGCTGTGTATGTTATTGGTGAAGCTTCCAGTCAACAGTAGGCTATTAGTAGTTAAGTTTTGGCAGAGTTAGAAGCTCTATTTGAATATTTGACTGTGAGGGGAGTGTTGTTCAAGGGTCAACTATGCTATAGCAGTGACTGTCCGGTGAAGGTGAAGGTGAGTCAGAGCAGATTCATAATGTTTGATGCAGCCTTCTTATTGAATTCTCTGGAAACTAACCATGAAGTCCATCTTAGGAATCACAAAACTCTGCAATTCTAATACACTGCAGTGACACAAAGAGATAACTAACTTACTATTATTAACACAAAGACTCATATAAATAAAACCTTTTACTATTTACAGACATTAATTTTACCATATGTTTGGATATCAGAAGAAATTTTAGGTAAGAAGCCATGGGAAAAACATTTTAATTTTTCAATACTTTGTTTTTAAGAAGAAGAGATAATAAAGGAAAATTAGCAGAAGAGATCTGCTCTAAATCCATACTAATTGAGGGACATCCAAAGTTAACCAAAGTAAAAAAAAAAACAACTTCACTGTGTATTCATTGTTCTACTGATAACCTAATAATCAAAATTAGGCAGAAAATTAAGTTGGGGATTATAGAAAAAGAAGGCAATTATTTAGACTGCTAGTTGCTTTCTTTGTTTATTCTTTAAAACTATCAGTTAATAAAAGGATTCCTCATTTACCTTTTTTTTACCCAAGAAATTTCTCTGCTGCCTCCCATATAAGTTGTTGATTTAGAGGGATTTTTTTTCCTCAATGCTCTGTAAAGACGTCAAAGGTCATACCTTGGCTACTGAATAGAGTACAAATAATAGTTAAGAAGGTGTCAGAAAACCTGGATTATGTGGCATTCTAATTTTGGGGGGTAACTATAGAAAATCATTTAAACTTTCTGGGCTCTAGTATTTGCCATTTATAAAATGGGAGATTGATAAATCGGATAAATCAGCTTTAAAATTCAATGTTTATTTTTGTAACATAATATAAATTTTATATTTTTAACACAAAATTCAATTATTTATGTTTTTCCTGAAGAATAAGGTCATCTTTATATAGGATTATTAGTGAAGAAAACAAGTATAAAACCTTTCATTTTTGTTTCAGATTTTTTAGTATTTGATCAGCTTCCAATTTTCTAATAGACCCTTTCCTAAGCTCTCAAAGTTTTGATTTCTGAGGAATGATTTCTGTAATTGGGACTCATTGAGATTACAGGTGCCAATGGACAGTTGAGCCAAAGTTGCTAATCACAAGCTCCTATCTTGTTCTCATCCTCAGAGATGACTGCGCATAGGGCTAACCCAGGTCGGTGTTTGTTTCTGTACCAATTGAAGTGACTTTTCTTAAGCAGTCTCCTGAGCACCCAGCACCTTATTTTGATGATTATAGAATGTCAATAAAAAAGGTTAGGGCTGGAAGAGATATTTTGAGCTCTGAAATGTTGGCCCAATTAGAAATGCTTGGCCTTGCAGAAATAGACTGTAAAGCCAATACTTCATCTTCTTTTCTTTTCTTTTAAAATATTTTAATGTTTTATTTATTTGAGAGAGAGAGAGAGAGAAAGAAAAGCAGCATGAGCAGGGGAGGGTCAGAGAGAGAGAGAGACACAGAATCAGAAGCAGGCTCCAGGCTCTGAGCTAGCTGTCAGCACAGAGCCTGACATGGGGCTTGAACTCACAAACTGTGAGATCATGACCTGAGCCGAAGTCATATGCTCAACTGACTGAGCCACCCAGGCACCCCCATATTCTTTTCTTTAAGATAATTATTTGAGGAGTGTCTGGGTGGCTCGGTCAGTTAGGCATCTGACTCTTGATCTTGGATCAGGTCATGATCTAATGCTTAAGGAGTTCAAGCCACATGTTGGGTTCTGTGCTGACAGCACAGAGCCTGCTTGGGATTCTCTATCTCTCCCCCTCTCTCTGTCCCTCCCCTGATCTCTCTCTCTCTCTCTTTCAGAAATAAACATTAAAAAAGTAAGATAATTATTTGAAATGGAGAACCTGAAGTCCTACAAACCAGAGTTATGTGCTATGAAGGAAGAATATTTGAAACCCCTATCCATATACAGAACCCCACTATTTCAGAGCCAAATATCTGTGGAAATGAGAGATGGGCCTACAGTTTTTAATACATCATTTCAGAATGCACAATAGAAATAGTGTCTTTTCTTAAGGAAATGTTCACTAGGAGGGTCCTTTTGGTCTGAATATAAGTTTATCTCAATATATTATTTGAATATAAAGTCAATAGGAACACAATTTTTTTTTTAATGTTTTATTTATTTCTAGGAGAGAGAGAGAGACAGCGTGAGCAGGGGAGGGTCAGAGAGAGATGGAGTCACAGACTCTGAAACAGGCTCCAGGCTCTGAGCTGGCAGTCAGCACAGAGCCCGACGTGGGGCTTGAACCCCGGAACCGCGAGATCATGACCCAAGCGAAAGTTGGACGCTTAACCGACTAAGCCACCCAGGCGCCCCGGAACACAACTTTTTGAATCATGTCTTCCTCCCTTAAGATATTACTTCACTAACCTAAGCTTCACAATGCAAAGATTTGGTTAAAAAAAAAAAGTAAGCTAGCTTTTCTGAATTATTTGAAAAAATAAGGGTCTATCTCATTGTTCCTGTAAGAATTATAATGTTTCTTTCAGAATTTTTTCCTCCCACCCCAAAAAGTTGTGTCTAACCCAGCGCATCCAGCTACTGGTTATCATACCTCATTATGAGTTAAGTTTGAGCTAGGGAACATTTCAGATGATTTATATGCTAAGCAGAATTCTCTTGAAAACAAATAAGAAAAATATAGAAAAAGTGTCTTAGGGTTGTGTAATAAAATCTTCAATATAAAGATCCTGAGCCTCCTTTTGATGTGCACTAAATAACAGAGCTAGTAAATTAGTGGTTGAAATGTTTCTGTCAATAAAATTGATGTTATTTCATACTCCTCCTATGAGGCTCACCTCTTCTTACAAATCAGAATAAGCAGTTAATTTGAACTTGTCAATGCAACAGTGTCTGTTGTAGTTCATTGATTCCTCTGATGATAGTAAAAGATGCTTATATTTTCCACAGGTAGACATTTTATATTTTAAGGTTATAGAAAAACTCACATAAACAGCATTTGTTCAGTTTTGTAGAAAGAAAATGTGTAACATTTTTATGGTCCAATTTTATAATAGCAATTTCCTTAAAACTTCAAAATATAAATGTGGAACCATTATTTAAAAGTTGTTTGCAGAGGTATAATTGGTTGAAGACATTTATCCAGATCTTAGAAACTTTTTTAACTCTGAAATCATCACAAAATAGAATATGGCTTCAGAATCTAATGATTTTCTACTGAGCATATTGCTGTGAGGGATAGAAAATGCATTCGTTCTGAATATCATCTGGGCTGCCTCACTGAGAGGTTGCAATATTGTTTGTCAAACAGCTTGAAAAGCTAGACAATGCTATTAGGAGCAGTATGGAAATAAAAGGTATAGAGATTATTCTTACCTGCTGCTTTGTTATTTGGTAAAGTCACAGCAGTAATGTTTTTCTTATCCTTTCATTCTTAATGAAGTGCCATAATAAAATCTGCAGATTACTTTTTTAAAAATCACTGTATAATCACAGCAGTGGAAGAAAATTCATTTTAGAAACAACACCTAGTCATCTCTTGTGGAAGACATTTGTAAAATGATTTGAGAAATGATCGGCTTTCCCTATATTAGACAAATGAATTTTATATATTCCTCATGTAACAATTCTTTTAGTGCTTCCTGCTTCCCTGTATAAATGCAGCTTTCTATGAATGATTTTGATGTCCTGTTAAATTGAATGGTGTATTTCTACTTCTTTGCATTTTTTGTTTCCTCATATAAAATAAAAATATTAAGACTGGAATTTCAGTGGTTTCATAGACAATCACAACAGTAAACTCTTACTTGGTTTATGACTGAATACAGGAAATGTGTAACATCTCATGCATGCAATTAGGTTGGGGGATAATTCAGCTTTACCTTCTTTTTCTATTTTACTATCTATTTTTATTTTTATTAATTAATTTGTTTTTTATTTACATCCAAATTGGTCAGCATGTAGTGCAATGATGATTTCAGGATAGAATCCAGTGATTCATCCCCTATATATAACACCCAGTGCTCATCCCAACACGTGTCCTTCTTAATGCCTCTTGCCCATTTAGCCCATCCCCCACCCCAAACTCCACCAGTAACACTCAATTTGTTCTCTATATTTAAGGGTCTCTTATGTTTTGTCCCCCTCCTTGTTTTTTTTATTATTTTTGCTTCCCTTATCTTATGTTCATCTGTTTGCATATTAAATCCCACATATGAGTGAAGTCATATGATATTTGTCTTCCTCTGACAAATTTTGCTTAGCATAATACACACTCTAGTTCCATCCATGCTGTTGCAAATGATGAGATTTCATTCTTTTTGATTGCCACGTAATATCCCATTGTATATAGACCACATCTTATTTATCCATTCATCCGTTGATGGACATTTGGGCTCCTTCCATACTTTGGCTATTGTTGATAGCACTGCTATAAACACTAGTCCCCTTTAAAATTTCTTGCAGGGTTGGTTTAGTGGAACTCCTTTAGTTTTTGTTTGTCTGGGAAACTCTTTTTCTCTCCTTTTTTGAATGACAGCCTTGCTGGATAAAGAATTCTTGGCTGTACATTTTTCCAGTTCAGCACATTGAATATATCCTGCCACTCCTACTGGGCTGCTATGTTTCTGTAGGTAGATGTGCTACAAACCTGATCTGTCTTCCCTTATAGGATAAGGACTTTTTTCCCTTACTGCTTTCATAATTCTTTCCTTCTCTGCATTTTTTGTGAATGTGACTAAACTATGCCTTGTTGAGGGTTGGTTTTTGTTGAACCTGATGTGATTCTGGATTTTGAATCTGGATTTCTTGGATTTGTTGTCTGTGTCTTTCCCCAGGTTAGAAAAGTTTTCTGCTATAATTTGCTCATATACACCTTCTACCCCTTTTTCTTTTTCTTCATCTCCTGGGACCCCTATGATTTGGATGTCATTCCTTTTTAATAAGTCACTGAGTTTCCTAATTCTTGTATTGTGCTATTTTGCCTTAGTTTCCCTCATTTGCCTTGCTCTATAATTTTGTCTTCTATTTTGCTGATTCCCTGCTCTGCTTCATCCATCCTTGCCACTGTGGCATCACCTCAGTTATAGCATTTTTAATTTCATCCTAACTAGATTTTATTTCTTTTATCTCTGCAGAAAGAGATTCTATGCTTTTTTCCAAGCCCAGGTAATATTCCTATTATTGTGATTCTAAATTCTTGTTCAGATATCTTGATTTTATCTGTGGAATTACTTCCTGACTATCATTTCTTCCTGTTCTTTCCTTTGGGGTGAATTCCTTTGTCATTTTAGAGGAAGGAAAAGAATTAATAAAATAAAAATTAAAAATTAAAAAATTAAAAATACACAAAAAAATAAAATAAAGGAAGCTATATCCTAGTTGTGTTTTGGTCTGCTTGTTGAAAGAAGCTTGTAGAAAAGTGAAAAAAGAAAAAGAAAGGAAAAGGGGAAAAAGTAAGAAAATTTTTAAAGATTAGAAAAAGTATACAATAAAATAGAATAAAACAAAATAAATAAAGTAAAATAGAGTAGAAAAAATTTACAAAGAATAAAAAATATAGTAAAAAATTTTAAAAATTAGAAAAAAATGGACAGCAACACCTTGGTGGCTCAGTCACTTAAGCATCTGACTTCAGCTCAGGTGATGATCTTGCAGTTTGTGAATTCAAGCCCTGTGTTGGGCTCTGTGCTGACAGCTCAGAGCCTGGAGCCTGCTTCTGATACTGTGTCTGCCTCTCTCTTTGCTCCCTCCCCCCCCTTGCTCTCTCTCTCTTTATCTCTCAAAAGTATATAAATATTTAAAAAATTTTTAATTAAAAAAGGACAATAAAAATAAGTTATTCTCTTACTATATCCATTAAAAAGAAAGGAAAAAATAAAAGAAGAAAAACAATTCAAACAAAAGCAGAAAAAAAAACCCAAGAAAATAAAGAAAAAAGAAAAAAATGAATAGATGAATCATCAAACAGAATGAAACCCAAATGAAATTACATCTATTTTCCCCCAGAAGTCAAACTATGAAACACTTCATAGTCCATATACTAAGCAGGTGAAGAGATTTGTGGTGGTTCCCTAGGGCAGGAGCTTGGTGGACATCTCTGGAAGGGTCTTGATGTAATAGCTCTTTTCTCCAGTAGGTGGCACTGCTTAGCTTACTGGTGTGGGTCTGTATGGTTCTTCTACGTGGGAGAGGTGAAAACGGCTTCACCCATCTTTCCCAGTCTCTGGCACAGCAACTCTGCCGCTGACCAGCAGTTAAACACCCCTCCTTTGTCTCTGGGTTCCATACACTCCTTACTTCTACACTGTCCGTGCCCACACCTCAGCCTGCCAGGCAGCACCTTCCTCCCAAACTTTATCTCAGATGGGGCAGTGCTTCCAATCCCCTCACCTCTGAGAGCCCTGCAGCTTGGACCCACTCTGACCCTTGGTGATGGGTCTTGCCAAGCCATGGCCAGGTGCCAACTTGGCCCTGGTAATGTTTGTGCAGTTGTGCTATGGCAGAGGTTCAGAGATTATGGGTGAGGGCTGGTTTGCCCCAGGAAAGTTTTGTGTGATCATGCAGTGGTAGTGGTTCAGAGATTATGGCAAATCACAACACATAATTTGCATGAGGTTTAACCACACCCTGGCATCTTTGTTCCAATATGAGCAAATGTGGCTGTTCTCCAGGGTCTGCTGGAACCTTTGCCTGTGAAGAGGCTGCATATCCTACCAAATGCCCTCCAAGCAGGGGAAATTCTTCTCCTCATGTGGCCCACAGACACCTCAGACCTCACTTGCCTGCTCCTGGAGATTTGCCCTTTCTCCCCACTAGAGCACCACTAGGTATTGAGTTCTGAAATTTCCAACTCTGTGCTCCCCTGTTTTATAGAGTCCTAATGGTACTGAAACCCTCTCCTTTCTCCCCATCGGTGGATGTGGGGAATAGATTTCTTGTTCAGTCGCTTATGTTTCTACTCTTTCTCTCTCTCTCCAGCTACTGTCTGGGGGAGTGCTTTCTCTGCAGTCTCCCTCCCCATCCTCTCTCCACAAAAACAGCTCCCGACCTCAGCAGCTTCTCTCTCCCCCAGTTTACCTGTCTGCACCACATACCTACCAAGTTCTGGGCTCAAGTTATGCAGATGGCCATGTTAATCCTTAGGTTAATTTTCTAGGTGTGCAAATGGTATGGTGGTGTTCTAGCTGCATTTCATGGATGAGAGAAAGTGAAAACTTTATGCTATTCCACCATCTTGGTCCCCACTAAGCACAAATACTATTCTCAGTGTTATTTTCTAATTATTCATTTATATCATCTCAATGTCTCATAATGCCCTTTTTAGCCAATGAAAAGTCATAGAATGAGACTCAGACTTTAGAGCAGATAGAGCAGATATATGTAGGACTCCATTTGGCTAAGTTCAAGGAGGTGGAGGTAGAAAGTAAATGTAATTTAAATTTTTCCAGTGTTATAGTTCCATTATATCAGATGAATTCTGCTGTACCTTAGTAGAGGTTTGAGGTGCAGGTTGTAAAAATAAAATTGGCTGAAGTGTTATCCAGAACAATGACATTTTGATATAAGGCTCAATAATGCAAGACCAAGAGAGTTTGGAGACATTGATTTGTTAATTTCAAATTCGCTATGTTACATTAATATTTCTGTAGTCGTGAGGTATGTCTCTCCCCACAGTGAAATCATCCCCAGATGATGCCAACATAATTAATAGTTTCTGCAGACCAAGTTTACTCCCCAGTCTTGCACTAAGTGTAGAAGTGGGTAAGAATATGAAAATACTTGAGTTTGAGCCCCGCATCGGGCTCTGTGCTGACAGCTCAGAGCCTGGAGCCTGCTTCAGATTCTGTGTCTCCTGTCTCCTTCTCTCTCTGCACCTCCCCTGCTCACACTCTGTTTCTCTGTCTCTCAAAAATAAGTAAATATTTTTAAAAAAGGAAAAAAAAAAGAATATGAAAATACCTTCCTTTATGCCACACATCACAGCAAAACACCTTCACTTTCATATTCCAAAGAGAAAAACAATAGTAAGTTTCAGCAACAGAATAAAAAAACGGAACATGAGAGTATATAAAAACACATAAATATAGAAGTGAAATTCACACAGCATTTGTTTGATGACAGTGTGAATAATGACTTTTCTTCCCCTAATGGCAAAACTTGTTTTCTAATATTTTAGAGATATAATACTTCCTTATTCATGTCCTTGTAAGAGCTACTTGCATTACTGCAGATTATATCTTTCTAATTATAATGCTGCTTTTACTGATTCTGCATATGTTTTGTAGAGGGAAAAAAGGACATTTAGGAATTGAAAATTTATGTCCAGTTACTCCTAGAACATTGTGGAAAAAACAAGAAAGAAATATTCTGAAGAACACTTATTTAAGTCACCCACAAAGGGATACATGTCTTCTTCCCAGTTCCCAAACAGAAAGCCTGTGTTTTATTTTCAAGTGTCCCTTTCAGTTTCATTCAATTTATTTTTTAAAAATATTTTATTTATTTTTGAGAGAGAGAGAGAGGGAGACACAGAATCTGAAACAGGCCCCAGGCTCTGAGCTGTCAGCACAGAGCCCGATGCGGGGCTCAAACCCACGAACCGCGAGATCATGACCTGAGCTGAAGTCGGACCTAAACCAACTGAGCCACCCAGGCGCCCCTCATTCAGTTAATTTATAGTAAGTAGAATAGCAATACTGAACTGTATTCTAGAGCCAGAGACTATAATGACACATCCAGAAGGTATTTCTGAACCAGGGTGAAGGCTGACCAACAAGAGGTCATGTGAAGCAAAGTACAGCATCAGGGAACCTATGTGATGTTTTCCCAAAGGAAGAATAGTTGTTTGACTCTTAAAATATGTAGCTCCTCCCTTGTTCTCTTTTGTTCAAGGATTGGCTACACTTATTTGGGCTGAGTTCAGTTCAAGTCCTCACAAAGTAAGCAAATCAGGCCAACCCAGCTCTTCGCTGTCATTGTTGTAGCTTCTGTAGCCCCCAAAGTACATGTTAATTCTGAGTCCCATAGTCACTGAGGTCTCTGGTTTAGTGCAGAAAGCATTAGGATCATCATTTTTATTAGTTCTAGTCTGAGTTACTGTCTGCTTCATCATGGATCCCTGGAATGATGGGACAGGCTCATCTGCAACTGTGTGTGTGTGTGTGTGTGTGTTACCACTCCATTCTACAGAAAGTCTGAGGTCAGTAGGATACACCGGGAGATAATCACAACTATGTATATTACCATAGAAAGGGCATTATAATTGAGCATTAATTGCTTCACTGGAGAATTGTTTTGCATTGGTGTGTTTGGCACACTTGGTTATGGTAGCTTTTCCACTGATGTAAGTGAACTTATGCTAGAAATAATGGGATATAGGTTTTTAAAAATCAGCCTTTTAATCACACAGAAACGGTATCAGTCCTGGAGTTGTTTATCAAGTGAATAATGAAATTAAGTACATAATAGTGTAATTAATTCTAATATAGTTATTTGTTTACTTGCAAATGCCAATATATAGCTGACTGTAATAAATCGTGGTGCCCTGGGAGCTCAATAAATGTTGAACTAGAAAATTGCAAGAATAAGGTTTGCTTTTGCATATGCGTATGTGCTTGCAACTTATATTAAATTGGTGTAAGGACAGACATTAGAGTACAATAATGTAGTTATTGATTTTTAAATGCATTTAATATTGTAGACCCATAGTCAAAGATGTTAGGAATCCCAAGCTGTAAATATATCCCCAATCAATTCAAAGTAAAGAAATATATAATGATTTTAAGAAACAATTGGACAAATAAATCATTTCTAATAGTTAACTTTTCAAAAGATTGACTTAGTTTATGACCAAACATTCTCTAATTTACCTATTAACATTCTAAAACCTTGAGGTGTTTTATTATTATTCATTACTTTCCCCAGTGGTGTTTATTTTTTGTTTGTTTTCATAGTTCTGAAATGCTAGTTTTAAAGTAAATTTATTTAGCTCAGACTAAATGAATATTACAAATTAATCAACAGTGTCACATTAAACAACTTTGTCTTCTTTCCCCACCTTGTTTGATTTTCTAATTTTTGCTTCTTTAAAAATTGTATATATACTTTGTATTAATTTTATTGGTACAGTATTCTAGGTATACTAATCTTGTTTTCATCCTAATTAGACTGTGAGCAAAGGGAATGAGTATTAGCTTATTTGTAGGCTCAGTTTAGCATTTATATATCTCAAAAACAAAACCAAGAAGTTATGAGTATATGGCAAGGATAAGGAAAGAGAGGGTTAGTCACGGCAACTAAGCAAACAAGTTAGTAGAATTGAGAACAAAACTTAGGTTGAAGCTTGTGGACATCCACCATAAAAGGGAACACATGACCATTTGCTTTCCTCTTGCCAAATAATAAAGTAGAATTAACTCATTCAAAAGGTAGGAAAACATTACTTTGATGCTGATTTCTGAAAGATACTTATTGTACAAGATTTTAAAATTTTCTGTAAAAAGTATATCCCTCATATATTGACCATCTGCAGTAGCTAAGAATGAATTTTACAGCATAGTTATATAGTAAATGAATTTCTGAGATTAGTGAGAATCACACTTTATTCTTATCTTTCATACTTACTGTCATTTAATTCACCAAATACCATTCCAAATATTTCTCAAATCACCATTCGATATCATATGCCACATCATTATCATTCAAATTATTATCACCTGTATCCATGTACAACACCCTCCTAAGTATTCACTTTCTACTTACTGTTCCTTTACAATTTATTCTTCCCTTTGCAGCCAAAGTGAACTTTCTTTAAAAAAATTTTTTATGTCTGTATTTTGTTTTGAGAGAGAGAGCGAGTGGGGGGGCAGGGAGAGAGGGAGACACAGAATCTAAAGCAGAATCTGAGAATGGTGCTCAAACCCATGGACTGAGATCAGGACCTGAGCTGTAGTTGGTCACTTAACCAACTAAGCTACTCAGGCGCCCCTTGAGCCACCCAGGCGCCCTGTGAATTTTCCTAATAGACAAATCTGAAAATAGTTTCTCTTATACTGATTACCTATTGTACTAACAAAAATCTGAATTCACATACAAATATACAAAATACTATCCACATTTACTCTTTAAGTTTTATGACTTTATTTCTCCCAGTTTTTTATTATAAATGCAATCTAAGTTACTAAACTTTTTTTTAATGTTTTTAAAAATTTATTTCTGAGAGAGAGAGGCAGCATGAGCAGAGGAGGGTCAGAGAGAGAGGGGGATACAGAATCTGAAACAGGCTCCAGGCTCTGAGCTGGCAGTCAGCACAGAGCCCGACGCAGGGCTCGAACCCACGAACCGCGAGATCATGACCTGAGCCGAAGTCAGACACTTAACCGACTGAGCCACCCAGGAGCCCCTAAATTACCAAACTTATTAAAGTTCCTCATGACTCCTCCTATTCCTGAAGTTCTCCTATATTTGAATCTTTGCCGTTGTATCTTTTCTTCTTACATCTTCCCAGCCTCCTAATATAGTCCACTATATCGCATCAAGAGTTTCATTGCAGATAACTATCCTTGCTAAAATGTAGAATTCCCATCTTTGTGCTCTTCTAGTACCATATGCTTTTCCCTAAAACTGCACTAATTTAATTGGAACTGTGACATTAACACTGTCTCCTTTTCTACACTGTAAGCTCCAGGTGAAACACTGAATGTTTTCACTGATATTTTTGGAATTAGAGTCAGATTGTGTAAACTCATATCCTGGTTCAAGCTCTGAAGAGCTGTTAAATGCTGTATGACTGTAATCAGGTTGCTTACTCTCTTTATGACTCAATATTATCATCTGATGAATGGAAGTAACAATAATGTTTACTTAAGGGGTTTTAAAGTTTTAATAAATTAATATATGTTGATTATAACAGTGTTTGGCACATAGTAATTTCAAGTGCTTATAAATACTACACGTTTTATTTTATGTACCTCAATATCTAGCACAGAGTACATATGTAATAAATGATTATTGAATGAGCAGTTATTCCATTGTAAAGTATTCTGATTCTGATTTGATATAGTTTAATAGTCCTGATAAGTTAAATAGATGAATTAATATGCCATTTGGACTACTACTCTGGAAGAGATGGTCTCATTCCACTTTTTAAAAGGGCTGTAGAGCAGAAAACTAAAAATTTACGTAAGTGCTAAAGACTAAGTAATAAGTCTATTTAAAATCCACTGTTTCAACAGAATCAATAATATATAAAATACCTGTGGTAGACTTTTGCCAATAAATTGATAATTAACATTAAAATACAGTTGGTTTGACTCCGCAACATACAAAAATGTTCTTTGCTTCCATTGCTCTAGGAATGGTGAATAGGCATACTACACTTTTTTGTTCTAGACAATTTTAAAAATTCAGTAGGAAAATATTCAATGCAGTCAACACTTGAAATTACCATTTTAACTTAAAAGCATTTTTATCACATTTCAGAACTTTTCGGATATTATTCTTTCAGATATTTCTCTGTCCCTTTCTCTCTCCCCATATTCTGGGTCTCTCATTATCAGTATGTTAGTATGCTTGGTGCTATTCTGCACATGTCTGATGCTCTGTTTTTTTTTTTTTATTCATTCTTTTTTTCTTTCTGTACTTCAGATAGGGTAATCTTAATTGACTTATGTTCAAGTTCACGATTTTCTCTTTCTACCTCCTCAAATATGCTGTGGAGTCCCTCTAGGAAATTTTTAATTTCAATTATTTTATTTTTCAATTCAAGAATGTCTGTTTAGTTCTTTTTCTCCTTCAAGTTTTTATTTAAATTCCAGTGAATTAACATACACTCTAATATTAGTTTCAGGTGTAGAATTTTGTGATTAAACACTTACTGAACTCAGTGCTCTTCACAAATGCCCTCCGTAATATCCATCACCTATTTAGCCCATCCCCCACCCTCCATCCTCTAGTAAACCATCAGTTTGTTCTTTATAATTAAGAGTCTGTTTCTTGGTTTCCCTGCCTTCCCCCCTCCATTCATTTATTTTGTTTCTTAAAGTCCACATATGAGTGAAAACATATGGTATTTGTCTTTCTCTTATTTTGCTCAGTAAAATGCGATCCAGCTCCATCCATGTTGTTGCAAATAGCAAAATTTCATTCTTTTTATGGCTGAATAGTATTCCATTGTGTGTGTGTGTGTGTGTGTGTGTGTGTGTATTACCACATTTTCTTTATTCATTAGTCTATGGACATTTGGCCTTTTTCCATAATGTGGCTATTATTGATAATTCTCCTATAAACATCAAGGTGTATGTATCCCTTTGAATTAGTCTTTTTGTATTCTGTAAGTAAATACTTAGTAGTGCAATTACTGGAACATAGGGTAGTCCTATTTTTAACTTGTTAAGGAGCTGCCGTACTGTTTTCCAGAATGGCTGCACTAGTTTGCATTTCCAGCAAAGATGCTGGAGGATTCCCCTTTTTCCTCACCTGCACCAGCACCTGTTATTTCTTGTGTTGTTGATTTTACCCATTCTTTTATTTTTAATTTTTTTAATGTTTGTTTCTGAGAGAGAGAGAGAGGGAGGTAGAGAGAGAGAGAGAGCGAGCGCATGAGCAGGGAAGGTACACAGAAAGAGAGAGATACAGAATCTGAAGCAGGTTCCATGCTAGCTGTCAGCACAGAGCCTGATGCAGGGATTCAAACCCACGAACCATGAGATCATGACCTGAGCTGAAGTCGGACGCTGAACTGACTGAACCACCCAGGTGCCCCCGATTTTACCCACTCTAACAGGTATGAGGTGGTATCTCATTGTGGTTTTGATTTGCATTTCCCTGATGATGAGAGATGTTGAGCATCTTTTCATGTGTCTGTTGCCCACATGCATGTTTCCTTTGGAAAACTGTCTATTCATGTCTCCTGCCCATTTTTTAACTGGATTATTCGTTTTTTGGGTGTTGAGTTTTTAAGTTCTTTACATATTTTGGTTACTAACCCTTTATCAGATATGTTACTTGCAAATATCGTCTCCCATTCTCTATGCTGCCCTTTAGTTTTGTTGTTTCCTTTGCTATTTAGTTATTTTTATAATTTCTTTTTTAGTGATATTTTCTATCTCATTCCTTAATTCTTTATACATACGTTCTTTTAGTTCTTTCAAAAATATATAAGATCTGATTTCAAGTTTTATCTAGTATAACATCTGGGCCTCCTCAGGGAGTTTTATTGACTGCATTATTTCCTGGGTGTGAGTCATAATTTCCTATTTTTTATGTGTCATATAATACTTTGTTGAAACTGGAAATTTTATAATGTGACAGTTGTGGATATCAAATTCTCTACTTTCCCCAGGATGTGATTGTTATTTGTTGTTTTGTTTGTTTAATAACTTTCTTATAATAATTCTTCAAAGTCTGTATCCTTTGCCATATGCAGCCACTAAAGTCATGGTTTACATAGCTTACTGGTCAGAAATGATTGATTCTCCCTAAACTAATATTTTCATGAAAAAATAAGTCCCAGTCTTTTCAGAGGGGTTCTTTGTGTGTTGAAGCATGCTTTCAACATTTAAGCACTTTGAAACTGTTCCTTAGCCTTCACTTCCTGCTGTTCAGGGTCTGAAGTTCAGCCATAGATGAGAAAATAGGCCTAGTCAGGTTTCCCTGGGCTTGCACACATCCCTGCAAATGCATGGGGCTTTCTAGATTATAGTTTCCCAGGAACATGTTGGAGCTTTTCTGTTTCTTTCAAAAAAAACCTAAATGTGTGTGTGTGTGTGTGTGTGTGTGTGTGTGTGTGTGTGAGAGAGAGAGAGAGAGAGGGAGAGAGAGCACCAACATAAGCGGGGGAAGGGCAGAGACAGAGAGAGACAGAATCTGAAGCAGGGTCCTGTCTGCTGACAGCACAGAGCCTGACATGGAACTCGAACTTGTGAACCATGAGATTGTAACCTGAATTGAAGTCACTTAACCGAGCCACCCAGGTGCCCCTGTTGGAGCTATTCAAAGCCAACTATGGAATGTCATTCTCCAGATCTTCCTTTTACCTTTTAGACTAGCCTTTTGTTTGCTTCAATTGTTATCACTGCCTTAGGCAGTTGTGATGTTAAGCAATTATTTTCAACAAATGTTTGGGAATAAGGCTTTTCCTAGTGAATATACTCTCAGGTCAAATAATGAGAAGCTCTGTTAAGCTTTTGCAGGGAGCTACCAGACAGATCCAGTATCTGGGGATGGGCTTTCTGAAGAACTTCAAACCCAGTTTGTCACCTCTAGGGTGCTTGCTTTCACTGCTACCGTAGCTGCAAATCTGCTGGTTTTCATAGTTTTGTGGAGAGTGATAGGGATAGAGCAAGTCAGAATGCTTCATGGCTCTTGCTGTTCTCACTGGATTTAACTCATTGCCTTGAACAAATGCTCCTGAGATTGCTGGAGGTCTTTAGTTCATTTTTGGAGTTTTGAAAGTGAATTTTGGCAATCTTTACTAGTGTTCTCATTGTTTTTATGGAAAAGCAGATTTGGGGGGTTAACCTGCCCCGCCATTCTTAAAATTATCCCCTTTTAATTGTGTTTCATAACGTTTTCACCCCACTTTTCTACTGGGACATGACACAGGTGTTGAACTTACAAACTTTTGGAAGCAGGTATTTAGTCACTTACTGAAGGTCATCCTCTCTACTCCTGGATAATCTTTCCTTTAAACTCTATCCTCAAATAGCTCAACTATGGTCAGTGTTCTGAAGTCTTGAGAAACTGTTTAGATGCTTTAATTTGAGCTGCTTTTCCCTCTAAAGTGCCAGAATGATGCCATGGGATCATATTTCTTCTTGAGTAGCCTTTTTAACCTCATCTGGAGTCATTTGGTGCTGATACAATAGATCTTTTGAAAATGTGGGTCAATGTGTGTTAGCTTTTCTAACAAAATCATTCTTTCTAAATTCTTTTATGGTTACAAAGATTAAAAGATAATATATATTGCATAGAAATATACATATTCTTTGTGTAAGTCTGTTAAGCACATTAAGAAGGCTGATGGGTTTACCCAGGATTTCTCCAACCTAGCAACTTTAACTTCCAGTAACTACAGTATTATCATCATAATCCAATAATTAATGGGCAGTAGATCTTTTCAGGGGAACTGACTCTTTCACAGCAATAATTATCATTGGGATGCAGGCATATGAGAGTCATTTGTATTTGAAAATGGAAAAGTATGATTTAGTAGTTAAGTGATTGTTTAAAGCAGAGTAAGCATCACCATGAAACCGATGAATAATATCAAGTGAATAAAGCATGAACTCTCCTTTGATTTCATAATCCGACTTAGCTTATCTTTTCTTGTAGAGTGAACTCATGGGGAGAAATACACATTTGTTTTACTATGTCATCTTTTTGCACATTCAGTTAAAACACAAAAAAGAAGCTAGACCAACACACGTGCTAGTGGGTGATTCACAGAGTTCCCTTCACCTGCAGAAGCTCCTCTGATAAAAGTTTCTGCATCAAGGCTGAGTCACTCACTCAATTCTTTCTCAATTACTTTCTTGGCAAGACAAATATGTTTTTGTATGCAAAACCTGGTGTTGTATTTAATTATCTCTGCAGATACAATACATCAATATAATTTTAATTAAGTTCTCCGTGTATCTTGGAAGTAATCTGTCCAGATGACTCTTAGAACTTTTAGGTAACAAGATACCTCCAGGCAATATTTCAAATTTCTTTTTCCTTCTTTCTTCTCTTCAGTCAAACAGAATACTATGTTTTGATAATGCATTGTGATTCTATTTTATATGAGAATTGCATATATTAATCATATATCTCTACATATCTATCATAGTGCTAAATTTGAGAACTCCTTTTGTTTTTATAATAAAGTAATAAATTCCAATTAAAAAAATCAACATGAGAATTATTCTAATTCACTTACACTCTTGATCATAATTGTTTCTGTAATGTGTGTACAAATCTACTAGTATTTTAGGCATGATTTGCAACCATAGAACATAGTACAGTGACTGGAAATAACTCAGAATCATCATTTTTGCCACTTTAGGGTAATATTATAATACACTGAGTTAACTCCTTATATATTCATAATATCAAGATAAATAATATGTTAAAATACTTTAGAAACTATCAAGCACAATTCAAATACAAGGTAAAATGACTAACTTAAAAACTCAACTCAGTATTTTTACTAACGCTTATAGGTTTCTTTGAGGAAAAATGGTATTATCCTGCACAGATAGCTGTAATAGAAATTTTAGAAAATAAAGTAAGGTCCAAGTTTTGCTTTTATTTCCAAGATTGGCTGAAAGAAGATAAGTATTGCATTGTGCTAAGAATGCACAAACTAATGTCAAAGAAATGATCACTTTAGTAACAAACTGACAATTTAAGCTCATTTATTTTACAAGATGATCAATATCTTTCTTATAAGCTATCCTATCTTTACTACCAACATTATATGATTCTTATGAGGTCTCAACTGAATACATATTTTATTTCTTAGATTTTGTTTGCTTTCCAAAAAGCTACACCTGACCTAATCTTTTTGCCTAGTCTGACCTCATTTTTCAAAATACACATGAAAAATGCTTATCTCCTCACCCACTGAAAAAAGCTCCTGCTTTTATTTCCTATAAAATATAGAGAACAGAAAGCTCTAACTTGGGAGAATTCATTCAAAAGCTTAAGTATATGTTGTCAGAGTGCCATTCCCTTTTTAATCTATCACTATGATTTTGATGAAATTTACTAAACATGCCTAGAAGGTAAGAAAAACAGAAAAAAAATGAAAATTGTCCTATGTAATGGAGTTCTATATTCTGTTCTAGATCCTGGTTCACTAAACTCAAAGCAAATATATCACCAACACAACTTTGCCTCAGCCAGGTACCAAACACACACAGAGGCTGTACATTATATGTAGGAGTGGAGGATTTGCATGCCTGTGGGGTTGGCAGGGAGGAGAGGGATTGAAATAGAAAGCAAGGGTGATCATAGTTGAATTTAACATAGCCTTGTTTTTATATACTGATAATCATGTGGAAACATTGTTAGGTCTTCTCCAGGGCCTGTCCAAGGGAAACTGAAGGTAACTGCATGGTGACTCTGGCCTTTGTAACTAAAGAATTAAAACAGATAGTTTTAAAAACAAAGCTGCTTCATATTGAAATCCCCAATGCCAAAATGGTAACAGTAGGAATTTCTCATAGTACCTCTGTATGTAGAGTTCAAGATCATTAAAGATTCTATTTGTAATTACTTCAGTCTACTTATTATATTATTAGTAGTAGTCATGCATTAATGCCAACATTATTAGTGCTGTTAATATCATTAGTGTAATCCTTAAATATTAATAATATCAGTGTATGAATAATGTCAGTACTATTAGTGCCATTCTCACACAGGCATTCCTTGCAAAAGAACAGTTCTGGAATAAACTAGGTTACCAAACTGCAAGTATTTTCTCCTGGGAAACGGACTTAACAGGTATTTTCTTTTGCAAGTCTTAAAATTCTCAGGGCACCTGGGTGGCTCAGTTGGTTAAGTGTCTGACTTCAGCTCAGGTCATGATCTCATAGTTTGTGGGTCAAGCCCCGCATCGGGCTCTGTGCTGACAGTTCAGAGCCTGAAGCCTGCTTCAGATTCTGTGTCTCCCTCTCTCTCTGCCCCTCTCCCACTCATACTCTGTCTCTCTCTGTCTCAAAAATAAATAAAACATTAAAAAAAAATTCTGTGTATAAGAGTTCACAGAAGTGTTTTCCAAGCCTTCACCCTTAATACTATATGGGCTGCAATTTCATGTCCAAAAAGAGTCTTGGAGCAATGTATTTAAATAGGCTGAATATAATGAAGGCTGAATTCCCCTAGAAGTAAGTGAAATGGTTGTATGGAAAGTACTATAGGGGCGCCTGGGTGGCTTGGTCGGTTAAGCGTCCGACTTTAGCTTGGGTCATGATCTCGCGGTTTGTGGGTTCGAGCCCCACGTCGGGCTCTGTGCTGACTGCCAGCTCGGAGCCTGGAGCCTGTTTCAGTCTGTGACTCCCTTTCTCTCTGACCCTCCCCTGCTCACGCTGTCTCTCTCTCTCCTAAAAATAAATAAAAACATTAAAAAAAAAGTACTATAGTATAGTAGAAAAAATGCAGACTTTGGAGGTAGGGAAATAAATTTAAATTCCATTGTGGATTACAAATTTTCCATAGACTAGCTATAAGTAATTGCTCTTGACAAAATAAAGAAAATAATGCCACCTTACAGCTTTATTGAGAGGGTTAAAAAGGTAATGCTTGTAAAGCACCTGGCTCAATGCGACAGAATGGAAAATAAATGCAACTTCCCTTTGCTTTCTTCACATTAGCAGTTAAAACTATTCAACACTATTGTTCTAATCCAGAAGTAATTTAAATGTATGGTGCATGAAGATCTTAATCCCCTCAACCCTTAATAATTTCTTATTCTTTAATTAACTTGAAAAGAGCAGTAATACAAAACACTATGCTGTTTTAAAGAAAAGCAAACAAAATTGCAGATACCAAAAGGAAACCTTCTTCCGATGTACTGTGAATTAAGTTGTTACCCGGGCAGTACTGGGTTTGCATTCAGAAAATAACATTTTGAAAAACTCAAAGCTAATCCTTTAGGAGGAAAAATCAGTGATATATTGTAGATATAGCTACTTCAGTTATCATTCATAGGAGACAGGAAACCATGCGGAGGAAGTAAATACCAGTTCAATAGCTCAAATCTTAGAAATAAAATGCACTGATGGAAATGACACCCATGAGAGTTTATAAAACACTAGAATACCTTTTTTGTGGAAAACTCTAGAAAATAAATGGAACTGAATATCACACTTGTAACATCAAAATGTAATTTTCAGAACAGTCAGCAAACCACGTACTTGAATTTTGTTCTCAAATTTTGGCAAGAACACTAATGAGAACACAAGAGTGTTCGAAATAATTTCTTACCAGAAATAATTTCTTATATTTCTTATAATTTCAGAATAATTTCTGTTCTGAAAATAGGAAACCCAAATAAGCCCCGATGAACGTAGTGGCAGATTCTTTAACTTCAACAATTAATATGATTAAGAACGGTTGTTCTTAACAGTGGACTTTTGAAAGTTGCCCATAACATAGCCTCAAATACCAGATAGTTTTCCCCAGAAAGTATTGATGGGGGCATTTACAGATATCTCACAAACTTTATTGTTTGTTTCTGTACAGATCAGAAAGAATGACAGATTCATTTAGGATATTAATTGGAACCACTGCAGAATTTAAAATTTCATTGTTTTAACCAAAATATGTTTCCTGCCTAAGCATTATCACTTTCCTAGACTTCTTAACTTGTCCCTTATTTTGATCATCAGCAGTTGGAAGGAGTTGACATTTTTTAAAAACTCAAGGATATATGTTTTATAAAAAGAGCAAATGTTTCTAACATTTTTTTAACGTTTTATTTATTTCTGAGAGAGCGAGAGAGCATGAGACACAGAATCTGAAACAGGTTACAGGCTCTGAGCTGGCTGTCTTCACAGAGCCTGACGCAGGGCTTGAACCCATGAACCACGAGATCATGACCTGAGCTAAGCTGGATGCCCAACTGACTGAGCCACCCAGGCGCCCCATCAAATGTTTTAATTAAATAAATTTTTCACAAATGTTGGTGGATATGGAATAAAGATATCATGTATTTACTCTTTCCTCTTTGGAGAAATCACAGGAATAAAGCCTCAGAGGGCATACAGTGACATAATGACAAAGACATAATAACCATGAAAGAAATCATGTGGGAGAGTTAAGTTATGCAGAGTATCCTGACCTACTGAAGCCTGGGCATTCATTGCATGCAGTGGGAATAAGGGAATCAGCCAAGAAAACATTGTAAGCCAAGGAATAGCCTCATCACATATAAAGTTTTGAGTGGCCAGAAGTGTTGTGAAGTTGAAGCTGAGCTGGAGGAGAGGCAGTTCTGAAAAGAAGATCTACTAGGGAAAAGCGCTAGTACTTAGGAGAAGAGATGATCATGTTTTAAAATATTTTATTTCTATACAAATTCATATTTTTCAAAAGTTTTCTTAAATAGACCTATATTACTTTTGGTAAGAAAACAGAATGCTTTATGGGGCGGCTGGGTGACTCAGTCAGTTAAGCATCCAACTCTTGATCTCAGCTCAGGTCATGATCTCATTGGACATGTGCTCAAGTCCCACATAGGGCTCTGTGCTGAGAGCGCAGATCCTGTTTGGGATTCTTTCTCTCTCTCTGACCCCTCCCTGATCATGCTCTCTTTCTCTCTCTCTCAAAATAAATAAATAAATAAACATTAAAAAAAAAAAAGAAAAGATAACACTTTAGATTTAAATATTGCATAGGTTTAAGTTTTTAAAAATGCCTAGAAAATGAGAAAAACATGAAAAAGGTGCTACGTAAGTAAAAATCTGGGAGGGATAATACTAACATATTAAAACATTTTCTTTGAAATGAGATATTCTCGGGGCGCCTGGGTGGCTCAGTCGGTAAAGCATCCGACTTAGGCTCAGGTCATGATCTGGTGGTTCCTGGGTTTAAGCCCTGTGTCAGGCTCTGTGCTGACAGAGCCTGGAGCCTGTTTCAGATTCTATATCTCCTTCTGTCTCTGAACCTCCCCTGCTCACACTGTCTCTTTCTCTCAGAAATAAATTTTAAAAAATTTAAAAAATGAAGTGAGATATTCTCATTAGTCACAGATTTAATGACAATCAAGGCTTCTTACAGCATTTCTTGTGGGCTGAGTTTCTACACTTTACATTTCCTTTCCTTTGCTTGTTTGCTGGTTGATGTGTGTGAATAAGAGACAAGAGAGACAGAGAAAGCAAGAGCGAGCAAGGGGATGTTCTGCTTTAAGTCAAGGTGACTTTTCTCCTGTACTTATTTCATTGGCTGCTGGTAACACTTTGGTGCTTATAAAAATGAACTCACCAATCTGTGCTACCAGAAAGGAGTCCATGCAGTGTTATCCTGAATTTCCGTGGTAACTTAAGGGGAAATTTTTAATGTCCAGAGCCCTTGATGTCCTGCAAATGATAAAGAATATTTTCAAATTACTTGCAGCCGCAATCCATTTAGATGGTACCTACCTTGACCTCCAAATGGCACAGTACATTTACAAAAGGAAAATTGATAGTATCTACATCACAATTCTGGGAGAAGCTTCTGCTGGCAGCTTGCAACATTGTTGCCATTGAAACCCAGCGGATGTCAGGGTCATATGCTTTAAGAATACCAGTCATGAGCTGTGCCACTCCTATTGCTGGAACCTTCACTAGCTAGAGCTAGGCCATTCACTTCTGGAATCTTCAGTAACCACGTCCAGGGAGCCTTCAGGGCGCCGAGACTTCCAGTGGTTACTGATCCCAGGGCTGACCACTAGCCTCTCCTACATTAATCTGCCTGTCATTGCTCTGTGTGATACAGACTCTCCTCTGCGCTGTGTGGTCATTGGCCCCTCCTGCAACTTGTTAGCAAGGGACGCTCACTCCGTGGCCTTGATGAGGTAGTGGGCGGGCGGGGAGTTTCTGCACATGCGCGCCCCGCTCTCCAGGGAAGAGCCACGGATGGTCACACCTGATGTCGATTTCTACCGACGTCTTGGAGGGATTGGGAAGGAGGAACCGGCTGCTGCTGCAAAGGCTGTGACCACGGAGCAACGTCAGGGTGGACGGACTGCTCCGGTTCCCGAGGTTACTGCTACTCCACCAGGTTGCGGCCTGAAGGTAGGAGGTTCCCGGCGGGCCCCGGGGGGGGGGGCGCAGGGCCCTGCTACGGGCTGGCGCGTCTGCAGCTCCCCCTGCGCAGGCCTCTCGGTGGGTAGGAACCGCCGCTGAGTATCTTAAGCTGTTCTTCCATAGACTCTTCAAACACAAAATAGAAATGAGGTTGAAGAAAAATACACGGTTTCTCAAAAAACAGAAAACCAAAAAAAGCAAAAAGCAAAAACCACAACACACGTACACACACACACACACACACACACACCCATAGCCCCTCTAGCAATTTTTGGTGGTCTGTATGCATTGCTGCAGAAATCCCTCTTCCCTAAACTCCCTGTGTATTGGGCCACTTCGTAGTGAACTAATTGTTAGCTGTGAAATCATTCAGATTAGAAAAAAGTCTCCCTCCACGTTTGAGTTTAGAATTTTAGTCCTAGCATTTTGAATACTTGAAATGATTGTGTGGATTTATGTGTTCTACTGCGTGGCGGTTAGGCCTTAGCTGGTCGGTCTCCCGGTTCTAGAATAGAAGCTGCTTCCAGTCTTTGTTTTCTCCGTGTCGTAGAAGAGCGCCTGGTGCAGAGTGGCTGCTCCCGCGGGGACGTTTCCGTTGACTGAGTTACTATTTTGATACTGGAAAATTGCCGTTGAAAATCGACTTTGTTTCGAACCAAAGCTCTGAGTTTATTATGTGGACCTCAGAGTGTAGAAAAGTAATAATAACTGCCAGAGAAGAGATTCCTCAAGGAATATAGATGAAGGCAGTGCTTTCTGAACCTCTTAGAAAGCATTTTCAAGGGTTCAGCTACCCTATGTGACAAACACTGTGAATAATCTCCCCCTGCGTTAAGCAAACCTGGTAACCATTGTAGCACCGTGTGCTCATCTGTACAATAAAGGGGTTGAATTAGATCATCTTTCTGTGCTTGTAAAACCAGCTGGACAGTATTCTGAGTTTATCATCATGTATTTATGTTTGAGTTCAGATTTTCTTTTTAGGTCTCTGATTTCGGGCCCAGGCTTTAGGGTTTTAGGGTCTTTAATTCCCTCATGGAAAAAGTAAGTGGGTTCAAATAAGTGATTCGGTTCAAATATCTGGGAAATTCTGTAACATTTATACTTCTTGAGTTATAGCAGTGTTTAAAGCTGTGAAGATGAATTAGTTGCACTGCCTTGCATTTCAGTTTTTGTGGGATGAAAAAGGGAGTTAAGCAGTTCTGCAATGCACATGTTCTCAGATCGTTGTAAATGTGGTTCATAATTCAAGAAACACGGTAGTTTATGAGGTCAGACGATGGTTTGAGGACAGTGATAATTCAGAAGCCCTAAGAGGTTAGAAACTAAAATTAGTACTCTTAAACTTTGGGTTCTTGTGTTTCTATTCCAGATACTCTAGCTTTCTCATTTTAAGACAATGAACAAAAGCACTTGTATTGATTTTTACTTGTCATTTAAATTGCAGGAGTCAAGACTTGAGAAGTTTTCCTCTGAAAGTCAGGAATTTATTCCACTGTAAAACCCCACTGATAAACTATTTAGAAAAGAAGGTGATAGACACCAGGACTACTTTATTATAAGCTCCAGATGGTTAATTTGATCTTGATTAACATTATAGTACAACCCAAACCCACAGATCTTTGTTAGAGAACCTTTGAGATTAATGAGAAGCTATGAGTCACAAATGCTTGTGAAGAAAATTCAAAGCCCAAGGTTAGCAAGTATTTACTTCCCAGTTACTAACAAATTATTCCCCCCAGAGGATTTAAGAAAAATTTGTACTTCTATCTGGTTATTTTAAAGTTGAGTTCCTTGTTAAATCTCTCTACCAAAATGGACAGTGTACCTTTCTACATTCAAAGGTTTGTTTAGGAATGAGTGTGGAGTTATAACTGGAGGATGTGAACATTCATCATTGGAAACAGCATTTGAAAATAAAGGTTTTTATAGGAAACTGTTTACATACTTTGTATATCATACCTGCCATTGAGTCTCCTTATAATCACAAAAATTTGAGGTAACTCACTATCATTTTGCTATCTTAGTTCTAATAATCTAGTATTGGACTATGCAGAGTCCTTAAAATTAGGAACATAAAGGCATCTCTCTTCTTAAAAAGCTATCATAGAAGTAAGACAAATAGTTCTTGATTAAATTTAAAATATAGTGCAGAATTTTAAAAAAACGTTTATTCATTTTTGAGAGAGAGAGAGAATGCGAGCAGGGGAGGGCAGTGAGAGAGGGAGACATAGAATCAGAAGCAGGCTCCAGGCTCTGAGCTGTCAGCACAGGCCTTGACATGGGGCTCAAACTCACCGGCCACCCAGGCGCCCCCAGAATTTTGATTACATTTGTAACACCTAGTTTTAAGAAGAGATTTTTGCATCAAAACAGCACAATGAATGTAGATACAAAACTTGAAAGAAAAAGTTGAAAATTTGAAAAGAAAAACTTAAATCTGAATATGGGGTCAAGACATTTTTTTGCTCATTATGGCCCCCATAATTCTTTCTTTCTTTGGAAAGAACTTCACGTCTTTCTTTCTGAGAGTTGGAATAGTATTTATTAGGACCTGATAGTATTATTAGGACCTGAGCTGAAGTTGAACGTGAAGAAGTCACAAGAACCGTGGACTAGCTGGTGCCCCTCACCACCCTGGTGATTCAGCACATAGTGACAGTATGCGTAAACCACATCAGTGCTGGGTATTCTCAAGTGATCTTTCAAGCATGAAGGACATAGCTACCGCTTTACTTCTGCACTCCGGTCTCGCATAAATGTTCTCCTGTGGCCTGCATTAACTTCCAACTGTGCACGGAGACAATGTTGCAAAATATAATTCCAGTTGAGCTAAGTTGATGATCCCCATCCACCCAACTGTATACACAGTTTGCTGTATAAATTTACATGACCACAGGCTATATGATCGTTTTTAGTGTGCTCCCCATTCTCACCAATATTTAGTATTGTTCATTGGTTTTATATTTTTGCTCTTCTATTTAGTGTAAATGATTCATGTTGGTTTTAACTTGCATTTCCCTGATTAATGAGAAGTAGAATATATATTCATATATTCGTATGTTCACAACTTACCACTTGTGTTTCGTCTTCTGTGAAAATGCCCATTCATAACTCTTGGCTCATCTTTTATTAGATGACCTGTTCATCTAATATGGTGAGAAACTTCATGTGATCTTATTACTAATTCTTTGTTGATACTTGATTTGCAAGTATCTTTTCCTAACTTGTGGTTTGTCTTTCATTTTTGAAAGATGCCCTTTAATGAATGTATGTCTTTGTCAATTTTACAGTGGTGACTTTTTGAGTTCTTAATATCATTATTTTCTGTGTTTTGTTTAGGAAATCCTTCCCTACACCAAAGCTGTAAAACATTTTAAAAGTTTCATACATTTATTTCATATTCTTTCGTTTCAGTATATTCTGTGAGATAGAATTCAATTATCATTGCCATCGTTTATCCTGTATGGAAAACCAGTTGTCCTAACATTAGTGATTGGAAAGCTCTTCCCTTCTGGCTAATCTACTAATGTTACATATTAAGTTTCCATATAAGGTAGACCTTTGGGGACCTCTATGTAAATTACTCTTAGCTTCATAGTGAGCCTTGATAACACTTCTTTGGGAGCTTGGTTATTAGTGGCTTTGGGGTCTTCCAAACAAATTTTCAAGTTATAATATCAAGTCACTAAAAGATTGTACTGTATTTTTTTTTGTATTGGAATTGCAGTAAATGGATAAGTCACTTTGAGTTGAACAAATATATTTATTGCAGTGTTTGATTTTCATGCATGAAATCTCTTCTTTTAATCTCTTTTAATATCTTATGCAAGATTTTATAATCTGTTTGTAGAAAGTTCTTGTCCAGTTTTCTTAGGGTTATTTCTAGGTAGCAAATAGACTTTTTTATTAAAGAAGTCTGCATCAAATAATTAAAGAATTTATTAAATATTTTAAAAATATTTTATCTATAGGTTATTTTTGACTTAGAATCATGTATCTAAAATAATGATATATATTTTATTTCCAGTTATTATGCCTTTTTTCTGGCCTAATTATACTGTCTAAGGCTTTTACTATAATTTTTAAAATTATTTTTTATTGTAAAACACATTTATAATCTTAACCATTTTTAAGTGTAAAGTACACTGATGTTAATTATGCACATGGTTGTAAAACAGATCCCTATAAATCTGTCATTTTGAAAAACTGAAATTTTATATGTATTTAAGAAATTTATTTTTTTCTCTTTCCTCTATAGTCCCTGGTAAACAACATTCTACTTTCTGTTTCTAAGAGTTCACCTATTCTTAGACACTTCCTATAAGCAGAATCGTAGTATTAGTCTTATTGGACTTGATTTCTTTTACTTGGCATAATGTCCTCAAGGTTTATCGAAGTAGCATATGATAAGATTTCCTTCTGTTTCAAGGCTGAATAATATTTCATTGTATGTACATACTACCTTTTATTATTCATTTGTTGATGGACATTTGGGCTGCTTCTACCTCTTGGCTATTGTGAATAAGGCTGCAATAAACATAGATGTGCAAATATCTCAGATCCTATTTTTAATTTTTTAGGAATGGACTTGCTAGATCATACGATAGTTCCATTTTTAATATTTTGAGGAGCTTCCATACTATTTTCCATATGAGTTGCATCCTGTTATACCCCCATCAAGAGTAGTTCTAAATTCTCCACTACCTTGGCAATGGTTGTTCATTTATGTTTTGTTTTGTTTGTTTGTTTTTTGTGTTTTGTTCTTTGGCTTTTCTTTGTTTTTTGACAGAGACCATCCTAATGGGTGTTAGGTGTTATCTGATTGTAGTTGTGTTTTCTTGATGATTAGTGATACCGAACATCTATATGCTTGGTGGTCATTTTGATATCTTCTTTGGAAAAATGTCTGTTCAAGTCCTTTGGCTATCTTTAAATTGGATAATTTGTGGGGTTTTTTGTTGATGTCAAGTTATATGAGATTTTTCTATATTCTAGATATAAAACACCAGATTAAGATATGGTCACAAATATTTTCTATAGTTCCACAAGTTATTTTTCATTCTGCTGATTATTTCTTTTGTTGCACAGAAGTTTTTACGTTTGATCTAGTTCCATTTATGTATTTTTCTTTTGCTGCCTGTGTTTTTGGTGTCATTTACAAGAAATTGTTGCCAAATTCAGTGTCATGCAAGTTTTTCTCTGTTTACTTCTAGAAATTTTATAGTTTCAGGTCTTGTGTTTAATTTGAGTTAACTTTTGTGCGTGGTGTAAGACAAAGGTCCAGTTTCATTATTTTGCATGCGGATGTCTAATTTTTCGATCACTGTTTGCAGAATAGACTATCTTTTTTCCGTGGATAGCTCAGAACCCTTCTCAAAGATCATTTAACCATATATGTGAGAATTTACTTCTGGGCTCTGTGTTCTCTTCCATTGATCAGTGTGTTTTTTATGCTGGTACCATTCTGTCTTAATTACTGGGCTCTGTAGTACATTTGAAATCAGGATGTGTGAGGTTTCCAGTTTTGTTTAAGGGTTTTTTAATTTTCTTGGCTATTCATGGTCTTCTTGGGTCCCATATGAATTTTAGAATTTTTTTCAATTTCTGAAAAATGATGCCATAAAGTTTTGATAGTTGCACTGAATATGTAGATCATTTTGGGTAGTGTGGATAATTTAACAACATTAAATCTTCTAATGTATAACATGAAATATTTTTCCATTTATTTGTATATTTAATTACTTGCAGTAATGTTTTGTAGTTTTCAGCATACTGGTCTTTCATCTTCTTGGTTAAGTTCATTGCTAAGTATTGCTTTCCTTTTGGTGCTATTGTAAAGGGGATTTAAAAAATTTTTCTCCACAAATTGTTTGTTGTTAGTATGTAGAAACGTAATTGATTTTCATATGAGTTTGTTAATTAGTTTTAACAGAGAGAGAGAGAGAGAGAACTCTACATATATAAGATCATGTCATCTGTTAACACAAATAATTTTTCTTCTTTGTTTCTGATTTAGATCCCTTTATTCCATTTACTGCCTAATCTTTTGGGCTAGGCATTCCATTACTATGTTGAATAGAAGTGGTCATTTTTCAAGACATAAATTTCACTTGTTCATGGTGATTAATATGTTTAATTTGTGGTTGAATTGAGTTTCCTAGTATTTTATTGAAGATTTTGTGCTTGTATTCATCAGGGATATTGTAGGTATCTTTTTCTTCTAGTCTGATTTTGGTACCAGGGTAATGTTGGCCTAGTGAAATGATTTTTGAAGTGCTGTATTCTCTTTAATTTTTTTTAAAGGATTGATGTTAATTCTTCCTTAAATGTTTTGTAGAATTCTGTAGGGAGGCCATCTGGTCCTGGGCTTTTCATTACTTTTTTCTCTCCGCTTTGATTTATATGGACATCCATAACTGGAAAAAGAAAAAAGTGCCTCTGTACAGCCTACCAAGACACCTGAGAGATTCATCCACCTGTGCACTTACTAGTGAGTGGGTTGGACTGTGGGGGAGGTGGTGGAGCTGGAAGCAGCAGAAGCAGTGATGGCAGAAAAGGCAGAGGCCAGTCTCGCAGTGAACCAACACCACTTCTCTGGCAGAGGAGGTGTAGAGTAAAGGCACCGAGTGGGGGTCTGCCTGATGGTAGGGGCTGCAGCTGCAGCTGGAGACCATAGTGACTAGCGGGGAGAAAGGAAAGGGAAATGGACAAAGAAAATGCAGAAAAGTGTCGCCTCCTGTCTGCTCGGGGAAGCAAAAGGAAGAGCCATGGATCTTTGGGACGCCCTTTCCCACCTGGGGATACTGGTATTGGGCCTTGGGCACAGCCAGTGCTTCAAGGCATTAGTACACATACGTCCCCCACTCTGCCATCATGTCCCCCATTTCTTTTCTTTTAAATGTGTGTACTCAGCTCAGGTAAGAGGAAGCAGAGACTTATGTTATAGGTCACCTTTGGAAAACAAAAGAAAGCCTCTTTCTTGGTAGTTACCAACTTGCTGAATTGTTTAGAATCAAAGGAAAACCTGGCCTAAGTAAGAAAGATGTGAGCTCCTTGAGATGCAGTGGCCCTGACACTTCTCATTAAAGACCTTTAAAAATCATAACAATACAGTATCACAAAAAGAAAAATTTCAGCAGTTGAACACATAGGCATAGTATATTATGTTCTAACTGATAAAGAACTTAAAATAGTTGTTAGAAAATTTAACAAGATGCAAGGAAAGTCATAAAGGCAATACAGTGATCTCAGGAATAAAATTGATGAACAGAAGGAGTGCTTTAACCAAAGAGATTAAAATTCTAAGAAAGAACTAAACACATTCGACAGCTGAAGAACTCGATAAATGAGATCTAGAATGTGTTAGAATGCATTAGAAATAGAACAAGTCATATGGAAGAAAGATTAGCAAGCTCAAGGTTAGCAACAGAAAAATAGTTCAAGTGAAAAAGGAGGGAACTAAGATTTTTAAAAAGTGAAAGAACACTAGGAGAACTGACTGGCTCCATCAGAAAGGCCACTATAGGAGTAATGGGTATCCCAGAAGGAGATGAGAGGGAGAAGGGAGCAGAGATCCTTTTAAAGAAACAATGTTTGATAACTTCCCAAAGCTGAGGAAGGTATATAAGTCCATGAAGCTAATGGAACACCTTATTATCTCAATGCAAAAAGACTTTTATACTAAAACTGTCAAAATTCAAAGATAAATAATTTTAAAGTCAGCCTAGGGAGAAAAGACAGTGAGCTACAAAGGTATGCCTATGAGGCTATTAGCAGATTTCTCGGCCAAAACTCTAGAAGTCAGGAGAGAATGGAATGACATCTTAAAAATGTTAAAAGTATTAAAAGATAAAAAAATTCCAGCCAAAAATGTCCATCAGCAATGTTCCCCTTGAGATATGAGGGAGAAATACAGGCTTTACCAGACAGAAGAGCAAGCTGAGGAGTTTGCCACTACTACGCCTGCCTTTCAGCAGATGTTGACAGGAGCTCTGTAAGCTGCAGTAAGAAGACAGAAGCACACAAAACTTTGATTAAGGTGATTAGCAGTCAGAATTAGAATATTTTAACACTAACTCTTTTTTAAAAATAGTATATTAGGGTTGCCCAGAGCTGGCTTAGTCAGGTAAGTGTGTCCAACTTTGGCTCAGGTCATGATCTCACGGATCATGGGTTCAAGCCCTGCGTCCGGCTCTGTGCTGACAGCTTAGAGCCTGGAGCCTGCTTCAGATTCTGTGTCTCCCTCTCTCTCTGACCCTCCCCTGCTCCCACTCTGTCTCTCTTTCTCTCAAAAACAAGTAAACATTAAAAAAATTAATTCTTTTTAATAAAGGAGGGGCACCTGAGTGGCTCAGTCAGTTAAGTATCTTGACTCTTGATTATGGCTCAGATCGTGATCTCGCAGTGTAATCTGACTGATCCCTGTGTCAGATCCACGATGCTGGAGGCTAGTTGGGCTTCTCTCTGTTCCTGTCTCTCTCTCTGAACCCCCCCATCTCTCTCTCAAAATAAATAAGCATAAATACATAAATAAACACTAAAAAATAAAAGAACATTAAAAATAACTACAACTTCATTACAAAATCACAGCATGAATGAGGTAACTTGACATCAAAAATATGAAAAGAGAAAAGGATAGGATCTTTATAGATGAGTGAAGATTAAATTTCTATCAGAATAAAACACTGTTGTATCTGTAGGATGTTTTATGTAAAATTCAGAGTAACCATAAAGCAAAAATCTAGATCAGGGATAGGAGACTTTTGTTTTTTTCTGCAAGAAGATGATATTATTAAAGCACAGGGACAGGACCTTGGGCAAAAAGAGCTGCACTGGAGTTGTGATGAGTGACTGTTTATATACTGTGGAACTGGGGGAAGTAAAGGCAAAAGAGAGGCCTAGGAAAGGACTTCCATATGCTAAGGAGGACTCATAAAATACTGGAGGCCTTGTTGTCAAGATAAGGTTGTTTTCTCTCTAGAAAGGCATTAACATTAAAACCTTAACAAAAAGACAGAGAGCTTGAGCAGAACACCACAGAAAACCCTCCAAAGTACACAGCTAGACAGAAATACAGAGAAAATGACAATAGAGAGACAAAATAGCCAAAAGAAAAAGATAAAAGGGCAGTAGTAAATCTTTACATATTAATAATCACTGTAAATGTAAATAGATTGAACTCATCAATCAAAAGGCACAGAGTGCCTGGGTGGATTAAAAAACAACAAAACAACCTCAAACAACCAAAAACAAACAAAAAACAAAGACCCAAATATATGCTGCCTATTGGAGGCTCATTTCATTTCTAAAGACTCACATATGCTGGCGGTAAAAGGATGGAAGATGAATTTCCAAGCAAACAGAAATGAAAAGAATGTAGGCAAAGCTATACTTATATAAAATAGACTTTAAGCCAAGAAGTGTAAAAAGAGACAAAGAAGGTCATTATATAAGGATGAAAGGAGTCAATACATCATGAAAATATAACAGTTGTAAACATGTATACTCCCAACACCCTAGCACTAAAATAATATTAAGCAGATAATAGCAAGTCTTAAGGGAGAAGCAGACGACAATATAATAATTTTAAGAGATTTCATTTTTTTTTTAAAATTTTTTAAGGTTTTTTAAATTTATTTCTAGAGAGAGAGAGAGCGTGAGCAGGGGAGGGTCAGAGAGAGAGGGAGTCACAGACTGAAACAGGCTCCAGCCTCTGAGCTGGCAGTCAGCACAGAGCCCGACGCGGGGCTCGAACCCACGAACCGCGAGATCATGACCTAAGCGAAAGTCGGACACTTAACCGACTAAGCCACCCAGGTGCCCCAATTTTAAGAGATTTCAATACCCTACTATCAGTAATGGATAGATTGTCCAGACAGAAAAATCAAAGAATAAAGTTTGGAATTGAACCACATTGTAGAAAATGGACACACACTTCTAAACCACCATTGAGTCAAAAAATAATTCAAAAGGCAAATAAAAACATTATCTAAAAACAAATGAAAATGCAATATATCAAATACTGTCATGCAATAAAAGCAGTTCTTAGAGGAAAGTTTATGTCAATATACACATATATTAAGAAATTAGATCTCAAACAGTATAACTTTTCATATCAAGGGACTAGAAAAAGCAGAATAAGTTAAGTCCAATGTTAGCAAAAGGAAGGGAATAATAAGGATCAGAGCAGAAATAAATTAGAGACCAGGAAACCAATAGAAAAGATCAATGAAACTAAGCTCTGGTTCTTTGAACAAATAAGCAAAATTGATAAACCTTTAATTAGACAAGAAAGAGAAGACTCAGAATTAGAAATGAAAAAGGAGACATTACAACTGATACTGTAGAAACACATAAACCATAAGAGATTACTATGAACAATTATATGCCAACAAATTACATAATTTAGAAGAAATGGATACATTCTAGAAACATAAAACCTATGCAGACTGAATCGGGAAGAAATAGAAAATCTAAATAGACCAGTAATGATTGAACCTGTGGTCAGTAAAAGATGGAATCAGTGTTCAAAAAACCTCCCAACTCCAGGACCGGTTTCACTGAAGAATTCTACCGAATACATTTAAAGAATTAACACTAGTTCATCCTCAAACTCTTCGAAAATATTGAGGAGGAGGGAACACTCTCAAACTCATTCCGTAAGGCCAGCATTGCCCTGTTTCCAAAACCAGGTAAGAACACCACAAAAAAAGAAAAGTGTAGACCAATATCCTTGATGAATATAGATGCAAACTGAATTCAGGAACACAGTAAAAGGATTATATACCATACTAAGTGGGTTTTATCTCTGGGATGCAAATATTGTTCAACATATGCAAAGCAGTAAATTTAATACACCACATCAATTAAATGAAAGATTAAAATCACATGATCATATCAATAGTTACAGGAAAAGCATTTCACAAAATACACTTTTTCCTGATTAAAAAAAAAAATATACTAGTTATATAGGGAACACCCCTCGATATAATAAAGTACATATGTGACAAAGCCATAGGTAACATTATACCTCCTGGAGAAAAATTGAAAGTATTTTTTCTCAGATCAGTAACAAGGCAAGAATGTCCATTCTCACTATTGCTATTCAATATACTGCCAAATGTCCTAGCTAGAGCAGTTTGGCAAGAAGATAGAAAAGGTATTGAAATCAGATAGAAAGAAGCAAAATTGTCATTATTTGCTGATAATATGACCCAGTATGTAGAAAACCTCAAAAGAATCAGTCAAAAAACTGTTGTAATTAATCAACAATTTTAGTAAAGTATCAGGATACAAAATCAGCATATAGAAATCGCTTTCATTCCTTTACACCAATAATGAAGCATCTGTAAAAGAAAGAAAACCACCCTATTCATGATAACATCAAAAACAATAAGATACATTGGAATGAATTTAACAGAAGTGGAAGATTAATATAATGAAAACTATAAAACTTCGCTGAAAGAAATTGAAGACATAAATAAATGGAAAATCATCCCATACTTACAGATCATAAGAATGAATATTGTTAAAGTGGCCCATATTACTCAAAGCTGTCTACACATTTAGTACAGTCCCCATCAAAATACCAAAGGCATTCTTCACAAACCTAGAAGCAATCCCAAGATTTGTTTGGAACCACAAAAGACCACAAATAGTCCAAGCAATTCTGAGAAAAAAGAACAAAGCTAGAAGTATGACACTTCCAGATTTCAAACTGTATTATAAAGCCATGGTACCAAACACAGTATGATGCTAGCACAAAAACAGACACATTGACCAGTGGAATGGAAGAGGGAGCCTGGAATTAAACCCCAGCATATAGTCTATTTGACAATAGAGCCAAGAGCATCCAATGGGGGAAGCAGAGGTTCTTCAACAAATGGTGTTGGGAAAACTAGAGAAACACATGTAGAACATGAAATTGGACCCTTATCTCATACCACTCAGAAAAATTAAATTGAAATGGATCAAAGACTTAAGCTTAAGACCTGATACCATAAAACTAGAAAATATAAGGAATAAGTTCATTGATACTAATTTTGGCAATAATTTGGGGGGCATAATGCTGAAAGCACAAACAACAAAAGAAAAAAAACAGTAAATGGGACTATAATAAATTTAAAACTTTTGCACAGCAAACTAAACAACACCATGAAAAAACAATCTATAGGAGAAAATGTTTGCAAAACATATATTAGATAACAAGCTGATAACCAAAATATCTAAAGGAGTCATGTAACTCAGTAACAAAAAACAATAATCCAAATAAAAATGGGGCAGGACTAAATAGACATTTCTCCAAAGAGGACATCAAAATAGCCAATTTAAGGAGTGAGATGGTGCTTACTGGTGAGTTTAAGATTGAATGTGTGGAATTAATTTAACAAGTAACTTTGAAGAGTTTCTTTGTAACACACTGTACTGAGTGTTGGAAATACAGCAGTAGCTGCAATTGACAAAAACCTGCCTGATATTCAGAGGTCTGACCCACTCAGCCCTGGATTTGGGGCTTGTCAAGGATTAGCTTTCTAATCAGAAAGAAAACAACACATTTCAACATAAAAATCATCTTGGCAATTTTTTGGTTATCATGTAGAACATAATATTCTGAAATTTTATTCTGAGGGCAAAAACAACACATGCTGGCTGAAGAAATACAGGCAAGAGAAAATAAATATGACCAAATAATGTACTAATATTAACTTCTGTAGGCTCACAATTTGCTCCCCAAATTAACATAATTTTGAACATGTGTTTTGCTGTCTGCTTTTTCCATTTTGTGTTATATTTGAATAAATATAAAATTATTAAAATACCTACTGTGGAAATAGTTGAAATATCCACAGGTACAAAGTAGAAAAGACCCATTAGTTACAATGTTACTATCCAAAGTTTAGCACTATTAATATCTTATATATATTTTTTGGTAACATTTATACACAGAGTATTCTAAAATTTGCCATATATAAAAGTTAATGTCTATTTTCTTATTAAGTTCCCATCCTTTGGTTATTCATTTCTGCATTTTCCTAATTGAAGTTAGTAAAATTTATGAAGTTGCTTGTATAGCTCTTGCTCGATAGTTCTTTTTTTTTTTTTATGACAGATCTGTTCATCTGGAATATGTTCAGGCAAATGAATCTGACTTTTCAATGCATAGGTCCACAGTGTCTAACGGCTTTTCAGAATATTCTTACATTCCGAAAGGTAGTGTCCTGAGAGATTTGTAACCCTGTATTCTGCTAAGAGTGGGTTGTAAAGTCTTTTAGAAATAATTATATTTTAGGCAAAATGGTATTTTTTTTCTTATACTGAATGTCATGTTTCTATTCATAGTCTATGTAAGTCTTTTCCAGTATCTTAACTAGCTATTAGAATTCTTCACAGGGATGAGGCTTTAATGGAGCATTCTTTCCCGATATAAATGTCTGACTCTGGGGTTGGCCAGTGCAGGCGATGAAAGGAAAGGAAACCTGACAATCAGTGGACTGTTATGTACAGTCAGGGTGACAGGATGGGTAGACCATGAACCCTACCCACGTTCAAATTCTGGCTCTGTGTCCTACCAGATGTGTATAACCTTGACTCCCTGTGCATCAGTTTCCTCAAAAGACACTTACTGTACTGTTAAGCTCTAAAATTTCTATTTGATTTCTTTTTATCTTTTTTTCTTTTTTCAGATTGTCTATTTTTTGAGACATTGCTCTTCTGGTTTCCTTTAGTTATTTGTCCATGGTGTCCTTTGGCTCTTTGAGCATCTTCATAGATCATTAGGAGATATTTTAAAGATGATGTTAAGAGAAAAAAAGATAATACATGTGCATGTCCTTGGCTCATCTATAGTAAGCTCTCAATAAATACCAGCTTATTATTATGGAAGAAGCTCTGACCCGGTCTTGGATTTGGTAATGCAAGAACTTTCAAGTAATACCTGAGGAATGTTCTTCCAAAATTCCTGTCAGTTAGGTTACCATTATTTTATTTAGTTTTATGTTTATCTTTCACTGATGCATATAAAATGAATCAATAGCATATAAAACCCCCTACAGAAACCAATAAAAACTCTTCTCATATTGGTGAGGCAAAGCTAGTCTTTTTACAATGCCACGGTAAAGGAGGTTGCCATTGGTGCAAGATGAGAGGTGAAACAATAAAAACAAGCCTAGAATCACTCAAAGAGTCATAAATCAATGGAGAAGAGAATCCTTATTCCATAATTCTCTGGGATACTTGTTAACCAATGACAAAGCATCCTACTCAGTCAGAACAATTCAAATTCTTACCTTGAGCCGAGGGAGTTAAGATGGCAAAGAGCTAGTGGCATCCTGGGCTCTTCTCATTCTTCAAACACAGCTGTATTGAGGTCAGATGAGTTGGAACACCCAGGAAATTGATCTGAGGACTGGCAGAATGATACTCATGGTTGTCAGGAGACTGCATACAGGTGTGAGGTGTTGGGAAGGAAATTGAGAGAAAAATAGTGGTTCCCGAGAGGGAAGGGAACCCTTTGGCTAAGGAGAAAAAAGGGAGATAGAGGGGGTTGCGAGAAGGCAGCATCGGGTTCTCATAAGATGAAAATCTCCCTGGATCATGGAATAGGGAGTGAGGGGTTCTGAGTGTCACTGGTTTATTGCCAGCAGCATGTAGAGCTCAAACTCTGAGATTTTGGCAGTGCATGAATTTCTCCAGAGCAGAGCTGTGCTCCGTGGGAGGAGGTCGTTGGCCCGGGAATGCACAGCATAGTGTAGGCATCTCCTGGGTTGCCCTTGGGGGAACATCCCCATCCTGGAGTACATTTGGAAGAGGGTATATTGCCTCTCCAAGGACAAAAGACCCTGCAGGTGAGAGCAAAGTTCCTGTCACCAGCAGGGGCCAGAGGCACACAGAGGGCAGATGACCTGGTTGCTGTTTCTCACGGTGCTACACCATAGATCCTTTGCACCATGCAGATGTGGAAGTGTTTTTCTGGGACATAGGTCATCAGACAAAGTGCAGAGAGGTTCTACTCTGTAGGAATAGAGTAGGTCCAAGTGGTGCTAGATCATTTAAGATTTTGAGTTTTATTTTTTTATTTTATTTTTTTTTAAATATTTTTATTTATTTCTAGGAGAGAGAGAGAGAGAGACAGCGTGAGCAGGGGAGGGTCAGAGAGAGAGGGAGACACAGACTCTGAAATAGGCTCCAGGCTCCGAGCTGGCAGTCAGCACAGAGCCCGACGCGGGGCTCGAACCCACGAACCGTGAGATCATGACCTGAGCGAAAGTCGGACACTTAACCGACTAAGCCACCCCAGGCGCCCCAGAGATTTTGAGTTTTAAATCCCAGCCACGTGCCAAAGATCAAATGCAGAATTGCTGTGGCACAGGGCATGTTGACTGCTCTCACTGGTCTCTGAGGACTTTCTGAAGGGCGATGGGTGAGAGATCCCCTGTCTGGGGACTAGAGAGTGGGGCGGTGCCTTTCCCTCCCCCAGCACCAATGTGGTGGGACTCTAGAGAGCAACATAGTGGCCCCGGGGGGAGGTGGGACCCACTTACACCAAACCCCACCCCGCTGTGCCTGGCAACTGGATGTTTACTGGGGCAGGTCTGACTGTGAGTCAGTGCACAAGGCTTCTCCTCCAGAAGACCAGCACAGGCAGCGCCCCACATGCACCAAGTGTACTGATAATCGAGTTCTCCAAAACAACACCTGCATGCTGCTGGAAACAGCACCAGGCTTACCTTTTTATTCCTTTTCTTCCCCCTTTGGAATCAAACTTAGTTTTTTGTTTGTTTGATAATTTGCTTTTTTATTCCTTTCCTCTTGTTTTTTGGATCCAACTTGTTATTTTCCTTTTCTAATTTTATCCTTTCTTTTTCTTTGGATTCAGGCTTATAGTTTATTTATTTATTTATTTTTATTGTTGTTCGTTTTCCTTTTCTCTCTCTCTTTTTTATTGATCAAACATTTTCCCCTCTTTTTTCCCCTTCCCTCCTTTTATTTCCAGGCCTGTTTTAATAAACAAATGAAAGCACACCTAGTTAAGATCCAAACACTCCCCACTGCAAGCAAGGAGGAGCTTTGCAGAGGACTGACCAGGGGAAACCATAACCAAAATGTAACAGCAGAGTGCACACAACATATACCAGAAACACTTGCTGAAATGCCACGCTCTGGACAGTGTACGACCCTGTTTTACTCTAGCAGTACTCTCAGGTGCAAGAAACATAGAAACATAACAAGCTTTCAAAACATGTAAAAGACAGAAACTTAGCCAAAGTTTCAATGACAAGATGAAGAACTTCTCAACCAAAAGAAAGGTCAGGAAGAAATCACAGCCAGGGACTAGATCAATACAGATATAAGCCACGTATCTGAACAAGAATTTAGACCAATAGTCGTAAGACTACTAGCTGTGCTTGATAAGAGCATAGAAGATACTAGAGAAACTCTCTCTGCAGAGATCAAAGACATAAAGACATAAATAAAAAATGCTACAACTGAGATGTAAAACCAACTGGATATAGTTACAATGAGGATTGAAGAAGAAAAGAGAATAGGTGACATAGAAAGAAAAAATTCTACAAAAATGATGAAGCTGAAAACAAGAGAGAAAGAAAACTGGTAGATCATCAAGGTAGGCTTAAGGAACTCAGTGATTCTATAAAACAAAACAATATCCATAAATAGGAGTCCCAGGAGAAGACTGGGGGAAAGGAGCAGAAGGTTTATTTGAGTAAGTTATATATTAGGAAAGCTGAGAACTTTCCTAATCTAGGGAAAGGAACAGGCATTCAAGTCCAAGACGCACAGAATCAACAAAAACAGGTCAACAGTACAATAGTGTTGTGAAATGTGCAAAATACAAAGATAAAGAATTCTGAAGCAGCTAGGGACAAACAGGCCTTAGCCTACAAGGGTAGACACATAAGGCTAGCAGCAGACCTGTCCACTGAAACCTGGCAGGCCAGAAGGGAGTGGCAGGAAATATTCAACGTGCTGAATAGGAAAAATATGCAGCCAAGAATTCTTTTTCCAGCAAGACTATCATTCAGAGTAGAAGGAGAGATCGAGAGTTTCCCAGACAAAACCTAAGGGAGTTCATGACCACTAAACCAGCCCTGGAAGAAATTTTAATGGGGACTCTTTGAGTGGAGGAAAAAAGAAATAAAGATCAAAGTAACAAAGACTAGAAAGGACCAGAGAACATCACCAGAAATACCAATTCTACAGGTTAATTTTCAGATCACAACGCTATGATACTTGAAGTCAACCACAAGAAAAAATTTGGAAAGATCTCAAATGTTAAAGAACATCCTACTAAAAAATGAATGGGTTAACTAGGAAATTAAAGAAAAAATTTTAAAAAAATACATTGGAAGAAAATGAAAACACTACAGTCCAAAACCTTTGGGATGCAGCAAATGCAGTCCTAAGAGGGAAGTATATTGTAATTCAGGATTATCTCAAGAAGCAAGAAAGCTCCAAAATACATAACCTAACCTTACACCTAAAGGAGCTAGAAAAAGAACAGCAAATAAAGCCTAAAGCTATCAGAAGAAGGGAAATAATAAAGATGATAGAAGAAATAAATGATATAGAAACAAACAAACCCAAGAGAACAGGTCAGTGCAACAAAGAACTGGTTCTTTGAAAGAATTAACAAATTGATAACCCCTTAGCCAGACTTAGCAAAAAGAAAAGAGAAAGGACCCAAATAGATAAAATCAAAATGAAAGATTTGAGATCACAATCAACACCACAGAGATAAAAACAACTGCAGGAGAATATTATGAAAACATGTGCCAACAATCTGGGAAATGTGGAAGAAATGGACAAATTCATAGATACTAATACAATAGGAAGAAATAGAAAATTTGAACAGACCCATAACCAGGAAAGAAATTGAAGGAATAACCAAAAATCTCCCAACAAATAGGAGTCCTGGGTCAGATGGCTTCCCAGGGGAATTCTATTAGACATTTAAAAAAGAGTTAATACCTATCCTTTTGAAGCTGTTCCAAAAAATAGATATGGAAGAGAATACCTGTTTTTCATTGTATGTAGCCAGCATTACCATGATATCAAAACTAGACAAAGACTCCACTAAAAAGGAGAACTACAGGCCAATATCCCTAATGAACATGGATGCAAAAATTCTCAACAAGGCACTGGTAAATTGAATTCAACAGTACAGTAAAAGAATTATTCACCATGATCAAGTATGACTTACTCCTGGGCTGCTGAGCCTATTCAATATTTGCAAATCAGTGTGACACAGTACATTAAGAAAAGAAAGCATAAGAATCATATGGTCCTGTCAATAGATACAGAACAAGCATTTGACAAAATACACCATCCATTCTTGATAAAAAAAAAAAAAAAAACCCTTAACAAAGTAAGGATAGATGGAATATGCCTCAGTTTTATAAAGGTCACATATTAAAGACTCACAGCTAATGTCCTCAATGGGGAAAAAATGAGAGTCTTTCTCCTATAGTCAGGGACAAGACAGGGATGTCCACCCTTAGTGACGTTTACCATAGTACTGGAAGTCTTAGCCTCAGGAATCAGACAACAAAAAGAAATAAAGAGCATACAAATTGGCAAGAAAAAAGTGAAACTTTCACTACTTGCAGATGATGTGATACTGTATGTAGAAACCCAAAAGACTCCATCAAAAATTTTCTAGAACTAAGATATAAATTGAGCAAAATCACAGGATAGAAATGTGCAGAAATCTGTTGCATTTCCATACACCAGTCATGAAGAAACAGAAAAAGAAATCAAGGGATATCATTTGCAGTGACACCAAAAAAAAAAAAAGAATAATGTGTGTAGGAAGAAACCTAACTAAAGAGCTAAAAGATCTGTACTCTGAAAACTATAGAATGCCTATGAAAGGAATTGAAGAGAACACAGAGAAGAGGAAAAACATTCCCTGCTCATGGATTGGAAGAACGAACATTGTTAACATGTCTGTTGTACCCAAAGCAATTTACACATTTAATGTAATCCATCTCAAAATATCACTCCATTTTTCTCAGAGCTAGAACCATCCTAAAATTTGTATAGAACCACAGAAGAACCTGAATAGACAAGGCAATCCTGAAAAAGAAAACAACTGGAGGCATTACGATTCCAGATTTCAAGCTGTGTTACCAAGCTGTAGTCATCAAGACAGTATCAGATTAGCACCACAATAGATACATAAACCAATGGGACAGAATAGAAAACCAAGAAATAGACCCAAGACCAAATGGTCAACTCATCTTTGACAAACTGGGAAAGAATATCCAATGGAAAAAAGACAGCTTCTTAAACAAATGGTATTGAGAAAACTGGACAGCGACATGAAGAAGAATGAAACTGGACCACTTTCTTACACTATACACAAAAATAAACTCACACTGGATGAAAGACCTGAATGTGAGATAGGAAACCATCAAAATCCTGTGAGAGAAAACAGGCAGCAGTCTCTTTGACCTCTGCCATAGCAACTTCTTAACGTGTTGCTGAAAGCAAGGGAAACAAAAGCAAACAATAACTATTGGGACTTCATCAAGATACAAATCCTCTTTAGTGTAAAGGAAACAATAAAAAAAACCTAAAAGGCAGGCTATGGAATGGGAGAAGATATTTACCAACAACATATCTAATAAAGGGTTAGTATCTAAAATCTATAAAGAACCTCTCAAACTCAACTTCCAAAAAACAAACAACCTAGTTAAGAAATGGGCAGAAAACATGAGTAGACACTTTTCTAAAGAAGACATGCTGATGGCTAACAGATACATGAAAAGATGCTCAACATCACTTATCATCGGGGAAATACAAATAGGAACCACAATGAGATGTTACCTCATCCCTGTCAGAATGTCTAAAATTTAATAACACGGGAACAACTAGGTCTCTTGTGGCGAGGATGCAGAGAACGGGGACCCCTCTTGCACTGTTGATGAAAATGCAAACTGGTGCAGCCACTCTGGAGAACAGTATGGAGGTTCCTCAAAAAAACTAAAAATAGAACTACTCTGTGACTCAGCAGTTGCACTGATAGGTATTTACCCAAGGGATACAGATACAGATTTGAAGGAGTACATGCACCCCATTGTTTATAGAAGCATTATCAACAATAGCCAAACTATGGAGAGATCCCAAATGTCCATTGACTGATGAATGAAGAAGATGTCGTGTGTGTCTATATGTATACATATATACACACACACACACATACATACACAGGAATCTTACTCAGCCTTCAAGAAGAATGAGATCTTGCCAGTTGCAGTGACACGGATGGAGCTAGAATGTATTATGCCAAGCGAAATAAGTCATTCAGAGAAAGACAAATACTGTATAAATTGACTAATACGTGGAATTTAAGGAACAGAACAGATCAGGATGCCTGGGTGGCTCCGTCAGATAAGCATCTGACTTTGACTTAGGCTGTGATCTCACAGTTTATGAGTTTGAGCCCCACGTCGATCTCAGTGCTACCAGCTCAGAGTCTGGATCCTGGTTTGGATTCTGTGTCTCCTCCTCTCTCTGCCCTTCCCCACTTGCTCTCTGTCTCTGTCTCTCTCTCTCTCAAAAAGAAAGAAAGAGAGAGAGAACAGATGACATAGGGGAAGGGGTGGTGTAAAAATGAGGAGAGAAAGAAACAGAAAACAAGAGATTCTTTACAATAGAAAGCAAGTTGAGGGGTGATGGAGACAGAGGTGGGTGGGAGATGGGTTAGATGGTTGATGGGTATTAAGGAGGGAACTGTTTTGATCAGCCCTGGGTGTTGAATGGCAGTGATGAATCACTGAATTCTTCTGAAACTAATATTACACTGTATGTTAACTTACTAAAATTTAAATTAGGGGCGCCTGGGTGGCTTAGTCGGTTAAGCATCCGACTTTCACTTAGGTCATGATCTCGCGGTTCGTGGGTTTGAGCCCCGCGTCAGGCTCTGTGCTGACCGGCAGCTCAGAGTCTGGAGCCTGTTTCAGTCTGTGACTCCCTCTCTCTCTGACCCTACCCTGCTCACGCTGTCTCTCTCTCTCTCTCTCTTCTATAAATAAAAAAACATTAAAAAAAAATTTTTAAATTTAAATTAAAAAAATTCTTACTTGAATTTATAAATTTATTCAAATTTCTTAATGGTCAAAGGGTTATATTTTTAAGTCTGCCAAAATTTAGAATAAAGTTAAAGCAAATTTTATCAAAACTTTCAGATGAATATTTTCTCAAGTTATAAAACATCTGTATTTTAAACAGTACATTTAACATAAACATAAAAAGTTTAACATTGAAAAACAATTCCTACAGATGTAACATATAATTAATGTCATTATTATATGCAAAACTCATAGAAGTACACAAGTATTTCTCTATAATCAGCCAGTTTTCAAAGGGAACACACTCTAAATGGAAAAAGAAAGTTAAAAAGGAGATGAATTAGCTTCCAGATGTTGGGGTCTGTGCATGGTCTAACTTAAGCTTCACAAAAACCATGTGAAGTTCAAATATGTTTCTATCTAATTGGTAAAGAGACTGAAACTAAGAGAAGTTCAGTACCTTGCCCACTTGTATACTTTGGTGGTAATAGTGAAGCTATAGCCCTTCCCTGTAAACGTATGTCAAATTCAATCTCATTAATAATCTTATTAACACAAAATAAAATAATTGTATGATACTTCTATTATAGAGTGTCAGCTTAAATATATCAAAGCTTGTATAGGTATAATAATGTCATTTATGAGTTAAAGGAATACAAGTATAAATAAATAGATATACTTTTGTTGGGTTCTTTTGTATTATTAAAATAATAATTGTGAAGTTGGCAACATGAAAAATTCTTTGATATAAATGTTAACAATAAGATACTAGGGGCACCTGGGGGGCTCAGTTGGTTAAACATCTGACTCTTGATTTCAGCTCAGATCATAATCTCATGGTTTATGGGTTCAAGCCCCATGTTGGGCTCTCCTTGGGTTTCTTTGTCTCTCCCTCTCTCTGCCCTTCCCCCACTTGCTTGCTGTCTCAAAACTAAATAAACATTAAAAAAATAAGATGTACATAATTTATCCTGTAATCCCATCTAGCTTCAAAAAGAGTAATAAACAAAAAATATTATAAAGTAAATCATGCAGATCGTTCTTCTTCATTCTTCTCTCTAATTCTCCAATTTCCTTATTATGCATTGATTTTTTTCCAAAATTAAACTCTTAAGTGTCAGTTTAAAAAAAGAATATAAAAGCATGGGATGTATTTCTTAGATTAAAAAATCAATCTGTTAGTATTAATCTCTTTCCATCCCTTCCTTACCAAGGCAACATGCTCTCTTTTCCAACTTGAAGTGTAACAAAGGCCACCTCGGTTATTTTCATGTTCTCCGCCAGCTGGTACAACCGTAACATAGATTCATATTTTCACTGGGGAATTCGGGGCAGGTGGTGACAGATACTGCTTTACACCAGAGACAGTGTGCTGCTGCACCTCCTCGGGATTGTTTCAATTCCTTCAACAGTGTAAATGTTGAAGTTGTAAATTTTGACAACTCAGAATCCTTTGATGTATACATAATTTGAATGTCATCAAGACTTACCAGCCAGTGAGCATAAATGATATATTAAGATCCTCCATTTTACTGACTTACTCACCTATATTAAGTAGAAACTTAGTCTTCAAACGATTCTGAGCATATCCAAGGGGTGCTCAGTAACGTGTGACCCAATTAAAATGCTCTTGGAAAATAATATGGAAATTAAATATTTGTAGGTTAATATAAAATACTAATATGTTTATCTTTATTGGTCCTCAATATGACTGCTCATCCTTTTCATCCCTCATTTGTTAAAACAGCCAGTATGGAAATATAAATTCTTCCTGGACAATTCTGTAATTTATCATGATCTTCTCTATTTTTTGCTAGCTATTTTTTTCTGGGAGGAATTTGTCATTTTTTAAAAATGTTTTATTTATTTCTAGGAGAGAGACAGCGTGAGCAGGGGAGGGTCAGAGAGAGGGAGTCACAGACTGAAACAGGCTCCAGGCTCTGAGCTGGCAGTCAGCACAGAGCCCGATGCAGGGCTCGAACCCACAAACCGCGAGATCATGACCTAAGCGAAAGTTGGACACTTAACCGACTAAGCCACCCAGGCGCCCCGGAATTTGTCATTTTTAAAGGGTGTTTTCATCTACAGTGTTATGTGACAACATATATATAGCCAGTAGTCACCTTTTGTGAATTCTGTTCCATGACAACATATTTTTTTTTTCAAAAATAAATATGTCTTCCTGGACATATACTTTGCCATTGAATTTATATCTAAGTTTAGAACATAAAGGTGAAACTTGCACCTGTAAGAAACCCAAAGATTTATATAAAGAAAAACTTGAAAGCCATTTTCTTGCAAAGAAAGACTTAGGTTGTAATCAACTCTACATATTGAATATGTGAAACTAAGTAACAATCTAAAAAATAAATACAATTATTTTAAAAGGACAGACAAAAATAGTGCCTTAATATTTAAAAAACAAAAACAAAAACGTGACACTCCAATCATAGCCACTCACCAAAACTGTGACTACTTATAGGTGGATTTTGTTTCTATTATCATTTTTATTGAAAAAGAGATATTCAACCATATAGGAATGGGGACCATTTTAGTGTCTGTTTATCATGGATTTTATTGTAAGAACTATTATAGGGATTATAAACAGCTATATTTATGTAATTATACAAGTGAAAAAGACAGGAATAATCATCTATTTTTAAAATTGTTTTTCTATTGCCTTGTATTTATTCAATGGGAAATGTGGGCATTTTAATAAATAATAATGTAATAGTAATAACTATGTATTGAAGGTGTATCATAGGACAGACTTTTTAAGATAGAAGAGTTCTAATTTTAATGAAAACACTATGAATAAAAAAATTTGAAGCTTAGCAGGATTTAAAAAAAATTGACCCAAGGTAAAAAAGTAAATACTATATTTCATCCAATTTAAGATGCCTTGATTAGAAGACATACCATTTTCTTACATACCACTAAAAATTATGCTATTAATTATATTGTGACACAATACTTTTTTCTGACTTGAAATTGTATACATACTGAAGGATCTCCTTTAGGTCTAATTTGGCATATGTATGTTCATATGTGTATGTTTTACATATTTAAAAGGAAAATATAGGTGAATGAATTGGCTAAGATATTCTTAATATTTCTTTGTATTCAGAACCTGATTTTTCTGAATGAGCATTTTTATGCGAATAAACCACGTTGTGTTTTTCGCACATTATTATAGTCCTCTGTGGCTCTATAATACTCTGTAATAGCAGAAAGTTAGAGGAACGGCATGTTTTAAGGAATCCATAAAAGCATTCAAAGCTTTTTATATCATGCTTAAACCTGGCTTTGCAAGTAGGTAAAACTGTTCTACTGTTATCACCACTAACTCACAATCACTTGCTTCTAGAATTAAAATGTATTTTACTGTTGTGTCCAAGTCTGCTGTCCCAGCCACAGACACCCATTCTGTTACTTTGACCCAAACCTCTGATGTTTACTCCTATACATCATGACTGGCTGAATGTTTCTTGTCTACAAGAATTGTAAAATGTGGGAAAAAAATGTGTATCGCAGATATATTAAGTGCAGTAATGGTTAGACCCAAAATTTAGACTCCAGTCCATATTATTTCAAATCCTATATTTCCTTCATCTTATTGACTAAAAAATGGCAGTCTATAAAATTAACGACTGCTAGATTATAGTATGGAGCTTTTTTAGATATGTTTATTTTTTTCCCTTGTGACAGCAAAAACAACTGAAAATGTGTTATTTCTTGTATCCTGCAAACAGTCTAAGGGACATGTTCTTTCTCAAAACAAAGTTATTTTTGTCGGTTATATTTAGGAGACAATAAAGGTATTCTGAACTCAGTGCTGTCTTATCTCCAAAGTGGCTTTGATTGCAGATTTCTGTCAAGATACAGGTTTTAATAAAAAGCAACCAAAACAAATACAAAACTGCTATTATAAGAAAATCAGTTTAGAATATGAAAGCAATTTGTTTTTACGATCTTTCCTAAATTTGAGTTTCTAACCTAAAAAAAAGTCTTATTCTTGTTACTTTTATTTTATTCACAGATTATAAAAGATAGATTGCTATTATAAAAAGTTCTGGAGTTAATATAATAAAATTAATATATTGCAATAAATTAACACTTGCAGAACTTCAATATTTACATGGTTATCTGCTATAAAAAATAAGCCGAAGTACCTGTGTTATCTTAAAATAGAGTTTAGGTAATAGAAGAAAAATGTGGATTTTTGAAGATGAAATATTTGATTTAAAGTATGAATGACTGAAAAAATTTAAAAAGAATCATGGGAGAGAAAAAGCAATGTAACTATAGCAATCTATGATGCAATGTAAATATAGCATCTACTGATTACATGAGTAGATCCATCCTCCATTTGTAATAAATATTCTAGAGTGAAATTCAGGAACATTGGAAGAGAGCATATATTCCAGATGATAAATACATTACAGTATGTAAAAGGGTGTAAGGTGGTTATAACTGTTACTGAATTAAGTCGCTAGTACTATTTTAGCAGCACTCTCCACAATAGCTAAAACATGGAAAGAGCCTAAGTGTCCATCAACAGATGAATGGATCAAGAAGATGTGGTTTATCTATACCATGGAATACTCCATGGCAATGAGAAACAATGAAATCTAGCCATGTGTAGCAACAGGGATGGACCTTGAGGGTGTTATGCTGAGCGAAATAAGTCAGGCAGAGAAGGACAAATATCACATGTTTGCACGTATAAGACGATTAGGAGGAACTTGACAGAGGAACAAGGGGGAGAAGAAGGGGGGAAATGGTGGGGGAAAGGGAGAGAAGCAAACCATGAGAGACTCTTGAATGCTGACAAAAACTGAGGACTGATGGATGTGGGGGGGAGGGGGGATGGCCATGGAGGAGGGGACTTGTGGGGATGAGCACTGGGTGTTATGTGGAAACTAATTTGACAATAAACTATTAAAAAAAAAAAGAGTTAAAAAAAAAGAATAAAAATGTGATTATTTTTATCAGTTAAGGGTATGTGGTTGTGGCAACTGAAAATGACTCTGGTTATCTTGAGTGGGAAAATTTTCCACATGCAGTAGTGGGGAAAAGACCAAGGAAAATGGAAATGTGGTAAAAAGCCGTAGCCTGGTCATATGCTGGAATGGAATATACAAGCTGTTTTTCATGACTCGACGTAGCATGAAATTCCTTTTTCTTCTGGATATCCCTGTCCCTGAAGGTTGTGACTAGTAATCACATTTCTCTGGATCCATTAGTAGCTAGCCTTTCAGGACTGGCTAACTTGACCTTACCTTGGCTCCCAATGACTATAGATATTGAGACTGTGCGTCTTCTGCCCTGTGATAGTCCGTCTGCCAGGGAACCACCGCGTGTTGCTCAGAGCCCATGGGTGGCCTGCTGGCTCATCACACAGTTCATTGCATCACAGGGCACTGAACAGCTAGACTCCCGTGCTCACTGCACATGACCACACTGGGTTACCTAGTTTATTTGATGTAGACATGCTCCTTGGTTGTAACACAGTAAAATCTGTCCTTATTGCTGTGCTTGATTTATGTAATTTACTTCCCTGCTGTGTGAGCTCAGTCATAAAAAAGAGAAGTAGAGAGATACATGTATAGAAAGCTCTTTTACTTTGATACCATGTTTTTTTAAAGAATTTTTTTAATGTTTTTTATTTATTTCTAGGAGAGAGAGAGACAGCGTGAGCAGGAGAGGGTCAGAGAGAGAAGGAGTCACAGACTCCAAAACACACTCCAGGCTCTGAGCTGGCAGTCAGCACAGAGCCCGACCGGGGCTCGAACCCACGAACCGCGAGATCATGACCTAAGCGAAAGTCGGAAGCTTAACAGACTAAGCCACCCAGGCGCCCCTGATACCATGTTTTTATGATCACATTTATCTGAAAAGATAAAAATTTCCCTACCTCATTAAAATTTTCTCCTTCTTCCCAACTCTAATCTCTCTTTAGGCCTTATTGAAAAATAGAGATACTTTAATTAAACAATGAATGAATCTATGAGCTGGGTCCTCCAAACTCCATGATGATAGAATTTGGTAATATGTTCTTAATAGAATAACTTGGCTTCTAAAGCTATATAATCCTATTCTTGTGAATGACTGAATCTGAATTTACAGTTGTATTTATCTTGGTCTACCTAATTCCTTTCTCCTGTGCCTACGGTTGCTAGGATTTTGTAACCATACTACCAGATACAAAGAAACTGCGTTACAAAAGTTTATATTTCCTTGTTTGGAGATATGATTAAATACTAACAGCATTCACATTGGCAGAGCCTTGAGCTGGATGTGGGTCTTTTCTCAATGAAGTTTTAAGCCCTTGATAGTCCTGCCTTTAGAGACTTAGAAGAGTAGTAACAGTAACCCAACTGGGAGGCTTATACTGCAACCAGGACCTGCCAGGAATCCTTGTTTTAGATCCCACTAATGCTTTTTTCTGGCCATCTTGGTATGTGAGTAGAAGCACAAAAAACACATTGGTATAGGTTGCTTTAAAAATTGAAAGATTTCACTAAATATGGTACTTCTTTCCTAAGAGCACAAGGTGCAGCAATTTTCTTCACACTTTCTCAGCTGCAACTTGATTGATGAGGCAGTCTTTTATTTTCAGATAATGTATGTACATTGTATGTGTACCGTATTTATTCATTCATCAGTGGACGCTTAGGTGGTTTCCATGTCTTGGTGGTTGTCATTAATGCTGCAGTGAAAATGGAGGTGCAGATACCTCTTTGAGGTAGTGACTTCATTTCCTTGGGTGGATACCTAGTAGTGGGATTGCTGGATCATATGGTATTGCTATATTTAATTTTTTGAGGAATTTCTATACTCTTTTCCATAGTGGCTACAACAATTTACATTCTCACCAACAGTACATAAGGGCTTCTTTCTCCACATTCATGGCAGCATTTGTAATCTTTTTTCTGTTTGATTATGGCCATTCTCAAAGGTGTGAGGTGAAGTCTCATTTTGATTTTTGATTTGTGTTTTCCTGATGATCAGTAATTTTGAACACCTTTTCATACATCACATGACCATTTGTATGTCTTCTTGTGAAAAAATGTCTGTTCAGGTCTTCTCACAATTTTTAAATCACGTTGTTTGGTTTTCTGTTATTGAGTTGCATGAGTTTTTTATGTGTTGAGGAAATTAAACTCTTATCTTGACATGATTTGCAAATATTTTTCCTCTTCTGTAGGTTTTCCCTTTCATTTTATTGATTATTTCTTTTGCCAGGCAGTTGGTTTTATTTTGATATGGTCCCACTTGTTTATTTTGTTTTAGTTGCTTGTGCTTTTGGTGTCATATGCAAAGAAATATTGCCAAGACCAATGTCTGGGAGCTTCTTCCATATATTTTTTCCTAGGAGTTTTATTGTTTCAGGTCTTACATCTAAGTCTTTAGTTCATTTGGTGTCCATTTTTGTAAGTACTGTAACATAGGGGTCCAGTTTCTTTCTTTTACATAGAACATCCATTTACCCAGCAACATTTATTAAAGACTGTCCTTTTCCATTTGAGTACTCTTAGCACCCTTCTTGAAAATTAGTTGACCATACATGTGTAGGTTTATTTCTAGGTTGTCAGTTCTCTTTCATTTGCCTACATGTTTATTTTTATGCCAGTACTTTGCAATTTGGATTATTACAGTTTTGTAATATAGTTTTAAATTCAGAAGTGTGGTGCTTCCAGCTTGGTTTTCTTTCTTAAGATTGCTTTGCCTATTCAGGGTTGTTTTAAGTGTCATATGAATTTTAGGATTGTTTGTTTTATTTCTGTGAGAAATGTCATTGGAATTCTGATTGGAATTGCAATCTATAGATGGCTTTGAGTAGTATGGACTTTTTTTTTTTTTTTTTTTTTTGGNCGCGAGATCATGACCTAAGCGAAAGTCAGACACTTAACCGACTAAGCCACCCAGGCGCCCCTGGACATTTTAACAATACTAATTATTTGATCCATGAACACAGGATATCTTCCCATTTTGTTTTTTCTTCAGTTTCTTTCATCAGTGTCTTGCAGTTTTCAGTGTACAAGCCTTTCACCTACCGGTTAAATTTAATCCTAAGTATTTGATTGTTTTTGATGCTATTAGAAATGGGATTGCTTTATTTTGTTTTTAGCTAGTTTACTGTTAGTTTATAGAAATGCAACTCAAGTTCATTGATTTTGTATTCTACAACTTTACTGAATTTGTTTATTCTAACAGTTTTTGGTGGTATATAGATATGAGTTTCTATGTATAAGATCATATCATCTGCAACCAGATAATTTTACTTTTTACTTTCTTCTTTGGATGACTTTTGTTTCTTTTTTTTGCCTAATTGCTTGCTAGGACTTCCAGTTTCATGTTGAACAGTAGTGACCAGTAGGCACGGTTGCTTTGTTCCAGGCCTTAGATGATAATCTTTCATCTCTTTACCATTGAGTACGATGGTAACTGTAGGCCTGTTATATATGGCCTCTATTCTGTTGATATATGTTCCTTACATAATTAATTTTTTGAGAGTTAATGTGAAAGGATGTTGAATTTTGTTAAGTACTTTTTTGTTTTTAGGGTGTATTTATTTTGAGAGACCGAGCAAGCGCACATGAGTGGAGGAGGGGCAGAGAGAGAGATGGAGAGAGAGAATCCCAAGAGACTCTGCTGTAAGAGCTGACAGCACAAAGCCCAATGTGGGGCTTGATCTCATGAGTCATGAGATCATGACCTGAGGCAAAATCAAGAGTTGGATCCTCAAATGACTGGGCCACCCCAGTGCCCCTGTCAAATACCTCTTCTGCATGTATTGAGATAATCATACGATTTTTATCCTTTGTTCTAATGTGTATCACATTTATTCATTTATTTATGTTGAACCATTCAGCATCCCAGGGATAAATCTCACTTAACCATGCTGTATGAATTTTTTAAAAAATAACCTGTTGGGTTCATTTTGCTAATATTTTGTTGAGAATTTTTAAACCTATATTCATCAGGGATATTAGCCAATAGTATCAGGCAAACACTGGTACCATAAAATGATTTTGAAAGTGCTTCTTAGTAATTTTTTGGAAGAATTTTAAGTATTGGTGTTCATTCTTTAAATATTTAGTAGAATTCACCTATAAAACTGTCTGGTCCTGGTCTTCTCTTTGTTGGGAGATTTTTGATAATGCTTTAATTTCATTCCTTATTAATCCGTTCACATTTCCTACTTTTTTATGCTTCACTCTTTAGTATCTTGTATATGTGGAAAAATTTACCCATTTCTTCTAAGTTACCCTTTTTTTTCGCATATAATTGTTCATAATAGTCTCTTATTATCCTTTGATTTTTTTGATGTAATAAAATTTTATTTTCCAAAATGACAGTTGTTGGGGTCTACTCATGCATCTTTGCCAGCACCTGGGAAATCTCCACCCATGGTGTTTCTGGTGTAAATTACTTGAGTTCTCTGCTTTGAAACTGATTTAATAAGTCCTTTACTAAGGTGCTCCTGAAGGGCTGCCCTGGCCAGGGAACTTCAAGTCTTCAGTCTCTCAGAGACCATAACTTTAGTTATAAGCTCATATTTTGGAATTTTCTTACAGAGTTTGTCATGTGTTACTTTGTCAAACAAGACCAAGTTATTGAGCCTGTCCCCAAATTTGCCTTTGAATCAGTTCTTTTTGGCCTTGTCCCCAGATTTGTTCACTGGGTCTTTATCTTCTTTGGCCGAGCTTCCTGCATCTTTCTTCTTCTCGTAGTCCTTGGGTGGCATGCAGAGCTTGGAGACGAGCATCTACCTCTACAGCCTCACTAAAATGTTGTACAAAAAGCCATCCTTTAAATGTTTGTAGTATCGGTTGTAATACCTTGTCTTTTAGGTCTTATTTTATTTATATGAATCTTCTCTTTTTCTAAGTCTAAAAGTTTGTCAGTATTGTTTATCTTTTTAAAAAATCAGGTTTTAGTTTCACTGATAATTTTCTGGTTCTTTCATTTATTTCTGCTCTAATCATTGTTATTTCCTTCTGCTAAATTTGGCTTAGTTACTGTTTTTCTAGTCCTTGATGTGTAAAGTTAGGTTGTCCATTTTTCTTTTTTTCTTAATTCCCTCTTAAACTACTTATGCTGCGTTCCATAGGTTTTGGCATGTTAGGTTACACTTTTGTTTGTTTCAAGATGTTTTTCCCTTTTCATTTCTTCTTTGACCTGTTGGTCAGAATGTATTGTTTAATGTCCACATATTAGTGCATTTTTCATTTTTCCTATTGTTACTGATGTCTAGTCATACTTTGTGGTCAGTAAAGATACGTGTTCTTAAAGTTGCTATGACTTGTTTTGTCTGAAAAATGTTTCATGTTCACTTGAGAGGAATGTAGATTCTGTTGCTATTGGGTGGAATTTCTTTATATGTCTGTTAGGTCCATTCGACTTAATTATAATTTAAGTCCAGTGTTTCCTTATTGATTTTCTGTCTGGATTACTTATCTTATGTTGAAAGTGCTGTATTGACATTGTCTGCTCCTTATTGGGGTGTTGTTCTCACTTTAGATCTTTTAGTATTTGCTTTTGAAGTATTTAGGTGCTTCAAAGCTGTGTGCATGTGTATTTGTGATTGTATATCTCTTGATGAATTGCACCTTTTATCTTGTATAATGACCTTCTTTGCCTCATTACAGCTTTGTATTGAATTCTGTTTTGTGTAATATAAATGTAGCTATCTCTGCTCTCTTTTGGTTTTTCCTTGCATGGAATATCTTTCTCTATCCCTTTCCATTTAGTCTTCCTGTGTCCTTAAAGCTGAAGTGAGTCTTTTGTAGGCAGCAAAAATTGGGTCTTGTTTATTAATCCATTAACCCACCGCATGACTTTAGATGGAGATTTTAGTTTATTTACATTTAAAGTAATTATTTATAGGTGAAGACTCAGTAATGATGTCTTACTGTTTTCTGGGTGTTTAAAAATCCCATTGTTCCCATCCCCCTCTCTTATTTCTTTGGTGAATTGATAATTTCCCACAATGATATTGATTCTCTTTATTTTTTGCATATCTACTATAGGTTTTTGCTTTGTGGTTACCATGAGACTTACATAAAGCCTCTATAGATATAACGGTCTATTCTACACTACTTTCAATTGTGTATGAAAACTGTACTCCTTTTCTCCTCCTCCACATTTTATATTTTTGATGTCACAATTTACTACTTCTTATATTATGTATTCTTTAGTGAAGAATTATAGCTATTTTTAGTACTTTTGCTTTTTAACTTTTATACTAGAGTTAAGTGATTAACACACCACCTTATTACAATATTAGAGTCTTCTGAATGTGACTATAAACTTACCTTTACCAATATATTATATACCTTAATGTGCTTTAATGTTACTAATTAACATCCTTTGGTTTCTTCTGGAAGAACTCCTTATAGCTTTTATTGTAAGGCAGGTTAGTGATGCCAGTCTCTCTGCTTTAAATTTTTGGGAATGTCTTTATCTCACCTTCATTTCTTAGGGACTTCACCAGGTAAAGTACTGTTAGGCAGTTTTTCTTTCCAGAACTTTGAGTATATTATCCAAATCCACTGATAGCCTTCTAGGGATTCCCTTGTATGTGAGAATTTCTTTTTTTTTTCTCAGTTACTTTTAAAATTCTGCCCTTGATTTTAGACCATTTTATTATAAGTTTGAAAAAGATAATTTTCTGTTTTAGTTTTTGTGTGACCTGTTAATTTTATGAACTTAAGTGTCCAAATCTCTTCACTAATGTAGGAAATTCTCAGCCATTTTTTTTCTTTAAATAAGCTTTCTGCTCCTTTCTCTCTCTCTCCTGCTTCTGAGACTACAGTAATGCACTGATGGCTTCTCTAAATGATAGAATTCATGAAGACTTTCCTCATTCTTTTTCCTTTGTTCTCCTATGACTGGATGATTTCACAAGTCCTGCCTTCCACTTCACATTCTTTCTTCTGTTAGATGCATCTGTTGTTGATGCTCTCTGTTACATTTTTCATTTCATTCATTGTATAATTCAGCTCTAGAATTTCTGTTGGGGTCTTTCATATGATTTCTATCTCTCTGTTAAATTTCTAATTTTGTGATGAATTGGTTTTCTAATTTAATTAAATTGTCTTTGTGTATTTTCCTATAGCTCACTGAGCTTATTTGAAATAGTTTCTTTGACTTCTTTATTAGGCAAATTATAGATTTCCTCTTCTTTGAGTTCAGTTAGTGGAAACTTATTGTGGTCCTGTGAATACTCATTAGCTCTCTGTCAAGTTCAGTCCCACTGTTGTGGAGAGCTCACACGGGGAAGCTGGCCACAGAGTGTGGTGCCTGAAGCACTAGAGGTGCCTGTGGGCCATTTGGGAGCTCTTTAAGTGAGGCATTCCCAGAGGCTTGTGCGAGGGCTTTCTGATGGAGTCTGCAGTGTAGTTAATAGGATCCACATCTCTTTAATGCCACTCTCCCGGATGTTCCGCATTCCTGAATCTTGCAGCATCCCTCAGTATTCTGGACGAGGCAATAGAGAAGTGGGTCTCTTTGGCAGAATCCCACAGGGCTGGGAAGGCCTGGAGCTCATTCACATGCTCTCAGATTCCCCTGTGGAAGAAATAATTGGCCAGAAAATCTCGTTAGGCACTGAGCTGTGCCACACTGGGGAGGGATGATGTGAGTAACATGAAACCGTTCCGCTTGCCCTCTTTAAATACATCTAATTTCAGATTTTCTTTGCTTCAGCAGTGTGCTAGAACTTCTCCACTGGATTCCTGGACTTCCACAAAAGATCTCTTCTCCATGGGTGATTGTTTAAATTGGCGTTCTTTTAGGGGAAGACAGTAGAAAATTCTTATTCTCTTGTGATGATGCTATCACCATTCATTCATTCATTCATTCATTTATTTCATTCATTTGTATTGTGTACCTCTATGTATAGGTGTATATGTGTGTTTGTGTGTGTTTTTTCTTACTGCATAAAATCATTTTTGCAAGTGAGAACCTGGGAATTATCTTTGAGATGTACTTCCTCACAGTCCAAATATATACTTCTACTAAGTCCAATAAACTTTACCTCTCAAATATGCTTTACTCTATCACTACTTTGGTCAAATTCTGTATTATATTTTGCCTATAGTAGAGCATCATTTCTCTTCTGCACTATAGCTGGTATCTTTGCAATGTCTAGTATTACTGAATTTGTCATATCCTATTATCTCTAGACAGATTAACTGTTTCAAAATAAAAATAATGTGCCCCTTTCTCTGTTCCAAACTCTTTAGTTGACCTTAAGCAAAGATCTTTATGTAACCAATAGCGGGCCACAAGGATTGATATCTACTTCCTTTTTTAGCTTTATGTCATATAATATTCTCCTTTGTTCTTTCTACTTGCCTTAAAAGAACTTGCATTCCCTCTCACCCCAGGGAATCATCTCTTTGCTTTGTATGGGATCATGTCTCTGCTTTTAATGTTCTTCTAACACAAATTCACTTGATATTCTCTCATTCATTCTTCAATTCTGAGCTCAAACATACTTTTCTCTCTCACTGGATCTTAGATTATAGCAATACTGTAGGTTATAGTATTGTTTTCTTTATAACAGTTATAGCAACTTACAGTTGTAGTTTTACAACTGTAAAATCACTGAACTATATGCTCCATGTGGGCTGGAATTTTATCTGGCTTACTCATAATTATACCCATTGCACTTAATGCTGTGCTAAGTAGCATCTCTAATTTCAAATTTTTTTTTTATCTTTGAACTAATTAAAATATTCTCTTTGCCAGATATATGAGTTCAAAATTTAGTCAGTAGCTCCCTTTGAGATGGTATAATAAATTCTTTTTTAATGAGAGGATATATATAAACTACAGGATGATTTTCCAGGGGCATCTGGGTGGCTCAGTAGTTTCTGTCGAACTTTGGCTCAGGTCACGATCTCGCAGTTTGTGAATTTGAGCTCCACATCAGGCTCTGTGCTGACAGCTCAGAGCCTGGAGCCTGCTTTGGATTCCATGTCTCTTTCTCTCTGCCCCTCCCTACTCATTCTCTCTCTGTCTCTTTCAAAACTAAATAAACATTAAAAAAAAAAAAGATGACTTGCAAAGAGTGTTCTGCTGAGTGTCAGTTCATCCATGTACCTCAGACTAAGTGGTTAAATAATTTTGAAAAACATCACATAATAAAGCACATCCTAAGGAATTCTGCAGTGCTCATCCATAAGCACTTTTCTTGCATACTTCACTGAAAAAGATTATTTAACTTCATTTATTCAACTTCAGAATTCTGTCTGCTAAATTCACATATGAATATTATAGGTAGTATTTGATGCACATCTGGGAAAGGTGCCAATAAGAATTAAATCAAAATTGGGGCACTTGGGTGGCTCAATCAATTGAGTGTCTGACTCTTGATCTTGGCTCAGGTCATGATCTCATGTTTTATGAGATCGAGCCCTCCATTGGGCTGTGTGCTTACTGCACACATATTCTCTCTTGGGATTCTCTCTTCCTGTTTGTATGCCTCTCCCTCTTTCTCTCTCTAAAAGTAAACAAGCTTAAAAATAATTAAATAAAAATCTATATGGAAAAAGTGAATACCCAAAGATCAGTTAGAAAGATTTTTGAATCTGGTGAGGCAGTCTGGATTTAAGACTTAATAATGATACCTACTTTCCAAGTGAACTCAGGCTAATTGTCAACTCCATGAGCCACTTCTGGGTCCACTATTATATGACCCTTGAAGATCTCTTTATGAATCTAGGAGCTGTGAAAACTGCTGAAACCACTTGAGATTTTCCTTTCATCATGGACAAAGATATCCTACATAACTCTTAAATATAGGGGGTGGGAGTTTGTTGAAGAAAAATATTGTCTTCTTGCAGAATGATAATAGGGTCAATAAGCATGTGGGAATTGAGTTTTTCCCTAGCTCAGTTTCAATTAAAAAACTCTATTTTGGTCTTCTTATATAAATTTATTTCAGTGAACTATTATTAAACTTACACAAATTAATCATAAAATCAAAACTATTATTCTCTATCTCTACCTGTTCTTTTATCCTTTCTGCTTAATTTACAAATGTAAATGGTGTTACGGTAAGATTTTTCTAAAATAGTAACTTGAATCCTCTATACTTCTTCCTCCCTTCCTGTTCACTATATTCTTTGCTTTTTTTTACTCTCTAAGAATTAATGAGCTTTTTTTTTACATTCTTGTAGAATTTTCTCCTGATCTAAAGTACTCTTCTAATTTTTAATCTTTCTCTTTATTTCAGTGCCATTGTGAAAAGTCTCCATTTTAACATTTCCATGTAATGTGAGAGGAAAGAGGTAGAAGAAATGCATTTTACATGACATTTCTCAATTACTGTAGAAACAGCCATAGGAATTTAAATATCAGGATAGTATTGTGGCATGTATATCTGCTTAAATGCTTTCCAAAGGAGAGCATTGAAAACATTTTATTAGGTATAATGCTGTGATCTGAATGTTTGCATCCTCCCCAAATTCATAAGTTGAAATTCTAAATCACAAAGAAGATAGTAATAAGAGGTGGCACCTTTAGTAACCACTAGGTCATGAGAGTGGAACCCTCATGAATGGGATTAGTGCTCCAGAGATCCCTTATCCCTCCTGCCATGCGAGGATACACCTAGAAGTCTGATACCTGAAACATGGTTCTCAGCTGATCATGCCAGCACCCGTTCTTAAACCTCCAGCCACCAGAGCTGAGGGCAGTATATTTCTGTGTTTACAAACTACCCAGTGTTTATATGTATTCAGAAGGTGAATTTCTTCCCAATGGCAGAAGTGCTAGATTCCAAAGGGGATATAGGAATTCCGAATTAAAAGGTATGGCAGAAACCCTTTAATTCCTCAAAATCTGGAAGAATGATAGCTACAGAGAGCAGGCTTTGGGGACACCTGGGTGGCTCAGTTGGTTAAGCGTGCAAATTCGGCTCAAGTCGTGATCTCACAGTTAGGGGGTTCGAGCCCCACATCAGGCTCTGAGATGACAGCTAGCTCAGAGCCTGGAGCCTGCTTCAGATTCTGTGTCTCCCTCTCTCTCAGATCCTCCCTTGCTCATGCTGTCTCTCTCTCTCTCTCAGAAATAAATTTTAAAAAAATTTAAAAAATTAAAAAAAGAGCAGGCTTTGGCAAAATTGGGAACCCACCAGACAGATTGTGTTTGTCATCACAGAAGAGTGTCTAAGAGCAGCAGCACTGAGGGCCCTCAAGCGGTGTGGCAGCTATGCTTACTGGTCTGGTGATGGAGTAACATTACTCTTGGACATGAAACAGCAGATTTTGAGAAGAACAGAGTTACACTTAGAATGGAGGTTAAACTTTTGATGGAATAAAAACTTATACATATCCTCCTCTTCCCCAGCACACCTAATAACTTCAAGTAAACATACAGATAACTATGTATTTACGTTTTAGCAAATTGGGAAGATTTTAAAAAGTCAGATAATAAAATCAGGATCATAACTAAAATTATGTATTCATTTATGTAAAGTTAAATATTTATGTATCCCACAAGTAAGCGTACAGATAAATATATATTTACATTTTAGCAAACTGGGAAGACTTTTAAAAAATATTTTATGTTTGTTTATTTTTGAGAGAGAGACAGAGTGGGAATATTTTTTTAAAGTCAGTTAACAACATCAGAAATCATAACCAAAATTATATATGCATTCAACTATGCAAAATTAAATATTTAAGTACTTCACACATAAAATAAATACCTGTTTAGATGGAAGGTGAAGGGAAAGTCAGCAAACATTTACAACCTATATAAAAATATAATAATCCTCAAATATTAAAGATAAAAAAAGAATAACAAAAGAAAATGGGTAAAGGGTATAGGAACATATTTCACAGAATACAGATAACGAAATGAAACTGCTCAATTGCTTTAATGATGAAATAACTTGCTCATTTCAATAGTTTTCTCTGATATGTATATTCACTAAATCCTATGATGTCATGAGGGTAGACTCTAGCAGTACTAATAAGGAGAGATTAAAATAGATATTCTAACTGTATTTTCCTTTTATTTTTGAGAGAGAAAATATATGGGTAGGAAAAAGTCTGGAAGTCGATGCAGCAACATGTTTCTTGAATTGAGAGGATGTAACTTCAGATGGAAGGGTTATGGCTGGTTTCTATTTTTTTACTTAATATTTAAATTTTCAAAATATAATGTATGTGAACCAATGTACTATACAGATTTATAAATTTGAATGAAACTAATGTATACTTTTAGATGGATTTAGTAAGAAATATAAATCAGAGTAGACATAGGAGTATACATTGCCTTAACAAAAGTCATCTGCGATTATATCATAAAAATGATAGAGACTAGATTGCTTTCCAAATTTAACTTCTTCAAAGATTAAAATTAAACCACCCAAATGGCAATTGGCAAGCAACTGAATAAATATATTTCAGTATGCTCACACAATTGAATATTATACAGCAGTCAGATTGAAGAGGGCTATAGTAAAGAATACAGATAAATATGTTCATTATATTACTGATTGAAGAAAGTAAATTACAGGGAGTCAAATAAAACATGAAACTTTTTGTAAAGAGAAAACTAAAGCTAAGCAGTTGGTTTTTAGAAATACAATGACATGATTTTAAAAACTGTAATATAGAAGCAAATCATGAACAGTGAGTACAGAAGAATGGGTATCTCGTGTGTGGGTGTGGGTGTGTCCAGGGTGAGGGAGGAACAAAGAAATGGACATAATTTCTTGCTAACTCTTATCTCAGGTGATGAATGCAAGGAAGTTTGACAATTGTCGGTCATCAAACAAAAGGAGACCTATATTTTATCAATTTGAGATTGTGTTATGAAGCAGTTATCTGATGAGTTTAAGTTTATACATAAGACTACTTAAAATAAATTTTTAAATAAAGAATAGTTCCTAGAATGAATATTTACTCACTACAGTATATATTATTGGATATTTACTGGAGATAAGAAAATTGAGAAAGTGTTTTTACTTCATTTTTACAAAGGCATCATCATTCTATACCTTATTCATCATTCACTATACGTTAAAATAGAAAAGGAAAAACACAATAGATCATTGTCACTTAATCTAGTTGTATAAGGAATGACTCTGGCAACTTTACCAAGAATTTAAACATAACGATTTGAGGGTAGTCAAGTTTTATGAAGTCTAAAGTATAATTAAAAGACAAAGAAAGGAACTAAATCATCATCTTGTTGACTACTAAAGAGACATTTGATACACTTTAATATACATTTTAGGAGACCAAATTTATTAAGCCAAAAAAAATGAAATGTTTGTACTTAAGGACAAATATCAAGGTAATCACTGATTTAAGAATTGGAAATATTTACCTTTGTATAGATATAAAAAGTATTCTATGATATATAAAAATACAAAAGAGAAAGACTGGTATAACTTGTACACTGTGTATACCCTCTGTATAATTCAAGAAATGACGTAGTACAAACATTCTAGAGGCCCAGGTATCCCTGCTTCTGCCAAGATTGCATTACTCCTCTGTCATGAATTTGATGTTCAGTATTTCCCTGTATTTATTTACTCTTTTATTACATAGATATATACCTGAATCGTAAGTGTCTCTCTTTTTGAACCTTAAATTTCAATCTTATGTAAATGATAGATTATGATACTAAAAGTATCTTAAATGCTTAGAAAAGCAACAAATATGTACTCCTATAAATATTTCTGTGTGTCTGTCTCTCTCTAGCAAATTGGTTTTTCTACTCAACATTATTTTTCTGACAATAATTCATGCTGATAACTAAAAGTTCATTATTTTTCACTGTCCAGTGGAACCTCATTACATACTCAGTTCATTTTTCTTTTGTTGAACTATTACAAAAAAAACTGCTGTTCTTGAAAATGTTTTTAGTATAGTATATGTGTCTAACATACAGTTCTCTAACATATGTATCTCAGTAGAAGTCCTATATTTTAAGATAAAAACAACTTCAACTATATATGTCTTTTTTTTCTCTCCCAGGTGGTTATTACAATTTACACGTAAATCATTACTTTGTAGGAGTTCCTGTTCTGTTTTTTTTTTTTGTCAGTACTTAACTACTGTGAGAATTCTTATCTTTTAACAATTTGATAAGGTTAAATTCTTTCTCAATATGGTTTAATGGACTTTGAGTGATTAAACAAAGTTTTATGTATTTATACACTGAAAATTATAAATTTCCCTCTAACCTGTTTCATGTGCATTCCACAAGTTATGTGTTATGTATTCATGCAGCCTAAAATATATCTAATTTCCATTTAACACATGACTTATTTAGAAACACATGGCTTACTTTCAAAGTAATTTCTTAAAGATCTAGTTATCTTTCTATTTGTGATTTCTTGTAAAATTCCACTGTGGGCACACTAAATAACCTGTATGATTTTAGGTCTTTGAAATTTGTTGAAACTTTGTTTATGGCATAGCCTATTATGTGTACTGGTGAATGGTTAATTTAGTAAATGATCTATTTTGTCAAATGTTCCACGTGCCCTTATAAAGAATGTGCATTGTGTAAAAGTTGGACAGGTGTATATTTGGCCAAGTTAGTTAGTTGTATTTTTAAGTCGCTTATACCCTTACTTATCATCACTTGTTTTATTAGTTACCAACAGTGAGCTATTAAAATATGCATGTATGGCACTGAACTTATCTATTTCTCCTTTTAGTTCCGTACACTTTATGTAATTTGAAGTTATGATGTTATGTACGTAAGGTGTTAGCATGGATCATCTTCAACTTATGATGGTTTAACTTACAATTTTTCAACCTTACACTGGTGTGAAAGTGATGCACAGTCCCTCGACACTGTACTTCATATTTTGTATCTTGAACTTTCCCTGGGGGTAGTGATGTGTGGCACAGTACTCTGTCTTGATGCTGGACAGTGGCACACACTTCAGCTTCCTGTAGAACTGTACACATACACCCAGTCCGTTTTTTACTATCAGTAGAGTATTTACTAAATTACAGGAGATATTCAATACTTTACTATAAGATAGGCTTTATGTTAGATGATTTGCCCAACTCTAGGCTAATGTAAGTGTTCGGAGGACATTTAAGGTAGGCTAAGTTAAGCTATGGTGTTTGGTAGGTTAGATGTATTAAATGCATTTTTTAAGAGTTTTTAATTTTTAAGTACTCTCTACACTCATCATAGCGGTTGAACTGTTGATGCTCTACTGACTGACCCAGTTAGGCACTCCTAAATGCATTTCAGTTCACAATATTTCAATTTAAGATGGGTTTATAGGCATGTAACCCTATTAAAAGTCAAGGAAGATCTGTATTATGTCATGCTGTGGCATTAATGCTTTCATTATGATAAAGAGGACTCTCTTGATTTCCAGTAGTACTTGTTGCCTTAAATTCTTGTGTGCATAAAAAAATTGCTATGCAGTATTTTTTGGACAATATAATCATTTTCATCTTTTTCCTTTCAACAGTTCTGCAGTCGTACTTATAAAGTGTGTCTTTTGTAAGTATAGGTGTTGGCTTCATTTTTTAAAGTCCAATTTAACAGTCTTTTATTTGGGGCATTTGTTTTATTTACTTTCAATCAAGTTGCTGTTAGTGTTTTGAAGCCTAAAAATTATTTTATTTTCAATTTGTTATATCTGCTCCTTTATCCTTCATTTAGTTTTTTTTTTAAAGTTTTTATTTAAATTCCAGTTAGTCAACGTACAGTGTAATGTTAGTTTCAGGTGTACAATATAGTGATTCAACACTTTCCTATATCACCAGGTGTTCGTCACAGGTGCACTCCTTAATCCCCATCACCTGTTTCACACACCCTCCACCTCTCTCCCTTCTGATAACCATCAGTTTGTTCTTTACAGTTTAGAGTCTGTTTCTTGGTTTATCTCTGTCTTTCTCTCTCTTTTTTCCCTTTGCTCTGTTTTGTTTTTAAATTCCGCATATGAGTGAAATCATATGATATCTGTCTTTCTCTGACTTAATTTGCTTCGCATAATACTCTCCTCTATTCTTTCTTGCTGTCTTTCCAATTAATCAAATACGTTCTTATTTTTTAACTCTTCTGTAATCTTTTAAGTTATACTTATTTATATAATGTTTTTAGTGGCTGCCCTACAGATTTCAGTGTGGATGCTCCATCTCAATACAGGCTACTTGAATTAGTACTTTCAGTACTGACTGAAATATACAAACATTCTGTAACAAAGCCAATGTATCCCTCTTCACCCTTAATAATGTTGCTACTTTTGACAGTTAATTTTTATTTGGATATGTTGTAAAGAGCAGGGGCATTATTATTGGTTTTTTTTTTCTTTCTGTCAATAGTGGTTTATATTTACTCATTTAAAAAAATATTTACTAGTGCTCTTCCTGGCTGCAGTTGCATCTAGGGGTCATTTGCCTTCTGGGGGGCTTCCCTCAGAGTTTCCCTGAGGCAAGACTGCTAGCAACATATTAGCATATGTTGTTTTAAAAAATTTCAGAATAGATGATTCACGTATTGAAGATCATCCTTCTTTCATCACTTAAAAATATTCTCTCTGTTTTTTTTTTTTTTTCGGTGAAAAGTCAGTGATCACCTTTATTATTCCTTCTTTGAAGAAAACGTCCATTATCGCAGATCGCAGATTGCTTTTATGATTTTTTTTCTGTCTTTGTCTTTATTTCATCTGTTTGACGATGATGCATATAGATGTAGTTGTTTACGTTTTGGTTTAAAAATTCTTTCTAGAGGTGTGATAAGCTTTTAGAATCTGTAAATTGATGTATTTGATCAGATTTGGGAAATTTTGATCCATTATTTTTTAAATATTGCATCTGTCCCATTTTCTTCTCTCCTCGGATTCAGTTATACTTTTGATAGCACTCCACATCTCTTTTACTTTGTTGTTTTGTTTGTTTCATACCCCATTGATTTTTAGCCCTGTACCTCAATTTGATTATTTTCCAGTGATATTTCTTAGTTTACTACTTTTCTACTGTGCTTTTAACTGTTCCAGTGAGTTCTTATTTCAGATCTTTTATATGTTTGCTTGTAGATTGCCATTTTGATTATTTGGTTAGATTCTAATTCTCTGTTGATACTCTTTATCTCTTCATCTTTGTTGTACCTTTTTCTCTATTCTCTTGAACTTGAATATATCAAACAATTTGCTTAAACTTTCCCATCTGTTTATTCCAGTATATGAAAACCTGTGTTTTTTAAAAAAAATTATTTTTTTTCTTGCTTTACAGTCATTTTGAATTTTAACCTGACTTACCCATTTTTATTGACTTACACATTTTATATTATTTATACGCTTTTATTTTATTCACAGACATTGCCAGTTAGAAATATTAGAGTCTCTGCACAGCATTATATTCTCATTTGAGAATGTGAAAAAAAAATTTTAGGCAGATAGAGCCATCAGTATGTCACCATGATCCTGCTAAAGCTTAGTTTCAAGTGTCATGAGAGTTCCCTTATAATTTTGGTCTTACTTTTTTTTGCATATTTTTTAAATTGTTGTCAAGTTGGTTATCATATAACACCCAGTGCTCATCCCCACAAGTGCTCTCCTCCATTCTCATCACCCCTCTTCCCGCCCACATCCATCAGAACTCAGTTTGTTCTCAGCATTCAAGAGTCTCTCATGGTTTGCCTCCCTCCCTCTCCCCCACTATTTTTCCCCTTCTTCTCCTCCATGGTCCTCAGGTAAGTTCCTCCTAATCCTCCTATATGTGCAAACATATGGTATCTGTCTTCTGCCTGACTTATTTCGCTCAACATAACACCCTCAAGTTCCATCCATGTTGCTACACGTGGCCAATTTCATTCTTTCTCATTGCCATGTAGTATTCCATCGTATAGATAAACCACATCTTTTTGATCCATTCGTCTGTTGATGGACACTTAGGCTCTTTCCATGTTTTGATATTGTTGAGAGTGTGGCTATGAACATTGTTGTACATGTGCCCCTGTGCATCAGCACTCTTGTATCCCTGAGGTAAATTCCTAGCAGTGCTATTGCTGGGTCATAGGGGAGTTCTATTGTTAGTTTTTTGAGTAACCTCCACACTGTTTTCCAGAGGGGCTATACCAGTTGACATTCCCACCAACAGTGTAGGAGGGTGCCCGTTTCTCCACATCCTCGCCAGCATCTAGAGTCCTCTGATTTGCTCCTTTTAGCCACTCTGACTGGCATGAGATGGTATCTCAATGTGGTTTTGATTTGTGTTTCCCTGATGAGGAGGGATGCTGAGCATCATTTCATGTTTGTTGGCCATCTGGACATCCTCTTTGGAAGTGTCTGTTCATATCTTCTGCCCATTTCTTCACTGGATTGTTTGCTTTCTGAGTGTGGAATTTGGTGAGTTCCTTATAGGTTTTGGATATTAACCCTTTATCTGATATGTCATTTGCAACTATCTTTTCCCATTCCGTTGGTTGCCTATTAGTTTCATGAATTGTTTCCTTTGCTGTGCAGAAGCTTTTTATCTTGATGAAGTCCCAATAGTTCATATGTGCTCTTGATTCCTTTGTCTTTGGGGATATGTGTAGTAAGAAATTACTGCGGTTGAGGTCAAGGAAGTTGTTTCCTGCTTTTTCCTCTAGGATTTTGATGTTTTCCTGTCTCACATTCAGGTCCATTGGTCTATGTGTCTGTTTTTGTGCCTATACCATACTGTCTTGATGATTCCAACTTTGTAGTAGAGGCTAAAGTCTGAGATGGTGATGCCTCCTGTTTTGGTTTTCTTCTTCAATATTACTTAGGCTATTCACGGTCTTTTGTGGTTCCATGCAAATTTTAGGATAGTTTGTTCTAGTTTTGAGAAGAATGCTCGTGCAATTTTGATTGGGATTGCAGTCAGTGTGTAGATTGCTTTGGGTAGTAGTGACATTTAACAGTATTTATTTTTCCAATCCATGAGCATGGAATGTTTTTCCATTTCTTTGTGTCTTCTTCAATTTCTTTCATAAGTTTTCTATAGTTTTCATCATACAGATCTCTTATGTCTTTGGTTAGGTTTATTCCTAGGTATTTTATGGTTTTTTGTGCCATTGTGAATGGGATCAGTTTCTTGATTTCTCTTTCTGTTGCTTCATTGTTGGTGTATAAAAATGCAACTGATTTTTGTAGATTGATTTTGTACCCTGTGACTTTGCTGAATTCATGAATCAGTTCTAGTAGGCTTCTGGTGGAGTCTGTTGGGTTTTCTATGTGGAGTATCATGTTGTTTGCGAGAAGTGAAAGTTTGACATCTTCTTTGCCAATTCTGATGCCTTTGATTTCCTTTTGTTGTCTGATGGCTGATGCCAGGATGTCCAGCACTATGTTAAACAACAGTGGTGAGAGTGGACATTCCTGTCATGTTCCTGATCTCAGTGGGAAAGCTCTCAGGTTTTCCTCGTTGAGGATGATGTTAGCTGAGGCTTCTCATAGATGGCTTTTATGATGTTTAAGTAAGTTTCTTCTATCCCAACTTTCTCGAGGGTCTTTATTAAGAAGGGATGCTGTATTTTGTCAAATGCTTTTTCTGCATATATCGACAGGATCATATGGTTTTTATCTTTTCTTTTGTTAATGTGATGTATCACATTGATTGATTTGTGAATATTGAACCAGCCCTGTAACCCAGGAATGAATCCCACTTGCTCTTGCTGGATAATTCTTTTTATGTGCTGTTAATTGATTTGCAAGTATCTTACTGAGTGAGGACTTTTGCATCTGTATTCATCAAGGATATTGATTTGTAATTCTCTTTTTTCGCTTTGTCTTTGTCTGGCTTAGAAATCAAAGTGATGCTGGCTTCATAAAATGAGTCTGTAAGTTTTCCTTCGATTTCTATTTTCTGGAATAGCTTGAGAAGAATGGGTGTTAGTTCTGTTTTAAATGTCTCGTAGAATTCCCCAGGGAAGCCATCTGGCCCAGGGCTCTTATATGTTGGGAGATTTTTGATAACTGATTCAATTTCTTCACTAGTTATGGGTCTGTCCATATTTTCTATTTCTTCATGTGTGAATTGTGGTAGTTCATGTGTGTTTAAGAATTTGTCCGTTTCTTCTAAGTTGTCCAATATTTTGGCATAAAATTTTTCATAGTATTCCTGGATAATTGCTTGTATTTCTGAGGGATTGGTTGTAATAAGTCTATTTTTTATTCATGATTTTGTCTATTTGAGTGCTTTCCTTTTTTTTTTTTTTTTTTTTTTTTTTTTTTGAGAAGCCTGGCTAGAGGTTTGTCAATTTTGTTTAGGTTTTCAAAAAACCAACTCTTAATTACATTGATCTGTTCAACCGTTTCTTTGGTTTCTATATTGTTTATTTCTGCCCTGATTTTTATTATTTCTCTTCTCCTACTGGGTTTGCAGTGCTCTTGTCGGTTTCTCTCTAGTTCCTTTAGGTGCGCTGTTAGATCTTGCACTTGCGCTTTTTCTAATTTCTTGAAATAGGCCTGGAGTGCAATGTACTTTCCTCTTAGGACTGCCTTTGCCACATCCCACAGAGTTTGTTGTATTTTTATTTTCATTTGTTTCCATATATTTTTTAATTTCTTCTCCAATTGCCTGATTGGCCCATTCTTTCTTTAGTAGGGTGTTCTTTAACCTCCATGTTTTTTGAGGTTTTCCAGACTTCTTCTTGTGATTGATTTCATGTTTCATAGCATTGTGATCTGAAAGTGTGCATGGTATGATCTCAATTCTTTTTTATTTCTTGAGGGCTGCTTTATGTCCCAGTATGTGATCTATCTTGGAGAATGTGCCATGCACACTTGAGAAGAAAGTGCATTCCATGGCCTGAGGATATAGAGTTCTAAATATATCTGTCAGATCCATCTGGTCCAATGTATCATTCAAGTCCATTGTGTCTTTAGTGATTTTCTGTCTAGTTGATCTATCCATTGCTGTAAGTGGAATATTAAAGTCCCCTGCTATTAGCACATTCTTATCCATAAGATTGTTTCTGTTTGTGATTGTTTCATATATTTAGGTGCTTCCATATTCAGTGTGTAGACATTTATAATTGTTAGCTCTTCCTGATGGATAGACCCTGTAATTATTATATAATACCCTTCTTCATCCTTTGTTACTGTCTTTAAAATCCAGTTCTGATATAAGTGTAGCTATTCCAGTTGTCTTTTGACTTCCAGTAGCATGATAGATATTTCTCCACCCACTTACTTTCAATCTGAAGGTGTCCTCAGGTCTAAAATGAGTTTCTTGTAGACAGCAAATAGATGGATTTTGGTTTTTTATCCATTCTGCTACCCTGTGTCTTTTGATTCGAGCATTTAGTCCATTTGCATTCAGTGTTATTTTTGAAAAACATGGATTTGGCGTCATCGTGTCCTTTGTGGGATTTATGCTTGTGGTGGTGTCTCTGGTATCTTGTGTTCCTTGCAATATTTCCCTCATAAAGTCCCCCTCAGGATTTCTTGGCTGCATATTTTTTCTGTTCATCACATTGAAGATTTCCTGCCATTCCTTTCTGGCCTGCCAATTTTCAGTAGATAGGTCTGTCACCATGCTGATAGGTTTCCCTTTGTACATTAGGGCCCTTTTCTCCCTAGCTGCTTTCAGAATTCTCTCTCTGTCCTTATATTTTGCCAGTTTCACTATGATACTGGCAGAAGAGCGATTCAAGTTACATCTGAGGGGAGTTCTCTGTGCCTCTTGGATTTTAACATCTGTTTCCTTCCCCAGATGGGGAAGTTATCTGCTATCGTTTGTTCAAGGACTCCTTTAGCGCCTTTCCCTCTCTCTTCCTATTCTGGAATTCCTATGATTTGGATATTATTTCATTTGATTGTATCACTGAGCTCTCGAATGTTCCTTTCATGTTCCTGGATCATTTTATTTCCCTTTTTCTCAGCTTCCTCTTTTTCTGTAATTGTGTCTTCTAAATCACTTATTCTCCTTTCTTCAATCTTCAACTTCTTCAATCCATACATTGGACGCCTCCATTTTATTTTGCATCTCATTTATAGCATTTTTAAAATTCATCACAACTATTTTTAATCTCCATAGTCTTTGTAGCAATAGTTTCTTTGATGTCTTTCATGCCTTTTTCAAGCCCAGTGATTAATTTTATGACTATTGTTCTAAATTCTTGTTCACTTAAGTTGCTTATATCTGTTTTGAGCAGTTCTTTAGCTGTCATTTCTTCCTGGAATTTCTTTGGAAGAGAGTTCTTCCATTTTGTCATTTTGGTTAGCTTTCTGTCTCTTGTTAGTTTTAAAAGCTTGTTATGCACTCTGCACGTGTGAGTGCTGCTGTACCAAAGAAGGCTCTTTGACTGTCCAGGGCTTGTCTGTTGAGAAAGTGTTCTTTGAATAGTGTTTCTTGGTCTTTCTTGTTTAGACCTTGGTTATTTTATTTTCCTACTCGTAGTGGTATTTGGGATTCTCCACCATGTGTAATTTGGCTTGTTTCTTGAAGTAGCCCTGGGAAAAAAAAACAGACAAACACACAGGGAACAGAGGCACACAAATGCACAGACAAATCCAACAAACATGAAACTGAAAGGGAAAAAAAAAAAGAAAAAAAGGAAGGGACACATACAAAAACAAAGAGGAAGGAGGAAAGACAAATAATAAAAATAAAAATACATAAAAAGAAAAAAAGAAAAGAAAAAAGAAAAAACCCCAACAGAGAAAGGACAGTCTAAAGCATAGAACCAGAATTCCCAGCTACAAATAAAGAGCCGGTGTATGCAGTGCTGATGGAAGAATAGATACAAAGAGAGAAATGACGGAGGGGAGGAAGCAAAATTGGAAATGGAATGAGCAGGCAGAAAGACTAAGAGGCTTAATTCAGAGAGAGAAAGGGGAATGTGGTTAAAGATGAGGTGAAAGAAATGACAATAATGCTACTCAGAGAAACTGTATAGTCTGATTACTCCAGAGAGAGAGAGATGAAAAGGTAGTGGTGGAAGTGTAGAATTTACATCTAGAGAATGGATAAAATGTGACTGTTTAAGCAAACCAGTGACCAGAATTAATCAGGGCAGTGCGTCCATGTTGGTTTTACCCCAGCTCAAGTAAAAAAAAAAAAAAAAAAAAAAAAAGACAGCTCTCTAGCGGGGATGGGCGTGGTTTGGTCCAGGGCGTCCCGTGAGGGTCCTGCCTTGGTGGTTGTGGGGAGAAAAGTGGCGGCGCCCCAGTCCCTTCTCGAACCAAGAGTTGCAACTCCCTCTTTTGGGTGTGATCTCCCTGTGCTGCAGGTGTAGCCAAGGTGGGCCATGCTCTATATCTCAAGCCAGCCTCCTTTGCAGATCTCAGTCCACGCCCCCCATTGATATCACCTGAAATATAAACTTGCAGGCAAGTCCCTCAGAGTAGTTTCAAACGTCTCCCTTCCCCCTGGGGAACGAGCCGAGCCAGAAGCACAACAGCGGGGCTTTAGGCGTGTCCCCTCCAGGTCAGGCTGAGGACATGGAGCAGTTTCCCCTGGGGTCACCTGGGACGAGTGCGTCCTGCCTCGGGTCAGCTGGACAGCAGGAAACCGGGTCCCTCTGTGTTCCGAGCAGAGGTTTTTCTCTTTTCCAGCGATGGGGACAGTGTCTTGAGCAGTTTTGGCCACTCTTTCTTTTTTCCCCTAGACTCACTGCGGCTCCCCACAAATGGGGATCCCCCCTCGCCCCATGTCACTGGTCCTGGCCTGATTTTATCTTCCCCAGTTCGCACTCACGCTGTAAGGGTCTCTCAGTGGACTCTGTCTCCTTTTCCTCCCAAACCCCAGATTCTGTAAGGGTTCCTGGCTTCAGGCCTTCTCCGTGTGAGAGATGGGGACGAGTGAAATGTACAGAGCTCCCTACTTCTCCACCATCTTGCCTCCTCCCCTCCTTACTGTTTCTCTTTTTTAATGTTTAAATTTGAGACAGAGAGACTGCACCAGAGGGGACAGAAAGAGAGACAGAAGATCTCAAGCATGCTCTGCGCTAACAGCAGGGAGCCCAATGTGAGGCTCAAAATCATGAACCATAAGATCATGACCTGAGTCAAAGTCAATCACTTAACCAAATGAGCCACCCAGGGGCCCCATTTTGCCCTTACTGTTTAAAAAAAAAAAAAAAAAAGAAATTCATGTTTTATTTATTTCAGAGACAGACACGGTGTGAGCAGGGGAGGGTCAGAGAGAGGGGGAAATACAGAATCTGAAGCAGGCTCCAGGCTGTGAGCTAGCTGTCAGCACAGAGCCCAACACAGGGCTCAAACCCACGAACTGTGAGATCATGAGCTGAGCCAAAGTCAGATGCCTAACCGACTGAGCCACCCAGGCACCCTTTATCCTTACTCTTAAGTTGTGGATCATAATATTAGGGCATCACCCTGTCTCCAGGATCATGGTCCTTCCCATAACTCACATGAAAGCTCAATATTTTTACAAGTTACCTGCATCTACTTAAGGTTTGAATTCCCACTTCTTTTTTTCAGATCATGTGGCTTGTGTAACAGTTGTCATGTCTTTAGTCTCCAGGTGGTATTTTCCATTTCATTTCTTAAGAGTTTCAGCCTGTGTATGTGCATCTTACAAATGAGTCACCAACTTGAAGAGGTTTCTGTCCATCAAATCTAGCGGTCTGGTCTCCCAGTCTTTTCGCCCTCGTCTCTGCAGTCCAGTAAGGCTGTCACGATAGGCAGTGGTTCCCCTAAGCTGCAAGTTGGAAAATGCTTCCATCCCAGGGAGAATGCATAGGTGAGTGTGTCATTCTGTTTTCACGCTTTTTTTGATTTTTCACTCAGGGATTATACTCTCAAATTCTACCTGATTTGGTTGCTCTCTAGTGGTTTCAATCTTTATTGTTGTTGTTGTTGTTTTTACAATATTTTCCTCCAGCTTTTATACTTCAGTGCGTGGGTTAGTCCAATATGTGCTATTCCCTCCTGGTCCAATTGGACTTCTCCAAATTTCAGTTTTTCCAATTATACTAAAATGTTTTGGGGTTTTTCATGTTTAGAATTTCTGCCATTGCACTTTGTTACAGTTTTATGTCTTACATATTTTTAATTTACAAGAGTTTCTCCACTTTTTCCCTCCCAAAACAGTTATCTTTCAGAAAATCCAGGACATTGATCTTGCAGAATGTGTCACAGTCTAAAAGTGTCTGGGATGTTTCCTCATGAAGTCTTTCAGCATTCCATTATCACTAGTATTTCCTATAAATTGTAAACTTTTTTTCAACATGCTTGGTTATGTATGTGTTTCATTGTTTTGGCAAGAGGAGTTCATAGCTTACATTGTGTGTTTCCTTTTGTCCCATACCTGGTGATGATACTTGCATGGTTGATTAAGGTAGCACTGCCAAACATCTCCACTGCAATACTATATTCTTCTCCTTGCTGTTTGCAGAATTTGAGTTGATGTTTTGATACCTCTACTTTGAAAATTTTCAAAGTAAACTTGAAAAAAAAAAAGACCTTACGTGTTTCATATGTCCAGGTAAGTGCAGAAGCTATGATTGTACAAAATGATTTTTTAAATCTGTGAATGCCTAATTAATCACCATCAGAAACCAAGACACAAAATTACCAGCACTTCAGAAACATTCTTCATGTCTCCCAGTTATTAATCCTAAACATAACCATATTTAAATTTCTGTCACTATTGATTGCTTATTTATCGCTCTTTGAGTTTTTTACAAATGGAATGAAACTATTTGTCTTGCTTCTTTCATTCAGTGTCTTGTGAAATTCATCTATATTGTTGCTGTGAGCAATAGTTGTATTTTTTTCATTTTCATAGAGTATTTCATAGTATGAATAATGCAATTCTGTTATTTAAAGACTTTTGGGCAGTTTCCTTCTTTTGCCAATGATTAATAGCACTGCTATGAAATTCTTGTATATATCTTCTGTTGACTTCTGCTTGCTCTTCATTCAGTTATATACTTAGCAAGGTGCTGAGTTCGTTGGCCATGGATGTGTTTAGATTAGAAGATATTGGAAAAATAATTTTCCAAAGTAGTTTAACTAATAAATATTTACTCTTATTAACAAAGATAAAAGTTCCAGCTCTTCCTTTTTTAAAAAAATAATGTCTGCATACTACAATGAAATTTTATTTCTGGAATTTCCCACCAAATGAAAAACTAGGTAAGTCCTAGTCACTGTGACAACCAAAAGTTGTTCCACACATTTCTAAACTCACTTTGGAGAAAGTAATATCTCTTGTTGAGAACTACCTGACTCTATTTATGTTAGAAGGTCAAGTGGTGGCTAAGTGGGTGCCCAGGAGATTGGCTGAAGTTTAAGGCAGCACTGTAGGGACTCCTAATATTTGGCAGCCTTTTTTGCTATTTGATTGTACTCATCATATTGTTTTGTTATTATTTGTTTAGGTCTGTCTCCACATTTGACTCTAAGCTTCTTGAGTTGGCTTTATTTGCCTCTGTGGCTTGAACAAAGTGACAGCCAATAAATATTTGTGGTTTGAAAGAATTTCTGAATGCTTAATGCTATAATTAATCAGAACCCTGGCAAGGTTGAGAAAGGGAAAGACTCACAGTAGGTATCCTGATAGGAAACTGAGAAGTTTAAAACTTTTGGTATCAGAAACACACATAAAAGTTTGCAAGGAAAGAGAAACCAACCTCAGAAATAGAAGTTTACTTCAGAGGCCTCGAGTAACCAAAATGTTCTGTCTTGGATAGAGTGTTCTGTGCTGAATGGAAAGGTCTGTTTTACTTTGCTTAAAGCCAATCTTGTGGTGCTGTTACCAAGATTAACATGTTTTCAGAAAGAGTTCATATTGGTTTCCACATTACCTATTTTGAACAGCAACAATACAACAAACAATGAAACAATCTTATAGATTCTGATAGTTCATTGTTCTTTTCAGCACCCGTATGTGATAAGCTTATAATTACCATTTTATGGATGACGAAATTACTTCTTGAGCTAGCACATTTTTGTGGGTGTTTGGAAAATGTGTTTATTTATTTATATATTTTCTAAATTTATATTTTTTTGTTTGTTTATTTCGAGGTTTTATTTAAATTCCAGCTAGTAAACATATAGTGTAATATTAGTTTCAGTACTAGAATTCAGTGACTCATCACTTACATATAAAGCCCAGTGCTCATCACAAGTGCCATCCTTAACTCCCTCCCCCCATTTAACCCATCCACCTCCAGCAACCCTCATTTTGTTCTCTATGGATAAGAGTCTGTCTTATGGTTTGTCTCTTTCTCTTCTTTCCCCCTATGTACATCTCTTTTGTTTGTTAAATTACACATATGAATGAAATCATAGGGTATTTGTTTTTCTCTGATTTATTTTGCTTAGTATAATACACTCTAGCTCCATCCAGTCAGTCATGTGACAGTACATCCCCATGACACTATAGCCCCATGGAATTTACGTTTCATTGTTCCACATTTTACCTGTGATTTAACCAGTCACTGAGGTTACTTGACCCAGACAGGGCCCTAAATCAGTTTCACTAAATTGTTTGACCTTTATTCTGTTGGGAAGAAGATAGTTTATCTGCCACTGGTGCCCAAAGCATCTTGGTACATCAGTGTTTTGTGATAGCAATTTTAGAAAAACAAAATGCCAAGTCATTTAGAAATAACCATATGCTAAAATATAGCAGTCTTTATTTATTACTATTTGGTAGCTGAAGTTTTGATTAAGTCTGTTTTGATCTATTGCTGCAGTTCTCTCCTAAGTCAGGAAATTTGTACTATAGATTAAGACTTCAAGCTTAACTCTTTGGTTAATTTTGATACCTGACAAATGGTGTTAATCTCATTTGTTATACTTGATGGTCCTTTTGCACAGTTCTTGGAGTATTTTAGTTGTGTTTAGCATACCAAGTTTACTTCTCTATTATCTTTCTTTTTTAAAACCATTTCTTTTTTTTTAATGTTTTATTTATTTCTGAGAGAGACAGAGAGACAGAGAGAGAGAGAGAGAGACATCGTGAGCAGGGGAGGGTCAGAGAGAGAGGGAGACACAGACTCTGAAACAGGCTCCAGGCTCTGAGCTGGCTGTCAGCACAGAGCCCGACACAGGGCTCGAACCCACGAACCGTGAGATCATGACCTGAGCTGAAGTCGGACACTTAACCGACTGAGCCACCCAGGTGCCTCAAAACATTTCTAATATTAATAGCTGTATGGCCACAGGACATAAGTGATTTTTGAGGTTTATGTATCATTGTTAACTTGTTATACTAGTTGATGGATTTTGTTTAATTATTTTACTATAAGAGAACAGATTGTGAATTTTGAGATTATAGTTGGAACACAAGTAATAAGATATTCATACAAAATCTTGGTCATAAACCATATATTTATTTTAATTTATTAAATTTTTATAACGTTCATTTTTGAGAGAGAGAGGGAGAGAGTCAGTCACTCAGGGAGGACCAGAGAGAGAGAGGGACACAGAATCTGATGCAGGCTCCAGGCTCTGAGCTGTCAGCATAGAGCCTGATGGGGGCCTCAAACTCACGAACCGTGAGATCGTGACCTGAGCCAAAGTTAGATGCTTAACTGACTAAGCCACCAAGGAGCCCCAATATTTTATATTGAAAGTAACATAATTTGTGTTCTAAAGCTCTACTTAAACAGGAAGAGCCAAATTTAGGATCTTATTGGTAGGGGCTATGGCACAATTGTTTCTCATCCATCATATGCTGGCTGTGTTTTGCAAGGATTTGGCTATCTTAGAGACTGTTTTGAAATCAGGAGAAAAACGAAAAAACAAAAGAAAAAAATAGTCATGGCACTGTAACATGTGAGGACCCAAGAATGCCAGGGAAATAGAAAATTGTCTGCATATAATTTTTTAGAGTGAATCTTGGATTTTGAAATTGTTACATCTAAATATGCTGTGTGTAGGTAGGCTTGATTGGATACCTCTGGACACTTATTTCATAAACTGTGTAAATGGACTATATAATTGTGACATAAAGACATATGAACAGTCAAGAGAAAGTCAAAATAATGATATAGTGACTCATTTGCTTTCAATTTTATATTACAAACCTTTTGAAAATACATAGAAGTATTTTATAATTTTAATCATAGTGTAGATAGAGTTTAGCATGATGGCCTTTTCAATTAACATGTAATTAGCATCTTAACACTGTATATATTTTAAGTGAAACTTGTAATGATATATCAACTCTTTCTCCTATAATTCTTCTCCAAAAAAGACAGTATATAAATTTCTCAAATAGGAGCTTTTGTTGTAATTTTCATCTGTGTTACTCAAAGTCATTTGTACAATTTATATTATCTTCATTACTGTGGATGAAAAAAGGAAGATAGTAATGGGAATCCAGCAGACCATCATTGTATGAACTACGTGTAACACAGCATGATAAATGTAGAAGACAGAAAAACGTTGGCCCTGGTGTATTGAAATATGGAATTTAATGGCAAAGAGATACAAACTATACTACAAAGAAGAAACCAATGTGCTAAGAAAGAAGCCTAAGTAAAATGTAAATGTGTAGTGGATGGAACCTCCCAAATCAGGGAAAATGGGGGAAGAAATAGAGAGGTGGTATGTAAGTTGAATCTTGAAAAAAAAAATTAATAGAATTTCCAACAGGAGAGCTGAGAAAATTGGCTATCCAGATTGGCCAAAGAAAACATTCTTTTTTTCATTTTCTTAGATTACTTTTATTACAAAATATAAATAAAATTATTAAGTAGGCAGATTCCCCAGGTTCATTGCATTGTCTTAGACCGTCATGTGTCTGGATAAAGTATATTGGAATACTCAAAGCAAAAAAGAAATCAGGATTTTGAAACACACTATACATAAAAAACAAGAAAATACATTAGTACTCTGTAATTAATACTATTTATTTCCCATAATTTAAAATCATTTATGAATTAGGATGCTAGAAAAGTAATTAAGCATGAAAAATTTCCTTTTTATTGACACAGTAAAAACTAAATGGAAAATTTTTCTTAATATTCCATCTAGCTATAGTTTTTATTACTTTTAAAATACATTAATTATGCATTTAATCTGCATTCTACTTTGTCCTTTAGAGAGTTTCATAAGTTTTAAGTTTTCCTTCCAATATTATTTCTACATTTACTGTTTAGAAGTAACTTATGCATGATGAACTACACAATGCATAATTCTGTTATATATATTTATAAATATAGTTAGACTTATATGTAAAATTAAAAGTTTCATATTTGCTTTATGACATTATAATGAAACTCATTAATAATTACTCTAGGAACAAATTACTGGAATAAGAAATTATGCCTTGAGCAAAGAAATGCACTAGGAAAAGAAGGAGAAAATACTATTTGTTTGTTCACACCAATAAGGAAATGCCATATTGTAAAAAATATACTAAATTATGAAAGTATAGATTTGAATAATTCATATGCCATGTATCTTAAACACTAACAAATGACTCAGTTGAAAATTCCTCAATAATTAACAACACTCTTCCTGAAACTTTAAAAATATTTCCATATGCCTGTAAATTTGAGATTGCTTATACCTGTAACTTACTTTTATTTAATTTTCTTTGCAATTATTTATTTTTTGGCCTGAAAACAATACTCTCCAGTTGATTAGGTTTAGATCAACCCTAATTTTGATAGTAGATGGTTTTTGAATCTTAAACTCTACATGTTATCAGTGCTTTGATGGCACAGAATTTGCAATTAAGCAAATGTGCAGAAACTTAATTATCACTGTCATATTTATGTAATCTCACTGTGGAAATATTTAATAGTTATAGGATTTCTCTCCTCCAGTTATATATATTTGCATGGACTGTAGTGGATCTAAATCACCCATTTAAAAAACTTTTCGAAAATAAACATTAGCAAATATAAGAATATTATCAATTATGCAAAGGATAATATGTATAAAGAGTATAAATTTACAAAGAAATATTTATAAATATACTTGTGCCTGTATTCTACGGCATTTATTGATGCATTCATTTAATAGGAAATGTTGGATCTTTATGGGAGAGACTAGCCATCAGCAATAGAAGAATAAATGAGATATCGTCTCTCCCTGAGAGTTTGCAATCTCTTACCGGAGATAAACATATACACAAATATTTATGGTAAAAATGTAGCCAGTGTTATTATAGAGGTGTGACAAAAGCACTAAGCGTACAGAGAAGGAACTTCCAAAATGCGGGCTATTAAAACAATATTACTGGAGGAGTGGTTTGTGGGGATAAAATACAAGTCGTTTCCATGGTGTGGCATCAGCAGTCTAAACCTGGAGGGGAATCCTGGGGTTTCTTTAATCCCGTAAAGGAAAACAAAGGGTTGTTTTCATTGCTGCACGGTCTCTGTCAGAGTTTTGTAGTCTTACTGCTGAGAATCCCCAGGCTGCTCCTCTCTCTCCTACAGAAACTAAGCCTAATTTATCTTAGAATCATAATGGACTCTGGTCCCCAGCAAAGCCAACTGAGCCTGCTTTGGACTCAGCAGGAGATCAGGGATTTCCTTTGGAGATGGAGATCCACACAGCGTTTATCCTCTCTCTCCCACACTCCATCTCTTACTCCCCCTCATGCTTTACATGCGAGCTTTGCCTGCCCTGGAATTTGGAGAGGTTTTACCTGCAGGCAAGTTGTTCAGGAGCAAACCTCGAGTCCAGCAGGCACATTGCCTTTACTACAGATTTATGCAGCTTAATTCATTTTCAACCCACTTCGGGGGATAGGGACAAATGCTTTTCTTTCCTACTTTAACCACATACATATACATATATTTTTGTGAGTGTGTGTGTGAGTGTGTATGAGTTCATAATCCTTTTACTCAAATAATTTATTCCAGAATATAAGATCCTCACTTCATACATCTTGGTAAACGATATTTCAAGTAACATTAGAGGAGTCTGCAGTGCAAGGTGCTTATTAATAAATTGTTTCATTGCCGCCCCATGTACTCTTTCCTATTTGCCTTAATGTCAATTTCAATATTCCCTATTGAGAATGAAATTGATGTAAATTGCAAGATTCATGATTTAATTTTTATAACCTAATTGCTGAATTGGAAGGCACTTGGCATTTATAATGTGCCAGTTTTAAAAATAGCCAGAACATGGGTTTTTTTGGTCATATCAATTATTCTTCATAAAAATGTATATGCTTATAGTACTTAACCCTTCATTTGTGAAGAACATGTTGTTGCTCTGAAAGATAACGCAGGAAGAATGGGAGGAGGCACACACTCTTGTGCAAGGTAATTTTTGGGAAATGTGCAGGTTCAGTGCCTGTGGGAAGCCAGGAATCACAGTCGCTACATAGCAGTAAGGACGGTCAGCTGGTCTTGAGCGGCTAAGCAGATAAAGGCAACGTTTCTTAGCACGGACTTGGGCCAGTAATAACAAGATTGGGTACAGTGATTAAGCAATTTGTGCAGCTGATAGAAAAGATACAGAGTTATCTGTGGTTAATCTGTAGGCCCAGGCATTTGGGACAGTGAAGGATCACAGATGGCACAGAGAGTGTATACGAAATGGCTTCCAATTATGTGCAGAGAAAACACGAGTTGATGTTTCTAAAAGAAAGCTCAGTAAGAGAGTAAATGTTTTTACAAAGAATCACATACTTGTTTAAAAAGAAAGCAGGAATAGAAAAAGAAGAAGAAGTAAATGCAATGTTAGAGTAAAGGGAGAAATATAATTAAACATAACAATCAGAAGGAACTATGTAAATGGACCTGTGCACATTAAACCAACTCAGAAATTGTCTCTGTTGTCAAGGAGTTATAAGTTAATGAATGATACACATACATACATACAGGTAGAAGTATCATAGTCTTTTTGGGCTGTTGTAACAAAAATACTATAGACTAAATGGCTTCGGCTACAGAAATTTATTTCCCACAGTTCTAGAGGCTGGAAAGTTCAAGGTCAGGGTGCTAACAGATATGCTGTCTGGTGAGGGCTTGTTTCCTGGTTTGCAGACATCTGTATTCTCATTGTATCTTCATATGGTGGAGAGAGAGAGGAGGGAGGAAGCAAGATCTCTTGTATATCTTTTTATAAGGTCACCAATTCCATTATGAATGCTCCACCCTCATGACCTAATTACCCCACAAAAGGCCCTTCAGGCACACATCACACTGGAGATAAAGCTTTCACCATAGGAATTTTGAGAGAAAACAAACATTAAGTCCAAAGCGATTAAGTATCTATGAAACAAGGAAAATGTTAGGAATGCTACAAAAGAGTTTAGAAATGTGTATGGGTACTAAGAAATGAATGCTTTCTGTGTGTGTGCAGGGATGGGGAGGTTCAAAAACAGCTATATAAAGCATGTAATGTTTGTACTACATATTGAAAATTGAGAAGGATTTGGAGAGAGAGAGAATATAGGCATAGAGTTGGAAACCATGAAGCTGGCTGCCAGAACTGATCAGAGGTGACAAGATGTGAGAATGACTCAGTGTGGAGATTGCAGGCAAGGAACGGGATTCAAAACAGCTTGCTTTCCTGGGGTCAGGAGAATCTTAGGTGGGACAGAGAGTCTTAGGTAGGAATAAGTGTGCATGTTGGTCATTTAAAGCATCATTGCTAAAAATAGTGAGGGAATGGTGATAAGAGCTAGGCCGACCTTTACAATTTTGGTGATTCACAGAGCAATGGGCTTTACAGCAAATACACACGGATTTGTGTGGGGGACAGGAAAGTACCTTTGAAAGGACCTAAGCTTCTCTGACTCCTATTTTATAGACTAGAATATCCAGCCACCCAATATGGTAATTAATACTTATTTATCTCTATTTTTTTCTATCAGTTTTGATCAAGTGATTAGGAAAAGAAAGCCAGGATAGAAATTCTTAACTTATTTTCCAGCTATGTATTTAATTTTTCCAGTTCTGAGAAACCACACCAATTCTCAAAAAAATTAGCCTCTCTCTGCATATTTACAATAAATTAGCCCAAGAAATTATTGATAGAATTCAAAACTAAGATTGCTCTAAAATTATTGATTAGCTAAACTCTCAGTTAAAGCAAATGAGCCAAGACTTGTAAAAAAAAAAAAAGAGAAAGAGAAAGAAAAAGAAGAAAGTAATCAGCTGTAAATGCCATGTTCTCTTTCAGTCTCTTTAGTGCAAAAATAGACATTGACATTTGATGTCATCACCTAGAAACTATCTTATGCAAGTGATTTGTCTAATGAGAACGAAAGTGCATTATTTACCTATTGATGTGTTACAAATTACATACTACCAATTTTAGCAACTTGGTAAGGAATCTGTGAATTGCCTAGTTGTAGGCCTCCAGCTCAGGCGCGCTCGCAAGGCTGGCTATGTCTTTTTCTCCCCATAAGACTATGATCTGTGTATTTAAATTGTGGCGGTTTTGTGATGTGCTGTATTAGTTTAAACTGCAATTTCAAACACACATTTGTCACATTCCTAATGTTTTTCTATCATATGATTTCATATAAATTCATTTTCTTGCATATGTATTTGAATTTATTATAAGTAAACAAACTTGAAAAATTACATCACTAGTAAATTATTAAAGTGCTGAGAACAAAGTTATTCTATATTCAGTAAATTTTTTAAAAAGCATCATTACAACTTATCTAAAATCCATTCCTGGAGATAATTCTGATTATTATGCTCATAAGTAATGATTCCATCATTTAAAGTGAAATACTATTAAAGTTTTAAATGGTATATTAAAGCAGTATGTCATCTACTATGGTCCTATAATTCTTAATAAATGCTACAGGATTAAAATGCAGTTGTAATCTAGTTTGTATTTAGGTCAGCACTATATCTAACATTTCAATAACATAGTGTTTGCTTTATAACATCATAGGTATATAGGCAGTTTATCTACAATGTTTTCTGTAATATGAATATAGTTATAGCATTTTACAGTTTATTTATATGACATATTTTTACAGGAAGGTATTATTCTCAGTAGTTTTTCTTAAATGGGAAAGAGCAAGGAGTTAAGATTAAAGACATTATGTCCAGAAACGGAAGATCCAGGACATTTTCTCCTTCCCTACATAAGCAGTTTCTCATTCTATCATTTCTTTAAATACATACACATGTTTATTTCTATATTCTGTTACGATTTCTTTTAAAAGATAGTATCCCCTGACATGAAGGAAAGAGAAAGTGGGGTGAAATCCTGAAAGCTGTTCATATAGGTTCATTTTGCATTTCTTAATTAAAGATTATGTAGTTTGACTTCCACAAATGAGTGGGATGATAAAAAGGAAGCATGAGTGAGGACAATGCTTTAGATAAGCTTGAGCCTGATGGGGCAGTGGGTTGGAGAAAACGATTTTTTAAATTTTTTATGAAGGAAGAATAGATATGAATAGAAATGAGAAATAGCCACTAAAGACAAATAGGTTGATGATAGAGGGCAAGAAGGGATCACGCATAGTGAGTGATTTTTCCGCAAAGTCGGGGGCAGATGGGACCTGAAGGCAGTCAGACAGAATATATGTGGGATGCAGGTACATTAATAGGAAGTTAAGGGAATTACCATCTGGTGAAAGATCTTATTTTAATATAAAGATAAAAGAAAGTCATCAACTGAGTTAGCTAGTGGATAGGAAAGTCGGAGCTTTGGAGTTTGGAAAAGAGTTTATTGAAGACATTTACAAGAGATGGAAGCTGAACTCAGAGGTGTTGTATAAGGCTTCGGTGAGACTGTGGGTGTACTGCTCAGTAAACTAAAACATACTGAAATGGTACTCCATCTACCATGTTTCTGTGATTTTTAGAGGAAAATAAACGATGCAAAGTTAAAATGCAGTTACAAACTGACATGTAATCTTTTATGAAGTTTTCCATAAGTTAACGTTCTATGTTTAACCAATAGATTAGGTCGATTTGTAAAATAATCAGTCAAAAGAAGCTAGCCTTTTTGAAATTTAATTTTTACATATATAAAAGGAGTTAAACAGAATTTAGATTCCTAGCTGGCATATAGTAAAAATGGAACTTAGAAATTTTTATTTTCCAGCCTGCTGATTCAGTTACACTGATGAGGAGAAAACAATTCTGTCTGGTACAACTACTTTAAACAGGGCAATAAATCAATCCAAAAACAACTTAAAGATTCCTTTATTTCTTTTTCTGACAGATTCAGCTATTGGCATGATAACATTTCTGAGTAACAAGAAACTACTTTGTACGCTCTATCATGTCAACCATGCTCACAAATTTTAAATTATTCCACAGTCCAAATTCTCAAGTAAAGCTTTAAATAAAGGAAGAACATATTGAAGTAAACTAGATCCTTCAAAGTGATTTGTTTTAATTTCCCATTTCACTTTTGTTTCCTGTTACCCTACATCAAAAATAAACTTCCCCCTCCCCCAGATTTCTACCACTAGTCACTTAACAAACCTCATTCCATGAAGACTTAGCAAATATGTTCTAGCTGGTACACATTTTTCCAAAAACCTTGTGTCTATAAAACTTCCAGCCATTCTAGGTCCAACTCAAGTACTGACTCTGCCAAGAAACATTTCTAATTATTTTTATGAACTATTCTTTTTATAATGGGTATACATTTTTGCATACACATATGTATATAGTATGATATAATAATGTAATATGATATAACATATAACATAGTATACAATAAGCATCCCATCCACTTCTGGGAAACCTATCTCCTACCTGCTTTAGTGATTTGAATGTGATTTTCTATATTGTGTAAAACTTTGTCAATGGTGATTAGATTAGTCTTTGGTATTTTATGGAAATTGAGCCAAAACAGTACCCCCTACCTTCGGCTGCAGTTGACTGGCTAGGGTTATTCACATCTGACTGAAAGTGGACTAAGTATATAACCTTTCCCTGTAATGACTACCTGGATGCCTTTCATCCAGTTGTTGAAACAGATCTGTAAAGCATCGTCACACTGATACCATGGGTCATTGCATTTTAGGTGATAATGATTGTCTATAAGTTTGTACTGCCTTGTTTTTTAATGATAAGAGATATATTAAAAGTCAGAGAAAAAAACTAGCTAAATTTTCAAAAGAAAGAACATGCAAAATCGTGTGTGTGTGTGTGTGTGTGTGTGTGTGTTAAAGAATGCTTGTATAGCAACAGTAAAGCCTCATAGGCTAAATCCCTGTGAAGTCTACCTCACATTAATCTTGTAGCCTCTGGAGGAGGACAGACTTATTTTTTTAAGTTTATTTCTTTTGAGAGAGACAGAGATAGTTGTGAGTAGGAGAGAGGGAGATAAAGAGGGCCAGAGATAATCCTAAGCAGACTCTGTGCTGTGAGCACAGAGCCCGAAGCAAAGCTCCAGTTCACAAAATGTGAGATCAATACCTGAGCAGTGACCACAAGTTGGACACTTAACTGACTGAGCCACCCAGACGCCCCAGGACCAACTTATTTTCATTTCAACTCTAAGTTTACCTTGTGTAAGTTCCTTAACATCTCTCTACCCACCTCTACTTATCCATCTGTATAATGGGGATTATAATAGTAGCTCCTCCTGACAAGATTACTTTGAAGATTAAAAGAGAACATATGTAAAACGTTCAGTAAAGAGACAATAAAAGCTCAGTAGGTTGTAGCTGTTATTTCTAAAGAACTTTTCTGAACCTGCCTTTATAGTAATTCATTGTGAATGTGCTTCATTTTCTCTGTTAAAAACATGCTAATATCTAATTCACCCTAAAAACTTAATGTGAGTTGATATTCTTTAGTACACCTACATGATTCTGCTCTCACAAAATGAGTCTTTTCTTCCCAAGGGTCAGTTATGTTTGTTCTCAATCATGTTCTAAGTACACTTTTTAGTATAATTTTACAACTTAATAAAAGTTAATAAAATACCTTAAAATATGACTATGAGAAGAAATGCTAATCACTGAAAAATATTTTAGAAATCAGATTCAGGCAAAATAACTATGAAATTTTAGAAAAAAGGAAAAATTGAGAAGGTTTTACATTCAGTGTAGTCCTGTGAATGACTCTAATTACTTCTGAACCAGACTAAGAGACCATAGGTTATAATTTCTATGGTGTATGGAAAAAAGACAACATAACACTAAAAAGATAAGGCCTTGCCTCTTCATGTAAAATGCTATGGAAGTTTGAAGTTACATGTTTATGGTACAAAAGAAATAGTTATAGTGTATATATATTATTTGTGTGTATATATTTATTCATGTATATAATATACATATATTTTACTTTTCATGACTTTATATTTAGCACAATTTTCTCATTAACCCATCAATTATAGGTCTTGATAGAACCAGATAGAGAAGTTTCTACTATATTTGCTTCTGGTTGAAATCATATTCACCTAGAGTGGTTGTACTTCCTTTTTTAATGTTTTATTTATTTCTGAGAGAGAGAGAGGAGAGAAGAGAGGGAGGGAGAGAGAGAGAGAGACAGCGAGAGAGAGAGAGAGAGAGACAGACAGACAGACAGCATGAGCAGGGGAGGGTCAGAGAGAGGGAGATACAGAATCTGAAGCAGACTCCAGGCTCTGAGCTAGCTGTCAGCACAGAGCCCGATGCGGGGCTCGAACCCAAGAACCGTGAGATCACGACCTGAGCTGAAGTCAAACACTTAACCGACTGAGCCACCCAGGTGCCTCTAGAGTGGTTGTACTTTTTAAAAATTTTAATTATTTTTTAATTTTATTTAAATCTGGATAGTTAACACATAGTATAATACAGGTTTCAGGAGTAGAATTTAGTGATTATGTAAATTTAGAATTTAGTGATCCAGTGCTCATCACAACAAATGCCCTCCTTAATCACCCGTTTATCCCTTCCCCCCCACTCAACATCTAACAACCCTCAGTTTGTGCTCTGTATTTAAGAGTCTCATGGATTGCCTCCCTTTCTGTTTTTATCTTATTTTTCCTTTCTTTCCCCTGTGTTCATCTATTTTGTTTATTAAATTCCACATTTGAGTGAAATCATATATTTGTCTTTCTCTGACTTATTTCACTTAGCATAATATACTCTAGTTTCATCCATTGTTGGAAATGGCATTTCATTCTTTGCCAAGTAGTATTCCATTATGTGTGTGTGTGTGTGTATGTATGTGTATATATACATATACACACATACATATATATGTATATACGTTTACTTGTATACACACACACACACATATACACATACACACACACACCATATCTTCTTTATCCTTTCATCAGTCAGTGGACATTTGGGCTCTTTCCCTAATTTGACTGTTGTTGATACTGCTGCTTTAAACCGTGGGGTAGATGTGCTCTTCAAATCAGCATTTTTGTATCTTGTGGATAAATACCTAGTAGTGTAATTGCTGGGTCATAGGATAGCTCTATTTTTAATATTTTGAGGAATCTCCGTACTGTTCTATAGCGTAGACATGCTAATTTGCATTCCTACCAACAGTGCAAAAGTGTTCCCCATTCTCCACATCCTTGCCAACATCTGTTGTTTCCTGAGTTGTTAAGGTTAGCCATTCTGACAGGTGTGAGATTGCATCTCACTGTAGTTTTGATTTGTATTTGCATGATGACGAGCCATGTTAAGCATCTTTTTATGTGTCTCTTGGCCATCTGGATGCTTCTTTTATTTTTTTATTTTTTTTTTATTTTTAGGAGAGGAGAGAGACACAGCGTGAGCAGGGGAGGGTCAGACAGAGAGGGAGTCACAGACTGAAACAGGCTCCAGGCTCTGAGCTGGCAGTCAGCACAGAGCCCGACGCGGGGCTCGAACCCACGAACCGCGAGACCATGACCCAAGCGAAAGTCGGACGCTTAACCGACTTAAGCCACCCAGGCGCCCCAGGATGCTTCTTTGGAAAACTGTCTGTTTATGTCTTTTGCCCATTTCTTCACTGGATTATTTGTTTTTGGGTGTTGAGTTTGATAAGTTCCTTATAGGTTTTGGATACTAACCCTTTATCAGATATGTCATTTGCAAGTACCTTGTTCCATTCTGTCAGTTGCCTTTTTGTTTTATTGATTCTTTTCTTTGCTGTGCAGCAGTTTCTTATCTTGATGAAGTCCAAATAGTTCATGTTTGCTTTCATTTCCCTTGCCTCCAGAAACATGTCTAGTAAGAAGTTGCTGTGGCTGAGATCAGAGAGATTGTCGCCTATTTTCTCTTCTAGGAATTTTATGGTTTCCTGTCTTATATTTAGGTCTCTCATCCATTTTGAGTTTATTTTGTGTATGGGCTAAGAAAGTGGTCCAGTTTTGTTCTTTTGCATGTTGCTGTCCAGTTTTCCCCCACACTGTTTGCTGAGAGACCTTTTTCCATTGGATATTCTTTCCTGCTTTGTTGAAGATTAGTGGTCCATAACATTTGTGGTCCATTTCTAGGTTCTTTTTCTTGTTCCGTTGATTTATGTGTCTATTTTTGTGCCAGTAGCATACTCTCTCAATGATTACAGCTTTATAATACAGCTTGAAAACCAGAATTGTGATGCCTCCGGCATTGGTTTTCTTTTTCAATGTTACTTTGGCCTTTCTGGTCCCATACAAATTTTAGAATTGTTCATTCTAGCTTTGTGAAGAATACTGGTGTTATTTTGATAGGGATTGCATAGAGTGGTTGGTTGTACTTTTTATTTCTCTCTAATATCCTCAGATTGACCAACCTGGTATAATATCTGATTAATTTTAAAAGTAGGGAAAAATAAATTATTACCTGATAACTTCATTTGTTCAATAGATAATAGTCTAGGAGCAATGAACCAATGAAATGACTTTTGAGATATTAAAATATGACCCATGGTGAAGTAAATGTGGGCCTGATTATTTTTAGACACATTCTACTTAAAGGCATTGTAGATTGTCTAGGGTCAGATAGCCTTGTTTTAATCACTTTATACTGCCACTGTCTCAGTCATTATTCTTTCTCAAGCCCCAGTTAAAATATACGTGCCCTAACTGAGCAATTGACCCTCATGCTTGGCAGATAGTCATACCTTCACAAACTCTTCAGGATGTACTAATTATCTGGACTCTCCAGGCTCTATATTACTTGTTCCTACACTTTAGAGAACCTTGAAATAGCTTGTATGGCTTTTTAAAAATGGAGATTCACCAGTACTTTCCCTAAAATTATCTGTATCAGAACATCCAGTTTGCTTTCCATTTGATTCAGATACAAACCAAATTTTTAGCAGAATTTTAACATGTATTATGTAATACTACATAGATATAAATGAAAAATTTCATTCCTTATTTTCTGTATTCTTTCCCCCTTAGCTTGGTAAGAGTCATTTTGTACTAATTAGTAGGCGTTACAGTTTGATTCATAAATCTTTTACTTTAATAATTGGGAAGGAGGAAAGAATAGAACTTTATAGCATTTGAAACATGGACATAAGGCATATCTTTCCCATATGTGCTGCAGTTCACAGGGACTCTGCATACCATTTGGATGGAAAGGTTTCCAAACCCTGATTATCTATAGGTAATTAGTACAGACCCATAATTGCCTTTTCTTTGTAATTTTTAGAAGATGGTTATTGGTCTTCATGTTATTGCCATTCAGTTGCACTGTCTCTTTAAGAGAATGCATATCTCTATCTTAAATGCATACTCACCTGTCATTGGAGGAAAACAAGTTGTAGAAAACGAAACATATTAATGCACAAATCTATACTTGTAGACACTGAGGTCTCTGACTAGCTTTTATTTTTTATCATTTTCTTAATGTTTATTTCAGAGAGAGAGACAGAGTGTGAGTACGTTTGGGGTAAAGAGAGAGAAGGACACAGAATCTGAAGCAGGCCCCAAGCTCTAAGCTGTCAGCGTAGAGCCCAACATGGGGCTCAAACCGCAGTCATGACCAGAGCAGAAGTCAGATGCTTAACTGACTGAGCCACCCACATTCCCCTCTGACTAGCGTTTTGAAAACTTTCTTGACACAGGTGATTACAGGTGACATTTCTGAAACCAGATGGGAATAGAGGATCTTGAATAGTTCAGAGCTTGAATTTTTATATAATTGTTTTATTGGATTTAAAGAACTGCTGTAGAAGTTCATACAGGCTAATGTCTTAGGATTCACTTAATTAAATGGTCAAGTATGAATAGATTGGTGAAAAGCCAGTAAGCATAGACAGGACTCTTTGCGGAAGAACCTGAGCAGACATGACACCTGGTCCATCATTAGATTTAGCACGTGGCATAAGAAAAAGACAAAGGGCCAGGGATCACTGAAAATAAGGAAGTACAACACCCTTTTTAGGTTTTTAATACTGCTGTTAACCATGTTTACATAAATATTCACATTTTTATAACTTCTTAGGATACATTGTATTAAAAAAATTTTTTTAGCATTTATTTATTTTTGAAAGACAGATCATGAGCAGGAGAGGGGTGGAGAGACAGGAAGACAGAGAAACTGAAGGAAGCCCCAGGCTCTAAGTTGTCAGCACAGAGCCTATCGTGGGGCTTGAACTCAAGAACCTGATCCGTCATGTTGGACACTTAACCCACTGAGCCATCCAGGCACTCCAGGATACACTGTATTTTAAATGGTTCCTGCCAATCAATGCTAGACAGTAAATAGTATATCACATTACCCCAATTTGCAACATTTTTGTTACAGTTTTTGTCAGTAGTATTCCAGTAATTCCTCCATCAACACTGGTATCACATTATTAAAACATTGTGTTTTTTCATTATAAGGCAGGCTTATTTTTGTCATTCTCTATTAACATTTGTCTCCATTTTCCTCATTTTTCTATTTTAAATCAGGACTTCTCAGACTTGGTGCTATTGATATTTGGAACTGGGAGGTGCATGTTGGTGGCACTGTTCTCTGCATTAGCAGCATCTTTGGCGTCCAGCAGTTAGACCCCACTAGCAACCCCCATGGTTGTGACTAAAAAAACCTGTCTCCAGACATTAGGAATTGTTCTCTGGTGAAGCTGGGGTGGTGGTGGTGGTAAAGCAGTCCCTGGTTGAGAAGCACTGTTGTAAATAAACTGTGACCTAATTTTTCCAATTAAAAATAATTCTATAAACCAGTATAATTAGCATTGAATCAACCCTATAAATATAAAGAAGAGTTCTGACAATATTCATTATCCTTAACTTTTCTTGGGACCAATTCATTTTTCACTCTACTTTCTTAGAGGTTCATAGGTTAGCTCTCCTCTACTGCAGAATATTATTTCCACTTTCCACAATATGAAAAATGTATTCTGGGGCCTGGTGAAAGGAAAGTTAGGAAGGTTAGCAATCTTAATTTGTGAAGTATTTTGTGATAGTGTATGAATGAGTGTGTGTGTTTCTGTGTCTCTGTGAGCATACGACTATCAATATGTTTTGGGAATGTATGAAAGACTAAATTAGACTCGTGAATTTGAGATCATGACCTGGGGCAAAGTCATACGCTTAACTGACTGAGCCGTCCAGGTACCCCAAGAAAGTGTATCTTAAGAAAAAGAAAGTAGGATTGAGATAAAATGAAATTTCCATGTTCATTCCCATGCAAAAATATGTTTTACATATCATAGACATATTATTAACCCTATATAATGTATGAATTTAAATGTTCTGTTGTTGAGGATCTATTCTTGACTACTAAAAGTTCATGTATGAGTTTGGAATGAGTTTAGAATGTCATTCATACTCCATAGAGGATTATTTTTCACTTTTCCCCAAAACCAGGCAGGGCACATTCACCTACAGCATGAACAATATAAATATGTATTCTATTTCAAAGTCCTCAGAATCTTTATTCTCATGTGTTATCTAAATATAAACACCAGGATTTTTTAAAAGTTTGACCTGAGTTAAAACACTTAGCAAGATTCATGGAGATCATGAATTTTAGAAAATGATTACAATGTCTGCATCATAAAAAATCATAATACTTATAAATTTCTGAAAGTGCACTGACCTGTAAGTGATTTAACTGAGATATAGATGAATCCTAAATAACAGGAAGAAAAGTGTCTTTAGAGAGGAAATCCACAGTGCTAGATAAGGAGGGAAAAGCACACAGACATATCTTTGCAGAAAAGTAATTTTGTTAGCAATGATTTTTCATATTGATATAAGAATGTTCTTCCTGAAGCAGAAGTCGGCTCCTGAGTATGGAAAATTGGTCCTGATGTAAGAGTGGTGAGAGTTATAGATAGTTGGATTCTGTAAACCAGAGTTACCTTCAAGTGTGGAATTTCTAGTTGCATCTTTACTGCATTTAGTCAGGTTGCTGTCGTATATAAAGCAGTGCGTGGATCCTTAAAACTTAGTTTCTCTGCTCTTGAGAGTGAACAGAACACTTCAGTAGCAAAAGCAAATTGGTTTTGAGAGCAAAGCAAAGAAAGAAATCTCTCTGGGCCCCTGTTTCAACTCTTGCAAAAGGAATCCATTTGATTTTAGTGATAATAAATAACAGACACATAAATTTAAAGATCAGTTCAGTTCTGACTTATGCAACTTCAAAGAAATACGACGAATTTTAAACATCTTTTAAAAAATGCTGTTGAGACTTCAATAAATTATTATTACTGCTTTTAGTTTGTTTTAGAAGAGATGATTATACTTTCTGGAACTATTTAAATAGGAAGGGAAATGTGATTTAGGTTTTTTATGTGACCTAAGATAGGTATATGCAACCACATACCCAAATTGCATCCAAGTCCAAAATAGGCATACACTGGAATAATGTACCCCAAGGAGTCATGGCAAAGTGCATCATCTTTCCTCCACAAGTGTTACCACTCCTTGCAAAGCCCGTTTTATGTACCTAACCTAAGTGTGAGACCGTGGGTGTGTAGTTGCTGGGGAAGTGCATCTGTTGAATAGTAAGCACTGCTTGTCAGGTTCTTTGATTATTTACAACTTCCTGAATTCATGAATGTTGGTGAAAATTTTGGGGGGTGTTTCTTCATTAATTATTTTTAACAAAAGTACTGCCTGCCTTCAGAATGAAACTCAACATTGCACCGGCCAATAAAAATGCTTTGAGCTGTATTTAATTGCCGGTTTGGATCATGTCTGGAGTACACTATTTTGCTTAAGGTTTTCTCTCCTGTCGTTTTAAATACAACTTTTGGTGCTAGAATCTGACTCTATAGGGTTTTTCCCTTAAGCATTGGGTGGAAAGTTTCATACATGATGTTAGATCACTGATTTCACGATGACTCATTTACAGAGGAAATACTAATTGTTATAAGTATATATGCAGTATATCATGACACCCTACAAAGCAGAACTGGGAGTTCTTTAGTTCACTTTTAGTTTACTTTAGTGACTTATTTTGAGATTCACAGTCACATAATTGAGAGTACATCTTATGTCATTCTTTTTTTAAATGTTTATTTATTTTTGAGAGAGAGTGTGTGCACATGAGCAGGGGAGGGACAGAGAGTGAGTGGGACAGATGATCCCAAGTAGGCTCTGTGCTGACAGCAAAGAGCCTGATGTGGGGCTTGAATTCATGAACTGTGGGATCATGACCTGAGTCAAAGTTGGATTCGTAGCCAACTGAGCCACCCAGGCACCTTACATCATTTGTAGTCTGATAAGGAACTATTTGACATTTTGGAAAATGGCCTCCATGTAATCATCTTCAGAATATATAAGGATTCTTTTTCATGAAAAAAAAGGAAAAACATTAAATAGCTTTCTACTTAATCTGTTAGTTTTTTTTTTTTCTAGTAAGCCATTAAATGAGCTACAGATTTCAGCAGATAAAAGTCTAACTCAGGTTGCTGACTACATTTGTCTTCAGAAATTGCTTGGAATCTTGCAAATAGGGCAATCAGCCACTCAAAGCTCTTGCCTACTATCTAATATAATATGAAAAACTTAAGATATCGCATTATACATTGAAAGTGATTTCAAGAGTAAATTCAATTTTATTTTTCTTAGAAGCTAGTGTTTTAAAGCGGCATTATATTGGAGATGAAATATAATACTGCAACATAAATTGAGGTGTGAAAAATGATCAAAAGCAAAAAACAAATCTAGATAGAAAGAAGATGGATGGTTAGTGAAAAGGTAGTCATTGCATCTGTAAATGATCTTTCTTCTGAAACATATGTAGTCATTACTATACAGGACTAATCATTTATTTACTTACAAATTCATATTTATTATCTACCAATGAGAAAATATTTTTGTTACATAGCAAAGTAAATTTAAGATTACATTTATTATGAAAGGGTTTTCAGCATAATCTGTTATAAGCACATGTTTTAGAAAGTGCTCTAAAGCAGGCAATGTTTGCTTTAAATGGTGTCTGGAATTATAGGTGGCAGGGATCAAGTGAATTAGGAGTGGGAAAGTGATGACTTAGCTGCAGGGTTATTTACTTGAAGGCAGAAGTAGTAATTATTCAATAACTAGTTAAGTAAATAGAAAGGAAAGGCCATTTAAAAACAGAATAAAGCAATGGAGAGAGTTTAAATTCAGCATAACCAATCAGTATATATATGAATCATATATATGTGTGTGTATACATATGCATATATATGCACAAAAATTTGTTGCATCAGTACCTAAATTCTACACATACATTCAACACATCCTCTCTCCCTCCCCCCTTAGTAGCTCTCTTGTTTGAGATACTCTTTTAGGAGCTGGGGATAAAGCAAGGAAGAAAAAAGCCAAAATATCTATTCTTACTGCTCTCATGGAACTTGGATTCTGCTAATGGCAAGGCAAAAACAATATAAATGAGCAACATATAACATATATTAGCAAAATACTAATGCAATGGAGAATGAAGTGGAGGAAAGGGATAAGGGATGTTGGGAATAAGGTTCAAGTTGACACAATTGTATTAGTTTTCATTGCTGTTATAACAAATGGCCACAAATTTAGTAGCTTCATAGCCTATGATAGAAATTTATTACCTTACAGTTCTGTAGGGTCATTTAGGGCCATGCAGACCCTGTGTAAAATGGGTCTCACCGGACTAAAATCAAGTTATTGGCTGGGATGCATTCCTATCTGGATGCTCTAGGGGAAAATTCATTTCTTGCCTTATTTGGCTTCTACAGGTCATTCATATTACTTGACTCATGGCCCTCTTCCTCTGCCTTCAAAAATTAGCTATGTTGCATTTCTCTGTGTCTTTCTTCTGTAGTCTCATCTCCCTCTGAGTCTCATCTTCTGCCTTACTCTTGCACTTTTAAGTACTTTTGTGATTTTAATGTCCCCACCAGGACAACCCAGGAGAACCTCCTTATTTTAAAGTCAACTGATTGGCAACCTTAATTCCCCTTTGATATGTAATCTAGTATATTCACAAATTATTGGCATTAAGATATGGACACATTTAGAGGGCCATTTTTCTGCCTACTACAAAGGATATCCAAGTAAAGTCCCACTTGCATTTGAGTGAGGATCTAAATGAAATGAAAAAGCAACCCCTGGAGGAATAAAACGCGAAGCAAAGAGGAAGTAGGTGTAAGGCCTGTGGGTAGGAACATATTTAATATGTTCCAGGAAAAATGAGGAGGGTAGTGTGAGTAGAGTAGAGAGCTCAAGATGGGAAGATGAGTAGTCTGAGAAGAATTCCAACAATTAATGCCAAAGTTTGGAGCTAAAATAGATCATAAGTTTGGAGCCTTATAGATCATAGCCAAAACAAAACAAAAACAAACTTTTATACTGAGATTTTTAAAAACTATAGACATTTAAGCAAAAAAGTAACATTCTGCCATATGTTAAAGAGATTAGCAACTTGTAGATAGAATCAAAAGGAGACCAATCAGTAGGTTATAGCAAGAATTTCTGTAGAAGGTGATGGTGTCCTAGTACAAAGTGGTATTAGAATGAGAAGTAGTTGGATTCTAGCTCTCTGTAAAACCAAAGCCTACAGGGTTTGCTGGAGCTTTGCAGCTATAAGAAAAGTCGTAACGGAGTTCTCCAAGGTATTTTTGCCTTTAGCATTTAGAAAAAATTCAGTTACCCTTTATTGAGATGGGTAATAATGAGAGTCGTTTTTTGTTTGTTTGGTTTTTGTTCATTATGATTTTTTCAGGAAGTAATTCTAACAGTCTGGGATTTGTAAAGTTTAAAATGGCTGTTAGATAATCTCATTTAAGATGACTGGTAGAGAGTTGAATGCAGGAGTTTAGAGTATTTATACAGAGTAATGAATAATAGATTGTGTGTGGTTTTCAAAACACTGGGAGACTCCAAATAGAGAGTTCAGGCGAGGGAATAAGTACAATAAAGAACACGGATACAGAAAAGGTCAAAAGGTTCTCTCTTTGGGAGAAGAACCAAGTGAGTGGTAGCCTCACACAGAAGATGGTTTCAGAAGAGTGAGAACCACTGTGTTGTACTGCTTTACATGCTGAAAGCAGAAGTCTGAGAGAGACCATTCGATTTAGTGATGTCCAGGGGTTTTGTTGAAAAGAGCAATTGCAGTGGGAGGTGGAATTATAGTTGAAATAAATATAGAATCAAAGGATATAATCAGTCAGAACAAAGAAACCTAATGTTTTGTACACATTTTTCTATAAAAATATTGAACAGTAACTGGAAGAGGAATAAAATAAAGTACAGTATTTCCAAGATAAGAGAAATAATTTCCTCTTTATTTTGGAAGTGAATCGCTAGAGATGAAAAGTTAAGAATATTCCTGGTGTAGGTGTGAGGTGGATGAGATCTGGTGCTCAAGAATACAACTTCACCTTGGATAGAACCTCTAATTTACAAGAAAGAAGGCAAAATATAAGTGGACAGATGCAGAAGCTATAAGTGGTGGTGGTATCTTTTGGGGTTTCTTCTTTCTTGATGTTCTCAGAGAAGTAAGAAATAACACCAGTTCATATAGAGAATGGATTTAGTATCACATGTTTGAAAATAAAAGAGAGTGGAGGAATAAGTGAATTAAAGAAATAGACCACGACATTGTGTCAACATGATGGGCCTCTCTGAATTTAGTAACTGAAGATTTAATGAACGACTAGTTATCAAGGTTCTATGATTTTTTTTTCCCAGCCACATTCAGCTCCATGAGAGCAGACAGATAGTATTTGGGAAACAGAATTTAACCAGGATTGTGGATTAACCAGCGATGTCTGACATTATGTTAGGGGCAAGGAAACTGGGGTAATTGGTAAGGAATTCTCCTATTATATTTAGCCACGTGTAAGGAGAGTATCAGGGCATTGCGGGGAACGGACTAAAATCATGCTGTTGTCAATGGAGTGAACATCTCGGTAGGGTTTGAAAACACTTGGTATAAGGTTACTAAAGGGAGGGAGGTAAAACAATTATGATGGCTTCAAATGGGAGAGTATTTGAAATTATGCTTATAGGAAGTTCTGTTACTGGTAATGGTTATGTCTGGAGTGTGACCATAGAAGTGGTGAATGACGTCACTCCAGGCCCGTATCATTGGACAAGAGATGGTTTATTAATTAGCATATGCTAGACCTGTGGCAGTAAGTAGGGGTCAAAAAAAAAAAAAGTTCATAGTTTTCAATAGCTTCATTTTCTAAAGTTTGCTTCTAGTTGGTTGATAACTGACTTTGAAGAAATGATTCGAGCCTCAGAGTCCCGCAGTCTTTTTAGTTCACTAGCCCCATATTTTCATCATATCCAGAAGGTACAAGAGCATAGATGGTGATAGAGGAAGCCATGTTACTTCTTAAAAGCCTTGATCCTTGGGTGGCCCACATCGATTTTGATCACATTCCATTAGTAAGAACTAGTAACATAGTTCTACTCAAATAAAAATTTGGAGACTGTGACTATGAAGTGTGGTCCATATCTCATTGGAAAATTTATACCATGGAAAAAGAGAATGAGCTTTTGTCGACATCACTTTAAGCTACTGGAGATTATGGGACCAAGAGATCAGGGATTAAAAGAATTACTTACGTTATATAGTAATCACTAAAAATTATGACACAGGCAGCATCGGAGAAAAAGGCAGTGGTTCTGGAGCCACAGTAGATGAAGTATATGACCAGGGAAGTGGTAGATGAGCGTAAGAAGGAGAACATAGAAGTTGTGTAGTTGAGATCTGATGACATGCTAACCAAAGTGGATGTTCAGGGGAGTTGAGAGGGAGAATCATCTGGGAATGAATATGAGGAACAATGAGGACACGCATCCATCATCTCAGCCTCGTCGTGTGAAGAGCATGAGAGAGAAAATAGTCACCACCGAAGAGAGCTGTGGGGAAGCAGTGTCATTAGGGTTGGTTTGGACTTTCTTTTGATTTCACACACAATAAAAAATTGCTATATAAAATTGGTTTTTCAGCTACAGATTTTTCTCTTGACTGACATATTATGCCAGAGGACACAGTGATGAGTTTCAGGAGGTATAGTGGGTTGGAAGGTGGAATGAAAGACAATATGCACCACTGTATGGGGATTAGGGTCCCAGGAGATCAAGGGCAACTGGCAGCTCTTGGGGTTCTTGTGCTGATTTAACATGAACAGAAATTTATCTTAGTGATTCCAGGACAGTAGTGGTGAAGGGACTATGGACATCAAGGCAGAAGGGCACCAGTCACCCAGATTTCTGCTGACCGAAGTGTAAAGTCCTCCAGAGGGGCGGGCTTTTTTGGTGGTTTGGCACTCTCTCAATCCTTGCCAAAGGGACCTGGAGTAGGGTGTATCCTTAACTTTGGTGCATGGATTTCCTCTTCACTTGATGAAAGCCCCTAGGCTTTCATAAGTTTGGACTTCCTCTGACTCCAAGCCTCCCTTTTCACTCAAACCTTCTCCATTCCATCTCATTTGAACTCTGTCCACTGGGATTTTCATGTTCATTGTATCACTAAACACCTCTATTTTTTAAAAAAAAAAAAAGTTTGTTTTAGAGAGAGAGAGAGAGTAAAAAGGAGAGTGACTGGGGAAGGGGCAGAGAGAGAGGGAGACACAGAATCCAAAGCAGGCTTCAGGCACTGAGCTGTCATCAGAGAGCCCAGCATGGGGCTTCAACTCACAGACTGTGAGATCATGACCTGAGCTGAAGTTGGATGCTTAACCGAATGAGCCACCCTGTGCCCCAAGTTTTTCTTTTTTTAAATGTTTATTTTCACAGAGACAGGGTGAGGGTGAGGTGTTATTGGTTTTTTTTAATGCTTATTTATTTTTGAGAGAGAGAGAGAGAGAGGTATCACGAAACAACTCTTAATGCCTTCAGGGGCTGCCAAATTGCTCAATCCAATAGGTAGGGCTTAGCCCTCATGTTAAGTCACCAATCTCTAGCATATGAAAAGCTGATTCCTCCTTTCTTGAAGCATTTTCTTCTCCTGGATTCATGAAAACCATATATGATGTATTTTTTATTTTCCTTATGTCTCTGATTTTTCCTTCTAAGTTTCCTTTCCTATATGTTGTTCATCTCCCTAACCTCTAAATATTGGGAGGTGCTAGATGTCAGTCCTTGGACCTCTTGTTTTCTCTCTTTAAATTCACTACATGAGCTCATGCAGCTTCATGGCTTCAGATACCAGCCACAGTCTCTTGTCCAAACCTTTACCCCCTCACACCACATGCCTTTATCTACTGATCTATTGGACATCTCCATTTGATAGTATATTCAGAATCTCACACTTAATATTTTTAAGATGAACATAATTTTCTCTAAAATGTGCTATGCTGTGGCAATTCCTATCTTACCATGGCCAAAGATGGTTTGGCACTGGAATTGTGGCGATTCCTATCTTACCATAGTCAAAGCCATTGAAGATGGCTTCAGAGTCATCTTCCAATTCTCTCTTTCACTCATACCTCATATTACTAAAGCATTTTCCACATTTAGCCTANTAAATTTTTGCTATAGCTTTCTACTCTGGTATCACTAGTATTTAAAAAAACATAAATCAGGTTATTTCACTCCTTTGGACAAAATGTTCTTTTTACAATGGATACAGAAACCTAGATGCACCTTGACTGTCTCTCTGACCTCACCCCCTGGCACCTTTCCTGATCACTTAGCTCCTAGTTTCATGGCCTTCCTTAGTTTCTCCAACACACTTACTCAGGACCACTGTGCTTGCTGTTACTTTCTCACATACATATGTCTTGCACTATAGCATTCATGAGGGCTCTCCTTAATTATAATTTTATTAATGAGGGTTTCTTTTTTATTTTTAATGTTAGAGCATGTGAGTGAGGGGTGGGAGGAGAGGGGGCAGAGGGCAGAGAGAGAGAAGGAGACACAGAATCCGAAGGTGGCTAGGCTCTGAGCTGTCAGCACAGAGCCCAATGAGGGGTTCAAACTCACGAACCATGAGATCATGAACTGAGCCAAAGTCAGATGCTTACCCAGCTGAGCTCCTCAGACATCCCTTATTAATGAGGGTTTCTTATCAGCCTTGTGAAACAGGAGCCCCGAACACATGGCTCTTTTTATTCCTGTATTTTCTTTATTATTATTTTTCTTCCTAGCAGTTGTCTCTTTATGACTTATTTATATGCCTGTTTGTACATTTAATTGTATAGGTCTCACCGCTAAAGTGTAATCTTTGTGAGTGAAGGCTTTATATTTTTGTTCATTACTGTTAGTCCATCTTCTATAACAATACCTGGTATTGTTTGAGTTGTCATTTGAGTTGTCACTCAAACTTTTTGATGAGTGGATGAATCAAGCCAGTTGAGTACCCCGAGAGTGATCAAGATAAAAAACCACGTTGGTAGACTATATCAGCTCCAAAGTAAAGACATGCTTACAAGGTTTGCACTTTCAGCATTAGCTAATGTCCTATTATTTGTTATATTGATTTATAGAAATCAGTTGTCCTATTGATTAGAGTATGATTTTCTACACAATATTTTCAGTTATTGGCAGGCCTGGAATTGTGAAGGGAATGTGGATGGAAAAGCTGATAAAATTTTCTAGTTGGAGAATTCTTCTCCCACCATATCCCTCTGAAGAACATTTTTGAGGGTAATTGGTTAAATTATGTCAAATTGAGCTATGTTTTTTAAAGTAATTTTTTAATGTTTTATTTATTTCTAGGAGAGAGAGAGAGACAGCATGAGCAGGGGAGGGTCAGAGAGAGAGGGAGTCACAGACTGAAACAGGCTCCAGGCTCTGAGCTGGCAGTCAGCACAGAGCCCGACGCGGGGCTCGAACCCACGAACCGCGAGATCATGACCTAAGCGAAAGTCGGACGCTTAACCGACTAAGCCACCCAGGTGCCCCGAGCTATGTTTTTTAAGTTGTGTCAAATCAGATTGAGGAGAGAGATGTTATAGAATAATATTAGTGAATGGGACATCAAGTTTATTAGATAAACAGGAGAATTCTTTTAAATCTTGAGTGTGCATTTGAAGTTTTTGGTCGTTAAGAGTTAAAACCTCAGCCTATTTGGGTGATTTCTCTCCAGCATCTTCCAGGAGTACAGACATGAAGAAGGGAGCTGCTTGGGTTATCTAGGGATGGGGTTTTAACTGTTAAGTGCCATGGACAGAGAGGGAAGGGCAAAGAACATTGAGGCTCTGTGAGCAGTTTGGTTATATAATAAACCATAGAACCAGAGATGAAAAAGGAGGGAAATAAAATTGAGAAAGCTAATGTATAGTGAGAATATGAACTTGAATCTGTCTCCAAGACCCATGCTTTTTTGACCATAAGTCATAATCTCCAAGAAAATATCTACTGCTAAATAGTATTTCAACCCCTCACAAAATAATTAAAAAATTATTTTTATAAATATGGAAAAATATTTAAAACATCATTCACTAAGCTTCTGATATAGCTTACATTAATTCCTAAGCTCTGGATATGCAAGATTAGTAAGATATGTCCTCAGTCATTAATGAGCTCATACTCTAACAAGAAACACAGAAATGTAAAGGAATTATTTAAAATGTTAAACACCTTATAAAATACGACAGAATGCAGAGAGAGGAGATTGTCCATAATACCCCTTCTGATCAATAGTCAGCATTATAAATACATAGTTCTGTTAAATGAATGCAGGTCTTTAGTAAGCATTTGCATTTAAAAAGCTTGCAAATATTTTTCATTTCTTTGATTGAAGAGAGATTAGAAATAGTTTAAAAGCACTGACATTTAAAACTTGAAAAGCCCTGTAATCAGTCTGAATGTCTGTTTCGCCTGCTCCTCTGATGTTTTATAAATGTGGAAATTTCTGACTTCCAGAAAGTATAAAAGACTTTCATAGATAGTGCAAATGTTTACCAGTCTCTCTTTTTTGTACCTGTACTGAAACCTAAAGACAATAACATGGAGATGATTGCTTGAAAATTTTATTTCAGACATCCTTTCCCACTAAATATTGGAGTATACTCTGTATCCAGACACCATTATTATAGATAGCACTTCTAGGGATTAAATGAAGCAATGTATAAAATAAGTTTCCCACAGAGGGAAAAGGAAAGCAATGAATGCAAGTCAGATATGTTGCTACATATTATTGACCCCTTATAAGTACTGTTTTTTAGGTTTCAAATTCTTTCTCAAATTTCTTTCATCCTTTTACTTACTCTACACTCTTCTCGGGTGATTTTATATATATATACTTGTATATATTTAATCACTGTCTGCCAGCAATTGCCAAATGTATATATATATCAAACTTAAGAACAAAGTTAAATCTCAGAAGTAAAGTCCATGCTTGACATATATATGTATATATAGCAGGGGGTTGTTAGCAGGTAGACAGTATGTAGAAAGTGACTGTCTGGGCTCAGGCCAGCAAAACAAATGACCGTAGACTGGGTAACTTAAACAACAGAAATTAATTTCTCACACTTCTGGAGGTTGGAAAATATATCAGGCTGCCATCATGATTGGGTTCTGATAAGGGCCCTTTTCCTGGCCTACAAACAATTGGCTATTTGTTGTGTCTTCACAGGCAGAAGAGGAAGTGCTTCTGTTTCTTCCTTTTTCTAAAAGGGCACTAATTCCATCACAGAGGCTCCATGTTTATGAACTCATCCAAAACTAATTACCTCCCAAAGTCCCCACCACCTAGTACCATCAGATTGAGGGTTAGGACTTTAACATACACATTTTGAGGCGACACAAACATTTAATCCTTAATGTTGAATAAGTATATGTCGAATTTGAAATGTCATTGAGCTATGTAAGTAGAAATAGCTAGTAACCACATCTTTAATCAAACTATGAAAAATTCTATACAACCTTCTGATCTTTTATTCCTCTCCATCTAAGCAAGTGACTTCACTATCTGTCTAGTCACTCATTCTGGAAACTAGAAGTTAGTTTTTACTCCTCTATCTTTGTCTTCTAATACAAATAAATACAAAAAAATAATTGATCTTAGCCAATCATTACTAAAATCATCTACCAAAAATATATCTAGAACTTATGTACTTCTTTCCCCAGTACTACTGCCTTAATCAAATTTACATTGCTTCTCCTCTTCACTCTCTACAGTAATATGATCAGTTTCTGAATAACCATTCTCAAAAATCTTGTGCCCTTCTAAAGGTTATGGGTTATGTTTATCCTATCTTTGCCCAATTACCAACATTTTAAGGGTACACTTATAAATCCCTTTTCTGTGACTCGATTCCAGTTCATTGTATACGAGGGGGTAGAGAAAAGTGTTGCAGTAAACATTTTCATCCATTTATTTTTTACTTCGTATTTGTTCCTTTGAATAGATCATTCCTAACATGTTTAGATTCAGAATCTGACAGCTGTTGGGTCTCAGAGTTGAGAGTTCACTATGATTTAAGTGAGTAACATACTCCATTTATTTTTTCTTTGGCCTCCTAGCTCAGATTGGTAAACTGGAATTCTCTACCACTTTCTCTGTAACCCTTATGCTGATCTGGATAGGATTGTGACTTAAGAGATTGGGGACTCACTGGTGCTGACTTCAGCTCATTTTGGCTCAGCTGTAGAGGCCTGTTGATACAGAAGCTGGTAGCTAAAGGTTGACCTTCTGCAACGTGTTCTGAAAATGGCTGCATCTCCCAGTGTGACTCCTAATGGGCGGTTGCTGTCATTACCCATAAAATTCTCACTCTGGGATTTAGCCTCTTTTTCCTTTCTTAGGTGGTAGAAGACGTACCACCATGTCACTTCATACAATGTTAAAACAGCTAATAGAGTTAGTGTTAGAGGTTTTGGTCTTATTTTTTAAATATGTAAAATCCTGCCTTGGAAAATCTGTTCTTGGAGCTGTTTCCTAATGTCTTCTGCTCTTTAAACACCTTTGTAAGTTTCTCAGGGCCATAAAATCTTGACCTTTCCTGCATTTCCTCTCAGAAAGTGGGTACATTTGTTCTTGAGTCATGGCCTGTAAATTATATAAGCCTCTATGAAAGAAAAATGCAGCTGGGAAAAGGTGGCGCCAATGTATACTATAGTCATAATAACAACACCACAGTCCCATTAAGGGTTAGTCTGAAGAATATATAGCAATATCATTATGTAGTCAATAAGTCAGTAGTCCAGCAATAATTGAAGGTTGTAAGAAAATAACAGTAGAAATGTGGGAAGATTCAGTAGGACACACCAAGTGTGCCAGTTGGCGGGGGAACAGAAATGTGGGAAGATTGCTTATTCAAAAAATATGTCAGCAACTTTGATCTCTATTCACAGTTAGGTTTGACTCATAAGCTTTTGGATTTAAATATTTATTGCTTCTTCAAAGTATCAGTAGCATACCATTGCTAAATTAAGTTCTCATTATTATTAGTCCTTGGGTCTTCAGTATCTTCTTTATGATATGTATGTCAGGTTAGTTAATAGTCTTTTCTCAAATAATTGAAATGGACATATCATAAACCCAATTTTTACATGTGCCTAAACAAAGAGGAGGAAGAGGAGGAGGAGGAGAAGGAAGAAGGGAGAGAGGAGCAAATGGAGGAGGAGGAGAGCTAGAGCAACTCTAGAATATGCCAGAAATTTTGCACACATCATTTCTAAGTCTTACCACTACCCCGCAAGTTAGGTGTATGTGTATTATATTTTAAGTATTTCATTTCTGTATTTATTATCACTCCCACCTTGAGCCCATTTCATATAAGTAAATGGCCTGATTTGTGATTATTATTATTATGAGTGAGTTTGGGAAAGGATGAATACAGAAGTCTCTTGTGAATCTAACTAAGTCCTAGAGATGTGAGAATATTGGGACATATATAAAAAATTTTAATCATAAGTATAAAGAGAAAGAGGTTTCACTAAAACTAGAAAGGGTTTTTCCAGCCAAGTATAAAGGAAGATGGTAAGAATGGAAAAGTTTTGGACTCGCAGAGTATAGGGAACATGTCCCTAGTTTCCAGTAGGAAAACCAGAGGATCAGCAACATTTCCAGTGAAGAAATGGCTATAAGACCCATTTGGTCAAGTGGGACCACTGGCCACCTCAGAAGACTATCTCAATGCCCTAAGTAGAGCTCTAACTGATCACAGAGCTTCCATGTCCTTAAGGTCATGCTGAGAGGAAGGACAGAACCTGTCAAGGTAGATACCTCTTGGATGATATGGCACCTGTCTCAGAATTACATAGGATTTTAAAATAGGGACACAGATTCTGAGGAAGGGATAGAAATACCCTTTCTCTAAAAGACTGAATGACATAAAATTAGGCCAGTCTGGTACGATACCTCATTCTTGATTTTCTGTTTCTTGCAAAAACCAAGGAAGATTGTTGAAAATACCAGAGCTGTTTAGAGAATATATTTAATTGAATTGAATTAAAGGATGTAAGTAATTGAGAGATCTAATCACTTCATTCTCATCAGTACCCTCTAGCTAGCATGTATCTGTGTTATATATTTTCTGAGTCCTATCTGAATCGAGCTTTTACCTAGTGGAAAGCATATTGGAGTTAGACATTGTAAAGCACTATAATTTTCAGGATTCCATTCCATCATGAATTTAGTGAATAAAGTTTGTTTTGTATTTTAAGAAATGCAATTGCAGCAGCTGACATTCGCTATAATGCATCGTAAAGCATAAGTTATGGTGTGCCTATTAATTTCCATCCTAATGTATTTTTATTGTTATATTTTTGCTTACAAAGATTTTACTGTCACTTTATTTAATTGAAAGCAAATGATGTTATTTACCTTTTGGTGATGCAGAAAAAACTGCACTTGTAAGCTACTCTTATTCAAATTGAATATTCTCTTAGAATGCTAGAAGTCTTTAGTGCGGAACATTTTACATATAAATTTTAAACAAGTGCTAAACTGTGACATCTACTCCACCAGTCCAATAATGGAGATAATATGGTAGCTGAGATTGTAATTGATTATGTGCAAGGCATCGATGAAGTCATCAAATGATGGAAGATTCCAACAAATTATCTTCAAAGTAAAGAGAACAGTATCTCCTATCTAAAGACAATATCATCACTTTTATAATATACTTAGTAAAGTAACTGAGTGAATACTAACATAATACTATCCCACAATGGTCTGTATCTTTAGCAGCATTATATGATTACTTTTAGATTTTTAAAAATATATATTAGCATGTATATTTTGGAAAATAATTCAGTAAACTGCCTATAAATTGAGTCTAATTCAAAAGCAGTTATTACTTTTTCATGACTGACTCTATGAGCTACTTGTATCTATAAAAAGGACTTGGAATTATTTACAATCTAATAACAATGTCTTATTCCATTCTTAAGTTATGGAATATGTGGGGACTTTGGTAAACATTCTCTGCCTGCTAGCTGTATGATTATGGTTTTCTTGCATCTTTATGTTCAAGTGGTGACTATGGTTTTGATGTTAGAAGGTTCCTGTAAAACCCAATGAAACTGAGGAACTAAATAGGATATGTCTTTCTATTTCTTAACACTGGTTGGAAAAAAAATATTTAAAATTTAAGTAAATTTAGTCTTTACTTACAGAACATTTTGTTAGATTCCAAAATGACTACAAATGTCTCCCATCCCTGCAAGTACACCCTTTTGCAATGTGCTGGTTGTACCATTTGAATCCTAGTCTGGCCAATCAACTTGCTTTCACCATTGGTACATTAGCAAATGTAATGCAAGTAGAGACCCCTTGTCACTAACCTTCTTTTGCTGCTAGAAGCCCTTCTTCCACTGTGTGATGAAAGAGAATGAGAGCATCGCTGTCACAGCAATCCCTGCCAATGAGTAAAATTTGACTAGGCCACTCAGCCCCATTTGGCTAGCCAAGACCAAAAGAGTCACCAGATGAGTCCACAGAATATAAGAAGTAATCCATGTGTGTTATTTTAGGCCATTATGTTTTGATATGGTGTGGTATGCATCAAAGGCTGACGGGATTATATTTCAAGAGAGCAAGGAGAACTGAAACAGTATGGTATAAATACTTAATTCCCCATTTGCAAGCCTGTATACTTGACTTTATTTTTGGCTCCTAGTTATTTTAGATTCCTCAAGACTTCAACTCAGATGAATAGTTTAAAATCCTGATTTCTTTGTTTTCATTATTTTTGTAGTTCCCAATCCTGACTTCTTAGTTTAGGTTAATATTTTGCTTCCTTTGGTTAATTGCCTTTATTATGGATTGAAAACAGTACTTTTGTCTGGCACTCATCTTTTTGTAAGAGCACATCTGTATCTGTGGGTGTATTAATTAAAGCTTCTTTGCCAGGATACACCACTATGCTCCCCCATGTTGTAAGTCTTTTGCGGATCTACTGGGTTCCTGAACATGAGTCTGTAGGTTTACCTCAGACTCGTTCTGGTCTGCTTCAATTGGGCCCCTTTTCCTTCTCTGGCAGGACACTGCCCCCAGTGAATGCTTTGGCTCAGGCATCTGACTTACAATGTAATTTGAAAAAACACATATTTGAGGGGAGTGTTATTGTTAATTGGACGTACATAAAGCCAGTCTAAACAGTGGTCTTTGTGTTACAATGTCAAGTTTATTCAAAGTTATTCCTTTCTAAGACTGTCATTGTGCCCACATTTTTATCATTGAATTTATTCCTTGGAATAGATTTTCTCTGGTTTTCAGCATGCACTAATTCTGCATTAGAATGAACCACTAATTAATTTCATAACAAAGGGAAAGCACGATAAAATGTAACTCAGAAAGGAATGCTTTGATAGGAAACAAGTGTAGATAAGGCATATTTTTTTAAAAGAAAATCAATATGGTAGAGTGTTTATAAGCACAGATTAAAACCAGGGTTGACATTTTAGATTCACTGTTTAGTATCTTGACCAGTTACAATCCTTTGTGCTTGTTTTTTTTCCTACTTGTAAGTCGAAGCTAATACATAGTTCACACATTGTTTTGAGAGTCACCTGAAATGTGTATAAGCACTTAGAAGACAACATTTTTCACAAGACCAAATTATACTGAAATTTGTATGGAAACACAGAAGACCCAAATTGCCAGGGTAATCTTGAGATTAAAGAAGAACAAAGACAGAGATGACATAATTCCAGATTTCAAGATATACCATAAAGCTGTAATAATCCAAACAGTTTGGTACTTGCATAAAAATAGACAACATAGATCAATGGATCAGAAAACAGACCCCAGAAATAAGCCTCCATTTCCATGGTTAATTAATCTATGACAAAGGAGGCAAGAGTATACATTGCGAAAAAGACCATCTTTTCAATAAGTGGTGCTGGAAAACTGGACAGCGACATCTAAAAGAACTTGTATTCAGACAAGATTTTTGTCATACATCTATGTTGGGAAATATAAATTGTATTTAATGACAACAATAAATTTAATGAAATTAAAAAAGAATTACTTTTAACACATACACAAAAATAAAATGGTTTAAAGATCTAAACCTGAAATATGAAATTATAAAAATCCTAAATGAGAACATAGACAGTAATAACTCTGATATTATCCATAACAACACTTTTCTGTTTATCTCTTCTGTATATATCTCTTCTATATATCTCTTCTAAGGCAATGGGAATAAAAGCAAAGATAAACTATTGGGACCACATTAAAATAAAAAGCTTTGGCCCAGGATAAGAAATCATTTAGAAAACAAAAAGACAACTGACTGAATGGAAGAAGATATTTGTAAATATCTAATAAGAGGTTAGCAACCAAAATACATAAAGAACGTATATAACTCAACACCAAAAAACACAGTCTAGTTAAAAATGTGGGCATTGGACATGAATAGACATTTTTCGAAAGAAGACATACATGTGGCCATCAGACAGATGAGAAGATGCTCAACCTCCCTCATCATCAGGGAAATGCAAATCAAAGCTACAATGAGGTATCACCTCACAGCTGTCAGAATGGCTAAAATCAAGAGGAAATAGCAAGAGTTAAGAAGATGTGGAGACAAAGGAACCCTTGTGCACTGTTAGTGGGAATGTAGATCGGTGTAGCTACTATTGAAAACAATATAGACGTTCCTCAAAAAACTAACAGTAAATGGTTATTGTACCATTATTTACAATAGCCAAGGCATGGAAGCAACCTACGTGTCCGCCAGTAGACAAATGGATAAGGAAGAAGTGACACACATACTATGGAATGTTACATAGCCATAAAAAAAAAAGATCATGTCATTTGAGAAACATGGGTGGACCTAGAGGGTATTATGCTGAAGTAAGTGACTCTGAGAGAGATAAATACTGTATCACATGTCAGCAGAATCAAAGAAAAAAATATAAATGAACAAAAAGCAGAATCAGAACTACAAATACAGAGAACAAACTGAGGTTGCCTGGGGAAAGGGAGTTGGGGTTTGGTTAAAATGGAGAGGAGGAGGAGGAGATACAGACCTTCACTTATGGAATGAGTTAAGTCGTAGGAATAAAAAGAACATAAGGAATACTGTCAGTAATATTCTAATAGTGATATAAAGGGACAGATGGTAGCAATATTTGTGGTGCATATAGCATAATGTATAAACTTGTCAAATCACCAAACTATAACCTGAAGCTCATGTAGCATTGTGTGTCGCTCCACCAAAACCAAAAGACTAGCTCCTTGGAGCTAGTAGGGCCTTAAAATGTGGATGCTGGTGCCTGTTCTTCACATTGGTGGTTGAGGCTGTGAGGAAAAGGCTTCGAGGATTTCTTGGATAGGAGACAAAAAGAGAGAACCAGAAATGAGATAGACAAGATGAAAGACAAAAATTGGCTTCTTTTGTGGTTCTGTCTACATTTAACCTATGTCTTAATGAATAAAAGATCTCTGTTCTTGGGAAATGAGAAAGCAACACCTGAATTTAAGTGTGCCAAAATCTTACCGTGTCGTAAGTAAAAATACAATTATTAACCATCAAAACTTAAGTCTTGGAATGATTTACTAAGGGAGACTATAAAGTCTTTATGTATTTATATGTGTCTGCATTTATACATGCATGTATTTTATATGTATGTATCTAGCAATCTTTAATGAACAAATATTGTTTGTTCGATTGTTGATATGTTTCAGAACAAGCTAGTGTTAGAGGTTACCACCTGTCACCTTTCTAATTGATAAAAATATATGGATTCAAGAAGGATAATGGAATTCATTATTATCTATCATGAGGCATTCCTTATGAAAGATTCACCTCACCCCATGTCCTGAAGTTTAGCAGAAGACTAATTGAATATATTCAAACATGGGTTAAAGCCATATCATAGTGTTTCAAAATAAAGAACACTAAATAGGCAGATTTGAAGATTGCTTTTCCTGTTCCAAAGGTTTACCTTTACTTGTGTGATATCTACCGGTTTATACCTGTTGATTTTAATCTTTAATTTTTATTCAATAATTTTTGACTTTTCATTTTCATTTTCTTTGTCTTTTGGAATATAGAAATGGAGATGTTTCTACAGGATTATTTTCAGTCAAGCTTTGAATATCAAATAAGAATTAAAAATTTTAGTTTGCTTCTTAATATTTTCTGTATTTCCCCAAATAGGTATTTATTGCTTTAATAATTAGGAAAATTAAATATGACATTCCAAGAGTTTAAAACCATAGTAAATCAAAGTGGGAACTTTGGGAACTTTGATTAAACTTTTAAAATATAGGGGCACCTGGGTGGCTTAGTCACTTAAGTGACTGACTCTTGATTTGGGCTCAGGTCATGATCTCAGGGTTTGTGAGTTTGAGCCCCAAGTCAGGATCTGGCTGATAGCATGCAGCCTGCTTGAGATTTGCTCCATCCTTCTTTCTTTTTGCACCTCCCCTGCTCTTGTGTGCTCTCTCTCTCACTCTAAATAAATAAATAAATAAACTTTAAAAAAATGTGTGCTTCTTTAAAACCTAATGTTCTCAATATTTTTGTGAAAAAAATCCTTGATTTAAATATATCTTAAATATAATAGTAGAGTAAAAAAAAAGTGGTATTTATTGCTCTGGGTTAAGACTACTGGTGATACTGCTTTTCATTATAATTTTCTGATATAAACCTCAAAAATGTGTATGTCAGAAGATTATAAGGTGATACACTTTAAAAGTTTTGTGAAAACTTTCCATCGCATTATTATTTAATTTAAGGAAACAGTATATTAACTTCTAAGTTTCACGGACCCCACTTTAAAAAACTGTATTGTATTTTGTAAGGAAAAGGTAGTGATGATCAGCAAAAATGTAGAAGTTTTAAATAAATGAGAAGATTTAAAATCAATTATATATAAAATAATCATAGTTTATTACTATTGACTATTTCCTTAATTATTTAATTTTTAATCAATTGGAAAATATTAAATTGGGACCGCTTTTTATTTGCCAACCATGCTAAGTGTTATGGTATGTTTATATATATATTTATATCATGATATAAAATATTTGTTATAGGAAGGCAAAAATATGAAACTCAATTGATGTAATGACTATATGATCAGTATATTTTTTATCCTTAGAAGATGTTGGAAAATTTGAGGATCTACTTTGTTTATGACTCTGGAACACTAATTGCAACAAAGTAAAATATGTTTATAAAACAATATCATTCTTGTTCTCAGTTTATCATCTACATGAAGAACTTAAGCATTATTACTCCAGTTCATTAACACTGTATTGAGGGCATGGAAATCAGAATGCTTTTGAATGGGATAATATCTGGAATAGAAGTGAATAATGAGCAATTCTTTAATCACTCTTTGTTCATATTTTTTTTGCAGAGGTTAATTTCTTTAATAAAGTCTTCTGCTTTAATAGATAGTAATTTCACTGGAAATAATTTTGGATCATTTGTTCTCTAAACTATAAAACTATAATTATAATTATAAGCACTATACTATAATTGAAAGCATTACCATGTGGTGCAGTAGAGCCTGTAGTATTAACTGAAAGAGATTTTTGACAGTGGGACTTGAGAGAAGGTCGCTGATGCCCACCTTCAACGCTTTCCAGGAACTCCATCTGTTTCAAGGGATTCTCTTTCTCATACCTTCAGGAAGAGTCCACCTGTCTGCAGTTAATGGTGAGTGAAAATGAAGAAAAATCAAAATTCCATTGAGGTTTTAGAATTAGGTACCTCACTTCTTTTCTTTTCTTTTTTTGACATCAGTATGTATTGCTTTTGCTAGAATACTATTCACTAAGGTCCTGAGAGCATGGTGACCCGAATATTTTTGTACTATGTTTCATTTTTCTTCAGTATATTCTAATATATTTTCCATACCTTTATCACCAAAAACAATCTGCATAAGCCTAGAAATAATTATGTCAGTTCTATACCATCTGCATTAAGTAGTTAGTAACATAAATTTGATTCAGTCTGGATTTTCTTTAATTGAATACATTAAATACTGATAAAATATATTTAATTTTAACACAGGCATATTTGACACCTCTCTTGGTTGTGTATTTTTAGTTACACAAAACAATATATTCAACTATTCATTAGTATAATTGATAAAACTCACCCATGACCTATTATGGGTAATTGATCATGGTAGATATTGAGAAAGCAGAGTGAGTGAAACTCACTATATAGTTCAAGAAGCAGGCAGATAACCACTAATTACAAAACATCATGATAAATATTCAGAGATGCAGCGAGTGATGTGGAAGCCCAAAAAGGAAGTTTTGGAAGTCAGAAAGAATATCACATTCTCTGTGTGTGTGTTTGTGTGTGTGTGTGTGTAGAGGTAGCGTTTGAGATATGTGATAAGGCATTCTCCAAGTTGCAGTGGTGACAGAGAAGTGTAAATTATAGCAGTAGTATGTGGGTATCAAGAACTTGGAGTTTAGGAATGTGACAAATTTAATTCAATTCCAGTTTTCTCTTTGAGTGAACCTTTGTGATCTTGACAAGTTACTTCATTTCCCTGAAAATAAATAAAAATAAAAGCAGTACTTATCTCATGCACATTTTATGAACATCAAGAGACCTACTTATAAAATACTCAGCAGTATGGCTGACTGTGATAAATAATAAGCAATAACTAATTACTGGCTTTTATACAGGGTTGAAAGTCAATAAGCATCATTTATATATTGACACAAATAGAAAAATAGACAAATGTATTTTTTAAGTTGAATACAACTTCCTGAAGAATTAAAAATTGAATGAAATACTCCATTAAATAAAATCCATAATAACAAAATAATATAATTCATATGACAGAAGTAATACATTTAATTACACATGAAAATGTTGAAACATTATAAGATTATATAAGAAGAGTGTAGCTCAGGCATAGAAGTCATGGCAGTAAGTGTGAATTTTACTTTCCTACTAACGACATATATTTAGATGGTTTCAAAAATTAAGATCTGATATATGCTTTATAAAAGAAATCTATGTAGAAAAAAACACCAGTATATTTCTAATGATAAAATATACATTATTTGAACAGAAATAGAGAAGACAGCAATATTAGAGGAAATAACATTTAAGGACAAAAGAATTAAAATAGAACATTTTTGTCTTGTATACGTATATGCAGTCATTACTGAGCATGCCACGTATGAGTGGACTTCTATATGGACAGAGTTTGCCTCGGAGGTCCAGGGGTAAGCATCCTGAGAGAAAGAGCCAGGTAAATACACAGCCACTGGTGATGACCATGCCTTGGAATGTAGGGTCATGTATCCTGTGATGCATTTGTAGAGACTGTCACATTGTTTCTCTCCTATGTTAAGAAGGTGTGACAAACTCCTGGAAGAGCATGTGGAACCAGAAGTATTGCTCTGGCCATTTTGAGGGTCCACAGAATATCATAGTCTTACCATCTGTCAACAAATATTCATATGGTTCAGGCAAGCAAAATACACTCATTCCATCCCCAGTGTGTCATTTCATTATGGCACCAGCCTATATTGGAATTGGTTGATATCAAATAATTGATGCTTGAGAATAGATACAGTTCATAGATGCTAAGCCTGCATACCTAGAAATCATCAGAATCCATTCAGAAATTATTTGAAGTAATAAGAGAATGTATTAAAGTAACAAGTTACAACATGCAAAAAATTATTAATACTTTTATTTACAAGAAATAACAAATTTGAAAATAAGGGCACCTGGATGGCTTCGTCAGTTAAGGGTCGGACTTTGGCTCAGGTCATGATCTCTCAGTGCATGGCTCAAGCCCCATGTCAGGCTCTTGTGCTGATAGCTCAGAGCCTGGAGCCTGCTTTGGATTTTGTGTCTCCCTCTCTCTGCCCCTCCCCTGCTCATACTCTGTCTCTCCTTGTCTCAGAAATAAACATTAAAAAAAATAAGATAAACAAATCTTTATAATAGCATATAAAATTGGTGTTAAAGATACGTTAATATTATGTAAAATAGATTGTAGTGTTAACATTAGAAGTGGGCCCTGGATAATTATTTGCAAAATACAACGAGGGAGAAAACATTAATATCTTTAATACATGATAAACTCCTAAAAGAAACAAGACGAACACACCAAAATAAAAAAAGAACAAAGGACATGAATAGGCACTGAGAAAATAATAAGTAAGTAAGTAAATAAATAAATAAATAAATGTTGAACCTACACTGCGGATCAACCTGATCACCCTTCTCTGTTCAATTCTGCTGCCTCCTTCCTTTCACAGCGATTAATTCCTAGTAAAGTCTTGTACCACAAACTCAATTTTAACAATTGCTTCTGGAGAACCCAGACTGACAGTAATACAGTACATTCTGTCTATACAATTTTACAACTGGTAATTTATTCTAAAGCAATAATATTAAATGTGCTTATGAACATGAGTTATATATACGAGAGTGTAATTATATTAAAAGTGAAAACTGATAATTGGTCAAATAACTTACCATTTGGCATTAATTAATTTAAATTAATGAATTAACGGTTGGCTATGCACATTTATTTATTTTACAGGAGGTTACAAATAAATATGCATAGCTAACCATTGTTAATTCACTAATTAACAATAGGTGGCTCAGTCAGTGGGAGGCATCTGCTGTCTCATTTCAAGCTATACTACAAAACTATAGCAAACAAAACAGTATGGTATTGGCAGAAAAACAAGACATGTATGTTAACAGAACAGAATAAAGACCCCAGAAATAAACCCAAGCATAAGCAATTTTTTATATACAATGAATATACAGTGGGGAAAAGACAAATACTTCAACAAATGCTATTGGGAAAACTAAATAGCCACATGCAAAAGAATGAAACTGGACTACTGTCTTATACCATAGACAAGAATTAGCTCTATGGATTAAAGACTTGAATGTAAGACCTGAAACGTGAAACTCCTAGAAAACCAGGGAGATAAGGGTTTAATATCCAAAATATATAAAGAACTTATACAACTCAATAGCAAAACCACATTGAGTGATCACCTCACACATTTAAGGTGGTTATTATTTTTAAAAATCCCATAAAACAGAAAAAATAACAAAGCAAAAAAAAAAAAAGCAAACCAAAACACCCCCAAAGTAAGACGTCTTTATAAAGATGTGAAAGAAAGGGAACCGTTGTGCAGTGTTGGGAGTAGTGTGCATCCAGTTGTATCTATTGTGGAAAAGAGTGTAGAAATTCCTCAAAAATTTTAAAATAGAACTATCATATGATTTAGTAATTCACTTCTGGGTGTTTATGCAAAGGAAACAAAAACAGTAATTCCAGAAGATATGTGTACTCCTGTGTTTATTGCAGAATTATTTACAGTAGCCAAGATATGGAAAAAACCCAAGTGTACATCAGTGAATGATTAGATAAAGAGGATGTTGTGTGTGTGTGTATAATATATACACATATACTATACTATGTATAGTATATTACCGTATGTTAATATATATATACTATATATACTAATATACTATATTAGTATATAATATACTAATATATTATATTATATATAATATACTAATATAATATATACTAATATATATATACTAATACTAATTGCATAAAAGATTAAATCTTGCCATTTGTAACAACGTGGGTGAAACTTGAGGGTATTTTGCTAAGTGAATTAAGTCCAAGAAAGACAAATATCATGATTTTATTTATATGTGAAAGAAAAGCAAACACTAACCCAAAACAGAACAGAACAAAACTCATATATACAAAAAATTAGAATGGCAGTTGCCAGAGGGAAAGGTGGTTGATGAGTCTGAAAAATGGGTAAGGAGTGCTTAAGAGGTACAATTGTCTAGTTATGAAATAAATAAGCCATGGTATTGTAATGTACAATATAGGGACTATAGTCAACAATATTATAGTGTATATTTGAACGTCGCCAAGAGAGTAAATCTTAAAAGTTCTGAAGATGAGAAAAAAAAATTACAGTTTTGGTAGTAATGAATGTTATATGGGCTTATTTTGCTGAGCATTTTGTAATATATATGAATGTCGAATCACTACCTGAAAGTAATATAATGTTATATATCAATAATACCTCAATTAAAAAAAAAGAAAATAGTTACCGCTCAGGCATTAAAAGAAGAAGAAGAAGAAAAGTCTAATTGTGAAATAAAACCTTGTCTAATGAAACCCTTGTTAAGAAAAGAAAAAGAAAGGAAAAAAACGAATGTGTAGGGTGAGAGATAATCTAACCAAAAGGAGTTTCTGTTGAAGTTGTTTTACATTACTATCAGGAAGTAAGAATTTTGGTGATATATTAAATATATGGCATTAAATGCATGTATACATACCTAGGAATAAGCCTCACCAAAGATATGAGATTTGTATGATGAAAACTCTAGAAAACTTATGAAGGAAATTGAAGAAGACACAAAGAAATGGAAAAATATTCCATGTTTATGGATCAGAAGAATAAATATTGTTAAAATGTCACTACTACCCAAAGCAATCTACACATTTAATGCAATCCCAACCAAAATTGCACCAACGTTCTTCTCAAAACTGGAACAAACTATCCTAAAATTTGTATGGACCTACAAAAGACCCTGAATAGCCAAAGTAATATTGAAGAAGAAAACCAAAAGGGGAGGCATCACCATCCCAGACTTTAGCCTCTACTACAAAGCTGTAATCATCAAGACAGTATGAAATTGGCACAGAAACAGACACATATGCCAATGGAATAGAATAGAGAACTCAGAATTGTACCTATAAATGTGTAGCCAACTAATCTGTGACTTAGCGGGAAAGGGAAAAAAGACCACCTCTNTAATGCAATCCCAACCAAAATTGCACCAACGTTCTTCTCAAAACTGGAACAAACTATCCTAAAATTTGTATGGACCTACAAAAGACCCTGAATAGCCAAAGTAATATTGAAGAAGAAAACCAAAAGGGGAGGCATCACCATCCCAGACTTTAGCCTCTACTACAAAGCTGTAATCATCAAGACAGTATGAAATTGGCACAGAAACAGACACATATGCCAATGGAATAGAATAGAGAACTCAGAATTGTACCTATAAATGTGTAGCCAACTAATCTGTGACTTAGCGGGAAAGGGAAAAAAGACCACCTCTTTAACAGATGGTGCTGGGAGAACTGGACAGAAACATGGAGAAGAATGAAACTAGATCATTTTCTCACACCATACACAAAAATAAACTCAAAATGGATAAAGGACCTGAACGTGAGACAGGAAACCATCAGAAACCTAGAGGAGAAAGCAGGAAACAACCTCGACCTTAACCGCAGCAATTTCTTACCTGACACATCCCCAAAGGGAAGGGAATCAAGAGCAAAAATGAACACTTGGGACATAGTCAAGATAAAAAGCTTCTGCATGGCAAAGGAAACAATCCATAAAACTAACAGGCAACTGTCAAAATGGGAAAAGATAGTTGCAAATGACATATCAGATAAAGGGTTAGTATCCAAAATCTATAAGGAACTCCCCAAACTCCACATCCGAAAAACAAACAGTCCAGTGAAGGAATGGGCAGAAGACATGAACAGACACTTCTCCAAAGAGGACATCCAGATGGCCAACAGATACGTGAAATGATGCTCAGTGTTCCTCTTCATCAGGGACATACAAATCAAAACTACACTGCGATACCACCTCACGCCAGTCAGAGGTGCTATAATGAACAAATCAGGAGACTAGATGCTGGTGAGGATGTGGAGAAATGGGTACCCTCCTACACTGTTGGTGGGAATGTCAACTGGTGCAACCTCTCTGGAAAACAGGGTGGAGGTTCCTCAAAAAATTAACAGTAGAACTCCCCTGTGACCCAGCAATAGCACTGCTAGGAATTTACCCGAGGGATACAGGAGGGCTGATGCATAGGGGCACATGGANACTATTTAAGAAAAATAAATAAATGCATATAAATATAGAATATGATTCTGTGCTATAACTTCGTATATCATGCTATTCTACGCAAAGAAGCACTAAAAAAGGTTAATCTAAATATTCTTAAAGACTAATTTTTACTTGGAAACTGTATTAAAATATAAAAAAGATAATTTGTTTTTTATTGTTAAGCATTGCTAAAGCTACATTTTAAATCATCAGAGAATCAGGTTAATTTTGTCTTGGAAGATTTTGTGTTTCAATCCAATTTTCCTAATTAAAAACAAAAAAGTACATTGAAATCATGTAATATTTGACAGCTTTTAAAATGTTTATTCTGTTTTTACCTTCATTTAGAAATTTAAACCTTTTCTTCTGAAAACATAGAAGAATTTTACATAATAATCTTTGTTTTCAGGTACCTATGAAAAGAAATGTAATCATGTCATAGTCAATGAATGATTTTGTGGTTATGTTTCATTTATCCTGTTCACTGAAGCATTATATGAATATACATAATCTTGCTTTCTTTACTGAGCTTTTACATTGTAATTTCACAAGTAGATGAAAAGTGCTCTCTTTTATGTGGTTGGCTGGATTCCCAGTCATTTTTATTTTATTTTATTTTTCTGAAATTCCAAGGCATTATAGATTGATTTATTTTTTTCTACGTATGTTCTGCCTTTATAGTTAATTTAGAATGTGTCGTTTCTAATGTCTTTACTTAATAATAGAATCATAGAGTAATCTCAGTTCTTTTGCTTTATCTAGAAAATCCTTCATATGTTACCATATCAGTAAAATTGTTTGACTTTTGTTATTAATAGCAAAGATAAATCACATATCAAAATCCTTTTTGCAATGCACAATAACTCACTTATTTGAGTGTACTATAATTCTATACAGCAGTGATTCTTTTTTCCTTTTTGAACATTAGCAAACTGAAGGCCACGAATGGTAAATATCATAACAGGATTCAAACTCAGGCAGTGACTTTAGGGACCTCAAAATGTTAACCTCTTACTTGTACCAAAGAATAAGATATAATAATAATCATATATTGACTTTATCCATAAATGCCTCTATTCCTTCAAGACATAAAAAAATGCTGTGTGTGGGGCGCCTGGATGGCTTAGTCGGTTAAGCGTCCGACTTTCGCTTAGGTCATGATCTCGCGGTTCGTGGGTTCGAGCCCTGCGTCGGGCTCTCTGCTGACTGCCAGCTCAGAGCCTGGAGCCTATTTCAGAGTCTGTATCTCCCTCTGTCTCTGACCCTCCCCTGCGCACGCTGTCTCTCTCTCTCTCTCTCCTAGAAATAAATAAAAATATATTTTTTTAAATGCTGTGTGAATACCGGTTTTCAAACATTGCTCCTAGGGATTCAGGTGCATTGTAAATGCTAAAAGCCCCTTCTTAGTTCTTCTAGTAGAAAAAGGCATAATCAACACATGGCTAAATATATAACATGGCTTGAGAAACTGTTAACTGCATCAGTGAACATAAAAATAGTGTCCTGGGATAGAGGTTGACTGGGGAGTATTATGTTTGATAGGATAATCAGGGAAGAGTTCTTCATAAAAGAAACATTTATTCACAGATCTGAAAGTTTAGAAGGAGGCATCCATATAAAGACCCTGAGAATGAGCATTCTAGGCAGGGTAGACAAATACGTTTAAAGGCCTTCATGTGAAAACAAGATTGTGTTTTAGAAATACTAAGAATTATTACAGTTTTCCTGCTACTGTTTCAGGTAAGAGATTTAGCATTGCTAGAAATTTAAACATCCACTGATCTATTATAAAATCATAAAAAACAAATAATATATACTAAATATCAAAAACAAGATAACTGTATCTTGAAGTAAAGATAATTCCTTTGACATTGTTATACATGTATAGATTACTCAAAACCTGAAAGAGAGGGAGAGAGAGAAAGAGACAGAGACAATGAGAATGAGAATGAGAATCTGAAGTAGGTTTCAGGCTCTGAGCTGTGAGCACGGCGTGCAATGCGGAGCTAGAACTCAGGAACTGCAAGGTCTTGACTTGAGCTGAAATCCGAAGCTTAACCGATGGAGCCACTCAGGTGCCTCTTTGAGTTTTTTTTTTTTCCCCATGTTTACTTACTGTATCACATGGCATTTTTAATGGAATTTGGAAAATATCTTTTATTTCCATGAAAAGATATCCATATATCAAATTCCTGATTCTGTGTATATTTGAAGTTTTAAGTTCTCAAACTTATGTGATTAATTTATACAAATAATTATATCCCTTAATATAAATTAATAGAGTGATCACAGTGAAATTTCAATGTTCTTAATTTGTTTAGTTTAACCTTCCAACTCTTTTCTTATGAAGAGAATTAGCTTTATCATGTTTCCATTCTCTTGTATATATATTTTTTATTTTTCTCAGCCTCCCCAACTATTACAAAGTTTTCCAAGGAGCAGCTAAGGTCCCTGTATATGGGATAAGCATTAGAGTAAAAGAATGTGAATATTCATTACCTATGTTTTATGAAAGAAAGAATGAACTTTTCTAATGAGATCTTAAAATATAATATCAATCTTTTATCAAATTACCTTTAAATGGCAAGATTTTAAAGTTAAAAATTATTAAAAGAGAGGACCATTATATAATTACAGTTCTATTATGTACCCTGAAACATTTTTATGGGTAAGATAGATGCTATAAGATGGCCAATTAATTATTTTCTTTTGGGGAAGCAATTGCTAAGTAGAACACTACCAAAAAATGAAAAAGAAAAAAAAATGTACTCTTTTTACTCAGGAGGGTTTGGAGGAAGTCTAAATAGACTGCATCTTAGCTAAGGAAAGGGTAACACAACAATGAAATAGTTTTAAAAAATTGAAACCTGTGCTAGGTGAAAAGCGTATTTTTCTGAAATAGTTTAATATTAGAGTTTGCAATACAACTTTTAATTTAAGACATATTAATCATTATTTTTTATATTTACGACATACCAGTTGTGTGCCAGGAAGTATGTTTGCTGGATGTAGAATTAGATACTTTATATTTATTGTGTGACAAGGTTGGTTATAATGATCTGTTTTTCTTTTTTTTTTTTTTACACAAATAGTTTATTGTCAAATTAGTTTCCACATAACACCCAGTGCTTATCCCCACGAGTGCCCTCCTCCGTGCCCATCCCCACCTCCCCCCCACATCCATCAGTCCTCAGTTTTTGTCAGCATTCAAGAGTNAGGCTCTCTCAGTGAATTCTGCGTCTTTTTTCTCCCAATCGCTCAGGTTTTGTAAGGTTTTCAATGGCTTCAGATCTTTTCTGTGTGATGTATGGGCGTGAGTGCAAGTACGGAGCTCCTTACTTCTCCGCCATCTTGCCCCTCTCCTCTAATGATCTGTTTTTCTGTTATTAACATTTTGTCTTGCTAATTTCTACGTCTGTAAATATAAATTCTTTTAAGTCACTGGAGTCTATAATACAAACTGTGAGAAGGGAAGCTATTTAAAAATCCAGAATTTTCAGGTGGTACTCAGTTTATTTTTATTATACAAGTCCATCCAGGTCACTTTATGTCTAGCCTCTATTCTTTGTAATTATGATTATTTTTAAGTTTGAAAATATTTGGGGCCACTTTGGATTATTTTAGGTGAGATGAATTACACAGGAACAGTCTGGAAAAAATACCTGGTCTGCATTGAGTCTGTGAGGACAAGACTTAAAGGACATTTATATAAGCAATATGAACAAAGTATTAGAGCTTCTAAATATCCAAGAATGTTTTACACACACACACACACACACACACACAGTATATTATGTATATATCATACATATTAAGTAACATGAATTCTGTGTATATTATAGCTATGTTCATATTTATATTTATATATGCATGCCAGATGAAGGAAGGTTAAAAAGTCACAGCTCCTTGAAGGATCTTGGTAAATTAATATATATTCAGATCAGGAGCATTAGAAACGAAAGGAAACTCTGTGATTGTGGGCTTCTAATGTGTTTCCAGCATTATTCTAAGTGCTTTTATATACATCAACTTACCTAAGTTTTATTAAAGTGCTCCAGTGCTGATATTTCAGCACACTTTGCTTCAGAAAACCTACAATGACTTAATTTGATTATAATCACATAACCCCTCTTTAGTACTTTCTGTGGAATACTTCAACAACGAATTCATATATATTCTGGCAACTTTCATGGTTGCTATTGCATATATTTAGCCACCAAAATGAGTCAGCAAACCATCAGACCAAACTGGTTGCCCTACATCTCAGTTTGCTAAACCTATTTGACACATACGAAGTATGGAATCTTTAGGATTTTGTCCCTCATGTGTTCAGGTCTCTTGTTATAATTAGGATTCCAAACCTGTAAATGGTGGAGTCATCTCTAAGTTGTGATCCAAATCTAATATTTAGGCTTCTGAAGAACTGAGAAAAACACATTAGTCTAGAACAGGTCCTGGGTAGAAATAGCCACTAGAATATCTATATTGGCTGAAGAATAAACAGATTTCTCTATTTTATTCCCCTACATTTTTCTGTTTGTTCATTTTTTTTTTTTTTTTTTTTTTTTGTATTTTTTTTTTAAATTTTTTTATTTTT
>NW_027527775.1:3385481-3388479 GCF_008692635.1 Crocuta crocuta
ATTATGTTTTAAATTTCTGAATTTTTTGTCAGAAATTTTTTTGTTCTCTTTTTGTCATTGTTATGGATTATAACTTTCTATAGCTTTTTCTTTCTTCATAGCTGGATAGACTTAAAGAATTTTTTTCTTTGAATATATTAGTTTAAATTCAGTAATTGTTTAATTTTCCTTTTTTTCTTTTTTTTTAAAAAATATTTTTATTTATTTCTAGGAGAGAGAGAGAGACAGCGTGAGCAGGGGAGGGTCAGAGAGAGAGGGAGATACAGACTCTGAAATAGGCTCCAGGCTCTGAGCTGGCAGTCAGCACAGAGCGTGACTTGGGGCTCGAACCCACGAACCGCGAGATCATGACCTAAGCGAAAGTCAGACGCTTAACTGACTAAGCCACCCAGGCGCCCCTAATTTTCCTTTTGTTTCTGCATTGATTCTATTTCCTCTAGCTTGTCTTCACTCTTTGTTAATTTCATGCCTTTATTTTGTCATAAAGCCATGATTAAAATATTGGGTGATTTTTTAGTATCTCTTTGTATTTGAAAAAGAGATACTACACATATTTGTGATCTTGGACAGAATTTAGGAAATAGTCTTTTTCCTTGTAGTGTGAGTGATGGGTAGCCAGTCATCTTCATTGCAAAGGTATCTTTAGACTTGGAAATTTATGTTCATGATTATAGTTTTGATATATTTTGGTCATATGGTTTTGATATATTTTGGTCAAGGTTTAAATTTGTTATATCAATAACATCTCAAGTTTAACTGAGAATGTTTCTCTTTATTTAGGATCCTCAAGTTTTTCAGAATCTTAACATGACTTTATTATTTCAATTTTTCAAATTTTACATATCTAAATAAGCAATCACTTCGTACGTGTTTTATCAAGTCATTACATTTTAGTCTTATCTTGGATACATTAGAATAGTGTGGAAGCTTTTAAATATGTGTTTTCCCATTTGAGGTACGAGAGCATTAATTCTAATACTTAGGAATGCTCTATTTGGATCCTAGATAAACTCGTTAAATTATAAAATTAATAAAAATCTAGGAAACATATTGAGCAATTTAAACTGATAATGAATCTCTTTCTTGGTTACTATTGAATATTGGATAAAAATATAGAACTTCTAGCCAATATAAACACATACATACATGTGTATATATAATATGCTTTTATCAGATACTTATATTAACATCTATAAAATTTTGCATTTTTGACATTTATGATAATGAGTTTAATTCCTTAGTGATCAAATAGGTTTATAATAAACTTCAATTTCCTTTTTACTAAGTGACTGGAAACAACCATTAAGATAATGCTTTTAATTTAGAGATTTTATTGAGTGGTTTTTATATGGTAGATAATATTCTGGGAGATAAAAATTCATTTGTGAAAATGATAAACCATAGTTTTATACTCTTGGAGCTTGTATTTTATGGAGAAAAACAAACAACATATAAACAAATAATTGCATAATAGCATTTCAGGTAGTTATATTTTTATGAAGAAAACCTATCTTAGTTCTGGTCTACATTTATCATACCATGTTTGTCAGATTTTCCTGATCATAGGCTGTAATTCTTGATTCTCTTTTTCTATGTCAGATTGATTGCTTTTTCTGTTATTGTTTACTGAGTTTGTCATTTTTGGCCACAATTCATTTGTGGCATTAACCTTTGATCATGTTAAGGATGTTTTATATGCCTAGTACAGTCAGTAAAACCTTGAATGTCTCTGTGCTTCATACCTACAGGGCTAGTTTTTCATGCATCTTACCTGTCTTTTTTGCTTTGATATTTAAGATTTAAGTCTACTTTTTAATATTTTGTTTTTAAGAATCAACATTTTTCATTCTTTGTACATGGAGAGTCTCAAAACTACTTCTGACTACAAATTTCACATTTGACTGTCATATCAGATGAATTATTTCCTGCCACTGTGATGTAAACCTGGACATCGTGACACTTTCTGTGTAATCCCAAACTCCTCCCCAGTTTGCCTACAGTAGTGCAGTTCTCTTTAGTAATTTCACATTTAGCATTTGTGTGAACCATGTACAAGTCCAGGTACAAATACACTGATACCTTAGGATCCATGGTTATTTTATCCAGTTGAAAGTTGATCAGATTCTCCTGCTTTTTCTCTCATTTAAGAAGAAATATAGAACTTACCTATACATAGACAGCATACGCATGTATTTGATATAGTTAAAAATGGTTCAGACTCTACAGATTCATGTACAGTCCTTCCTGTCTCCTGATACTCAGTTCTTGCTTTACCCTTATCAGCTATGCTATCAGTTTATATATGTTTATAAATAGACTCTTTTATACAAATGATTGCACTGCCTATACTGTTCTGTACCATATTAAGAAACTCTGGACGAAGTAAGCTTCATTTAGAAGTCAACTCTGGGGTGTCAGTGGTTTAACTAAATAAAGAGTTATTTCTTGATTGCAGTTTATCCCCAGTCTGTGGTTGACAGCGAGTAAGTGGAGAGCCCCAGGGTTCTGCTCTATGCATTTGCTCACTGACCTGGGTGACCGTCTTCATCTTTCTTTTTCGTACCAACTGGAACACAGGCTCTGTCCTCTGCTGCAGAGCAGAGGACTAGGAGGGGAAATCATTCACAGGTGTTTAAAGGCTTCACTTAAGTCATTCAGAAGCCATTAAGGTGGCCTTGTGTTTCATACGCAGAGCCCATGAACATAAGTAGTCAGATGGTCTTGAAACAGCTAATGGACAGGACAATATGGGCTTCCTGAAAACATGATGCATTCACATTCCCAGAAATAGGATAGATTTAACACTGGTCTACCACTTGCATCTGTGTCTTTTTTGTTTAAATATATATATATATATATATATGCATATATAGGTATATATAGGTATATACACATACATACATACAATGCAGCATTACTCAGCAATCAAAAAGAATGAAATATTGCGGGGCGCCTGGGTGGCTTAGTCAGTTAAGCGTCCGACTTTCGCTTAGGTCAT
>NW_027527775.1:3392661-3454409 GCF_008692635.1 Crocuta crocuta
ATATACACACCACACATACACATACATATATATTTGTTTAAATATGTGTGTATAACTTTCTATATATACACACACTTATGAACCTATTGTCTTATTCCAAGTTTTGTATATCTGTGAAATTTCTTCATTTTATCCTTATCTTTGATGGATATGTTCACTGTGTATAGAAATCTTGGTTGAAAGGTTTTATTTTAAAGCATTTTTTAGATGGCATTCCTTTTTCCTCTGACCTCCCATTTTTTCTAATGAGAAATTAATAAAATTTATATAATTTTTCCCTTATATGCATCATGTCTTTTGTTGTCTCCTTTCAATATTTTTCTCTTTATCTCTGGTTTTCTTCAGTTTGATTATAATGTACCCAGTGGGGTTTCCTTTGTAATTATCTTGGTTGGCATTCAATATTTACTCATAAAATATTATCCTAATTGGGATTCCTATTTAATTTTGTTTTTTGAACTGCATTGGAAAATTTTCTGTATGTCTTTAATATTCTTTCTTTATTTTCTATCCCCTTTGCTATTTAGAGTCCAATTGCATGTGTATTTTACCATATGCATATGAACAGATATAGCATATGAATGGACACAGATCTAACATGCATGATGTTAGTATTGTACAAAATAGTTTTTAAGGTAAAGCACATTAATAGAAAATAATGAGGATTATTTCATAATGATAAAAATGTTAATTTTCAAAGAACTAATAAGAATTTTAAACTAAACTCTAAAACCTAAACCCATAGTCCAGGTATGTATAAATAAACATTTTCATAACCATAGAGGAGAGAAAAATCTAAAAACACAGTGTGAGATCTTTAATATACTTCATTCAGTGTGTAACAGAACAATAAGATAACAAGCAAAAACATTATTATGAAATGATCTTGTTAATTTCTATTTTTAACTTAAAGTCTATGTTGTCTAATAGCATAGCTACATCAACTTTTTTTTTTCCTTAGGATTTACACACTATCTCCTTATTTATCCACTTACTTTCAATCATACTATATTCTTCTATTTTATGTTTGTGTCTTGTAAATAACTTATAAGTTGGACTTGTAAATTCAATCTTACAAAATTGCTGTCTTAATAGTGTATTTATTCCATTTATTTAATATCATCAGTCATATTATTTGTACATTCACTGATTTAATTTTTGTTTTCCATTTGTTCCACCTGTTCTATTTCGAATGTTTGTTACCTTTATGATTTTTTACTTGTTTCTAATTTTTAAAAAATCTTGAATGTACCTTTTCAGTTCAGCTAGTTGTCATAGTGTAATAGTGAGATATAATAAGAAATCTGTACTTGGTCTTTTGTCCCTCATTACAGATACAAGAGGTCCTAAAACCCTTGGAATTTCCTAAGTGATAGGGGTGGCTTTTGTAATGCATGATAACACTCTTTCAGCCATATTAGTGTTAATGCTAATAAAATGACTGTCAGTGGACCCCTAGATAGCTTCAAGATGGGGGCTAGTTGTCAGGAAAACCTGCCCAAGCCCTGATCTCTTAGAAGATTCAGCTAATCGCCCATGGCCAATGACTCATTCAGTGGTGGCTATGTAATGCAATTTCCACAAAAACCCTGAAGAGTGGTATTTGGAGAGCTTCCAGGTTGGCAAGTATATTGAGGGGCACAATTGGAGATAAGATGGAAATTTAGTGCCTCTGCTTATATGTCCCTGTGCCTTTTCCTTGTATATGGTTGTTCTTGAGTTATGTTCTTCATAAAAATCAGTGATAGTGAGTAAAGAGTCTTCCTAAGTTCTGTGGACTGTTGTAACAAATTATTGAACCTGGGGACAGTGTTGTGACAACACCCAGTCTATATAGCTGGTCACTAAGAAGGAGCAGCAGCCCAGGATTTGTAATTGGCACCTGAAGTTGGGGACAGTGTTGTGGGTTTGAGTCCCCAATCTTTGGGGTTTGCCTTAACTCCAGTGGTTGGTGTCAGAATTTAATTGAATTGTAGGACACACACTTGGTATTCAGAGAGTTGGAGAACTGGTTTTTGGTATGGGAAAAACCCACACATTGGTACCAGAAGTATTGTGTGTAAAAACAGTTCACTTACAGAAGTTACAAAATGTGTACAAAACTAATGAAAGTCTAAAGTAAGCCAAACACTAACAATTCCCACCTCAGCCAAATGAGAATCATAAACATTTTATCTTTACTAGATTCCTCCTTCTTACTGTTATTTTGACATGTTTCTTAGGTTTTTCCTTGTTTAATAAACCCTAGTGATACACAAGTATGGCTGTGATGATTAGGATGTACTGGTTTCCTTCTGTGTTAGCCTTGCACTCTGGGTGTCAACTTAATTTGGGAAGTCACTTCTTAGGCTGCATGATTTGATCAGGCCTTGGCCTCAAACATCTGTTTCCTTCCACCAGACTCCAAAACCGAAGCCAATTTCTCCTGAGTGGATAAATCTTGCACTGCATCACCGTCACCATTCTTGTGCTCCACTGGCTTGCATAGGACCTCCTCTCCCTTTTCTTTGACGTATCATTTACTTCCTTTGCAAATTTTTTATGTTCCTAAAAAAATGTACATTTATAATCCGTAGTGTTCATTGTTTTCAGTAAGTGAGGGACTTAATTTATAATGACCGTCTCCCTTGTCACCAGAATTCAGCTTCAAGAAAGAACATTTATGATTTTTTTCTAAGAAGGTCCCAGTTAATTATTTTAGTTTAATTTAATTTTATTTCAAAAATTCTTATTTATTTATTTATTTTGAGAGAGAGAGAGAGACAGAGAGAGAGAGAGTAAGAGAGAGAAATCAAGGAGGGGCAGAGAGAAAGGAAGAGAGAGGGAGAGAATCCCAAGCAGGCTCCTCATTGTCAGCACAGAGTGAGCCTAATGTGGGGCCCGATCTCACGAACCATGATACGATGAGCTAAACCCAAATCAAGAGTTGAGCTCTTAACTAATTGACTGAGCCACCCAGGTGCCCCCAGTTAATAATTTTAAATAATGATTGAATCCATAGCTTTCTCATACATACATATTAATTCCTATGATGTGGAAAAGCCCTGTCAGGTACATCCTTCACTGTCTGCATTTTCAGCTCTTCTGAGGACACTTCTTGAACCACCATTGTCTACAACAATCAGTCTCTCTCTCTTTCCTTTCTCTCTCTCTCACCTGTGTATGCTCCTAAGTTGTCTCCACAGTTAGGTTAGTAGCATAACTGCAGAGTTCTTTATATTCATTTTATTTTATATACTATTTACAGATGTTTACATTATTGTACATTAGCAAGTAGAGAAAGTACAGAATAAAAACAATATCTCTTTACAATAACATTTTCTACACTAAAACATGGTTATGATGAAAACTAAGTAATATTTTTCTATTCAGTTTATGCTGTAATTTATAGTAATCTTTCCTGAACATTAGAATATTGTACTTATTCAGATAAAGTGAAAAGAATACTAGAAAGTCAGCTAAAAAGTACATTAATCTGAATACAACTCTAATGTTCGTTAGGTTTTTTAAATAAGACTTATTCTCATTTTGCTATGAATATATATGGTACTCAAGTATATTGCATTTAAAGTACTTTGGAGTTCGACATAAAAATGTCAGGTTATTTTGGGGTTCACTCGTTTTTGAAGAAGAGACAGCACTTTTAATCCTGTTGTTCTGGCTTTTCTTCTTGTCGTAATAATTTCATGGAGTGCCTTTATACTCTTTTCTGTGTGATTTCTCTCTAACTGAAATAACAGATTATAGTTTGGTAAAAAGAACAATTTTTTTCGATCAGGTTTCAGTTCACTTTAAAAGAAAATTGCTTTTATTCCTCCTTACAAAGGAACCTATGATGTTTGAAATTAAACAAAATGACCTGGTAGAAAATATATCAGTTTAGAACTGCGAGATTTGTAATTGAATGCTGCTGAATTTTCAGAATATGATGGAAACATTGATTCGGATATCCTCCAAAAATACCTTACCAAATTCACAAGGAAGCAGTAGTGTTTGTTTGTTTTTTTTTTTAAACGGGTGAGATATTTACAAAAGGAATTTATATACCTGGTTAAATTGCGTAGCAAAATACAATGTTAATATAACTCAAAGCCCTTTTACTTACTTAAGAAATGAATCCTATATTTGTATAGCTAAAGTAGTGTTGTAAGTTTTGAATTGCAAATCATAAAACTATAGAAGTTTTAATTTAAATAGAATATAAGAGATCAACTAGTCAGACTCTTGAATTTAACTAAGGGCAAATTGAGAGCTTACTGCAGAGAGCAGAATAATAAAATTAATGGCTTAAATAAAAGTTTAAGAATTAACCATTATTCTTTTATTTGTTTTATTAATAGAATTAACACAGTGTTATTTACATTTTAAAAAACTTCTTGATTTATAGTGTCATGCCTTTTAGAAATGGAAGGGTACATTTCTGACACTGGTAATAGATACTTCCTTCTATTGCAGAAACAGGGCCTCTCTGAGTTGTTTCTTTCATTTAAAATTTTATATATTAAGCATGTAGAAGAGAATGGAGATCTTTAATAGGAACATCTGTGTGCTCAAGTTAAATTTTCTCCCATTTATGCCAACACCCAAATATTTGGGGGAATAAAGTACCATAGATTTGCTCCCTAGGGAATATGAATTTTTCGGGTTGTGGACCACACAACCCAAGAACACAGTATTTACACTGAAGTCTGAGTGAGATGGTTCCTAATGAATCATGCAGAGCACAGCCAGCAGGATCTCAGTCAACTTTTCTTCTAAAAATCAGTTGTTCTGTATTTAAATCTATATACTTGTTAATCTTGCTTCAGACATGCATCCTCAATGTTTCCAACAGAAATTCATTAGGAATATGAGGCAGAATTAACTTCAGTTTTAAGTACAGTCTTCAGTCACTCTGTAATAAGATTCTCTTCTCCTATTCTCACCCCCCCACAAATAAATGTATTTAATATTTATGGATTTATGAGACAATTTAGGAGATTTGTATCTTTCTAGATAAAACCCACACATATGTGATCATTTAACTTACAGCAAAGAAGCCAAGCATATACAATTTCTTCAATAAATGATGCTGGGAAAAGTGGACATCCACATGAAAAGAAATGTAACTAGATCACTATCTTACATCATACACAAAAATTAAGTCAAAGACTAGAACATAAGACCTAACACTATCAGAACTCCTAGAAAAAAAATCATTGGTGGTAATCTCCTTGACATAAGTCTTGGCAGTGATTTTTTAAATTTGGCACCAAAACCAAAGCAGCACGAGCAAAAGTAAAGATGTTTATTTAGTTTGCATCAAACTGAAAAGCTTCTGCACAGGAAAAGAAACCATAAATAAAAAGAAAAGCGATCTACTAACTGGGAGAAAGATAATTGCAAATCTTTTGTCTGATAAGGAACTGATATGCAAAATATGCAAAGAACTCCCACAACTCAGTAGCAAAAACAAAATCTGATTTAGAAATGGGCACAAGATCTAAACAGACATATTTCCAAAGAAGACCTACAGATGGTCAACAGGTACATGAAAAGATGCTCAACTTTATTAATCATCAGAGAAATGCAAATCAAACCTATGAGCGATTTCTCCCAGCTCCTGTAATGGCTGTTATCAAAAAGACAAGAAATAAGAAGTGTTGGCAGTGATGTGGAGAAGAGGGAACACTTGTGCACTGTTGATGGGAATGTAAATTGGTATAATATGTAAAAAATTATGAGGGTGCCTCAAAAAATAAAAAATAGAACTACTTTATGATCCAGTAATTCCACTTCTAGGAGTTTATGTGAAGAAAACAAAAATACTAAATCGAAAAGAGAAATGCGCCCCCATGTTCACTGCAACATTATTTACAATAGCCAAGAAATGGGGGGACCCTGTGTTCATCAACGGATGAAGAAATTTTTAAAAATGTGATATACAAATGCAATGGTGTTAGCCTTAAAAGTAATTAAACCTTGCTATTTGCAACAGCATGGCACCCTGAGATCATTATACTGAATAAAATAAGTCCAAATTGAATCCAACAGCACATTAAAGAATTATCCATCATGATCAAGTGGGATTCATTCCTGGGTTACAGGGCTGGTTCAGTATTCACAAATCAATCAATGTGATATATCACATTAACAAAAGAAAAGATAAAAACCATATGATCCTGTTGACAGATGCAGAAAAAGCATTTGACAAAATACAGCATCTCTTCTTAATAAAGACCCTCGAGAACGTCAGGATAGAAGGAACTTAGTTAAACATCATAAACCCCATCTGTGAGAAGCTCTCAGCTAACATCATCCTTAATGGGGAAAAACTGAGAGCTTTTCCCCAGAAATCAGGAACATGACAGGGATGTCCACTCTCACCACTATTGTTTAACATAGTGCTGGACATCCTGGCATCAGCAATCAGACAACAAAAGGAAATCAAAGGCATCAGAATTGGCAAAGAAGAAGTCAAACTTTGACTTTTCGCAAACGATATGATACTCTACATAGAAAACCCAACAGACTCCACCAGAAGCCTACTAGAACTGATCCATGAATTCAGCAAAGTTGCAGGGTACAAAAATCAATGTACAGAAATTGGTTGCATTTTTATACGCCAATAATGAAGCAACAGAAAGAGAAATAAAGAAACTGATCCTATTCACAATTGCACGAAAAACCATTAAATACATAGGAATAAACCTACCTAAAGATATAGGAGATCTGTATAATGAAAACTATAGAAAGCTTATGAAGGAAATGGAAGAAGACACAAAGAAATGGAAAAACATTCCATACTCATGGATCAGACTCAGCTAAAATGTCATTGCTACCCAAAGTAATCTACACATTCAATGCAATCCCAATCAAAATTGCACCAACATTCTTTTCAAAACTAGCACAAACTATCCTAAAATTTGTATGGACCTACAAAAGACCCTGAATAGTCAAAGTAATATTGAAGAAGAAAACCAAAACAGGAGGCATCACCATCCCAGACCTTAGCCTGTGCTACAAAGCTGTAATCATCAAGACAGTATGAAATTGGCACAAAAACAGACAATAGACTAATGGAATAGAATAGGGAACTCAGAATTGGACCCACAAATGTACAGCCGACTAATCTTTGACAAAGCAAGAAAGAGTATCCAATGGAAAAAAGACAGCCTCTTTAACAGATGGTANTTGAGCAAAATAAATCAGGTAGAGAAGGACAAATATCATATGTTTGCACGTATAGGTGGATTAGAAGGAACGTAACACAGGACATGGGTGAGAAAAAGGGGGGAAATAGTGGGGGAGAGGGAGAGAGGCAAACCATGAGAGACTCTTGAATGCTGAGAATAAACTGAGGACTGATGGGGGTGGAGGGGAGGGGAAGGGGGGTGATGGGCACTGAAGAGGGCACTTGGTAGGATGAGTACTGGGTGCTATATGGAAACCAACTTGATAATAAACTATTTAAGAAAAAAATAAGTCAAACGGAGAAGGATGAATACTGTATGATATCTTTTATATTTGAAATCTAAAATTTAAAAACAAAAAAAGAAGCTCATTGATACAAAGAACAGATTGATGGTTGCAAGAGGTGGGAAGTGGAGAAATAAATGAGCTATTTCTGTTTTCTTTTTTAGTTTAAATGAATTGATAAAAATTAAAAAACACAAAAACAATGGATTTATTTTTCTAATATAATGGCTTAACAATTCATACTGCCTTTAATTCAAGTATTAAATGGGACAATATGTGTGGTGCTTAGCAAAGTGCATGGCACTTAGTAAGGACCATGTAAGTCTTAAGTTATTATTACTCTTCCTTTATAATTTTTAAGGGGAGTCTGTGTGGCTCATACAGTTAAACATCTGACTTTGGTTCAGGTCATGATCTCACAGTTTGTGAATTAGAGTCCCGCATCAGGCTCTGTGTTGACAGCTCAGAGTCTGGAGCCTGCTTCAGATTTTGTGTCTCTGTCTCTCTCTCTCTGCCTCTCCCTACTCTCTCTCTAAAAAATAAACACAAAAAAATTAAACCTGAGGCATCAAAAATTGGTAAGTATGTCCATTTTATTTCAAAGAATTTGAGGTGTTTTTTGGCTATATTGACTATTATTAGAATGCATTTTTGTTTCATATTTTCCCCTTTATTACTGAATTCTTAATATTATCCGCACTTGACAAAACTATTTCTGGAACAATTCTGTATCTAACCTGCTTCTCCAGGTTAGCTTAAAAAATTTTAGTTAGCTAAAAATCTATTTACTCTTTCTTCATTCTTACTACTTTTTTGTACGTTATTATAGTAGTAACTGTTTTAGTATATTCAATATTTGTTTGCATTTCATAAGATCAGTATTTACTTGGACTTAACCACCATTTCCATCATATTTCTTAATCTTATTTTCTTGTTCTCATTTGTTCTTTTAGGGTTAAATTACCTTATTTCTGAAGAATGTCCTTTCATGGAAAAATTATTAGTATAATATCTTTTAGAATTTTCAAGACAGTTATGGTTTTTCCATTCTTACATAGTAACTTAGCTGGGCCTAGAATCTCAAATGATGAATTGTTTCCTTTCAAAATTTGAAGATGTTTTCCCAATGCCTTTTGGCTTTTCTTTTTGGTGGTAAGAAATTTGCTGTCAACATCATTGTTTTTGTATTGGTAGTTTTTCTCTGTTTTGAATAGATCTTTGTGTTTGAAGCTGTGCAGTTTCATTACATCAAAGTGAGATTTAGTTTTGATTATCAGATTCAGGAAATAATGTGCTTTTTGAATATGAAGATTCATGTCTTTTCTCAAATCTGAACAATTCTTTGTTATTAACTCTAAATATGGTGTCTCTGCTATTCTCTTTCTTTCCTTGCAGAACTCCAAGTAAATATTAGTTAAAGATTTTTATGTTTTTTCTCATGACCTTTTACTGATTTTGACATTTCTTATTTTTTCCTTTTGCTGCCTTCTTTGTAATGTCCTCAGATTGATCTTCCATTACATAAGCATTTCTTTGGATATAGACTACTCTAGTTTAGCAATTACACATTTTATTTCAAATGTTAACTGCTTTTCTAATATGACTACCCTTTATTTTTGTGTCTTTACTCATTTTATATTTTCATTTTAAAATGTTGATTAGAATTCTATTAACTGAAATCTCAGGTGTCTATTCTTGTGTTGGTTCTGCAGATTACCTTACCTGGCACATTATTTTCTTGGGTATCTATTATTTTTAAGTTTGAGTCCTTTTTTAGGAGCTGTGTAAAGAAGAGTTTACATATATTAATGAAACAAAATCTATTTGCTAAAGTTTCCCAGTATAGCAGCTAATCTTTTATTTTGGTCAAAGGGAAGTGTTTTTGTGTTAATATTTCTCTTGGAGTTTTCAGAAAGCACAAGTGGCATTTATTTTCAGGGGATTCTCCTTTTTCATCCAGGATCCTTGTCAAGGGAAACCAACTTCCTTCTCCTCACTCTGAGCTGGTGGAATTTTTGTCTGAGTCCATCTTCTCTTTGGTTGGGTAGCCTTTCCTAGAGTTCAGGCTTTATACCGTATTCTTAGTTACGAATCCAACTTTCCGGAACCCCTAGCTTATGTTTAATCACTCTGTTTTTCAACTTCCAATTGATTTGGGGGTGTGGGAGGGTGTCAAATGCCTTTCCTTATTTTTCAGAAAATTCAGTTCTGCTTTTAAAAGGGTAACATTAAAAATAAACAAAACAATAATGGGATGATTTTTATACTATATCTGTCATTTCAAAATATTCACATTGGGAATATTCTCAGATTATTTATTTTGTTATCCTGATAAAACCATTAGAACATGATTTTTGTTCATTTGAGAGAATTAGCACTTTGTGCTTAGCCTCATTGAAGGGGATCTTTTTTAAGGATTAGAAGTTGATAAAATTGTTATCTTCTGAGCCATTTAAGGTATACACACAAATTATTATTGCAGAAATTTTAATGTAAGTCTAACCATAAAAGCAGCATGAACAGGGAAATAGAATTATAAAATACAGAATTATATTTGTGATTTAAATGTATATACTTTTTATGTTAGTATATGAAATTAACCAAATGTATTATGTGAAGTTATAAAGTCATTCTCAAGATTTACTTTCAAAATAAAAATAAAACATATAATAATATTATTTGAATAACTGTGCACATGTAATGTTTTGTAGGTTGTAACAAATTATTTTTCTGCAGGGGATTAAGCCAAGGTAATGACTTTATAAATTCACATAAAACATGAATTAATAAAACACAGACACACAACAAAGTAATGAAAACAATATATATATTTGAAGTCTAATTACAAGTATTGAGGAAACTAAGTTTCCAACATTAAAGGTAAATCTGTTTCCTTGAGGAAGTGGCTACAATGAAATGTTAAGTACATATACAAGTTTCCAATACATATGGTCTTTATTTTGTAATGTTTCATTTTACCAAAATGTTAAGAGTGTATGTCTATGGGTCAGGTATTTGGATGTTAGATATTTTATTTTAATATTTTGCTACATTTTCTAGATTTATTAGAATATGTATTTTTTTAAATAATAAAAACCATTATTGTAAGGTGAGTCTATATGGGTGTTTTCCACCTTTTTGCCAATTCAGAATATATCTTTTAATTTGTTTATTTTCTAGAAATTATTTTGTGGCTATCATGGACTTGTTTATCAACTATCCTGGGTATAATAATATGGTAAATTGATACTCTCACTGAGAGTCATTTATGTTTTATTTACAATAACTTGGATTTATGTGCCACATCTCAGCAGAGAATTGACATAAAACTGTAGTTCATTACTTCCTTGGAGTCCTCTGTTTTTGCTTTCTGTCTTTTTTTCTATTACTTTATTTTTCATTTTGAACTTTGCATATAATGTGAATTCCAATGATAGATCTCAATGTTTAACCCTTACATTGAAATCAGAATGCTTATTATTTAATTGAATAAAATTGTAAACAACTTTGAAGGAAAATGATCATTTGTATTTTGTATCAGGTAATTATATACAGGATAATAATACTGTAATGATAAATTAGGTTCTTAGATACCCAAAATTTAAACATTTGAAAACTTTACTTAAATTACCATATGTTAAATTAGATTTTTTAAATTATTTGAATTTTATAATTTGACTTGAAATTTCATACATTTGAAACCACACCTTATCCATATAATTCTCACATAATCACTGTATCTTTAAGCCTATTCCTTTGGTAATTATATTACTTTGATGTCAAAAAGAACCAAGGGGAATCTCAAAATGAGATACAAGAAGGTCTGTCTGTATTTCTGTCTCTTTTTCCAGTATCAGATCCCAGCAACACACGTCAGTTTCAATCCTCTTGTGCAACTTAACCAAGACATAAAAATCTCCATCCCTCATAACTGAATTTAAATGAAATTAACTAAAGAAACAAATTACCAACGAGTTTCCCTAGGCTTCAAATGTGAAACTTTCTCGGGGTTTGCATTTGCTAGCTGAAATTAATATTTCACTGTTAGAATTTTTACCTGTGTCATTTCTAGCTCTGAGGAAAATAATAGAACCTTCTTCTTAAAGTTATCATGAAGATTACATGACTTAATTTATGTAAATCTTTTATTACTAAGGTAGACTCATAAATAGCAATTACTGTTATTGTTTGTTTTGTCATTTTTGCTGTTGTTTAGAATGTATGTAGAAGTTTTGAAACAAGTTTGTTGGGGTCGTCATTTCTTTTTCTTGAAAAATTGCTGTAGTATACCTTGGAGTAGTATATGAAATAATGTGCTCCATACATTTAAGTGTTTAAGGGATATCAGGTATATCTTCATGAGTGCATTTTTTTGGCTCAATATGAATGGTAGTGCAAACATTTGAGGAAATGGGGAACAGTTACCATATGGTACAGTTTTCTACCTTCTGGTTCACAGTGACCTCAGAGCAAATTTGATGTATCAAGCAGCATAGGATCAAATCTATTAACAATCAGGAAAAACATACGTTATTTAATAATCTCACCAACCATAATTGTAACTGAAGGATGACCTTGACTGATTACACTCTTAAGGACTTTTCAAAAGCACAGACGTTCTCTAATTTATCAAGTTGTGAATGAACGCACTTCCTGTTTTTTTTAACAGGAACATGTAATTGGTCTTAAATACAGAACAATTGCTTTCTTAAATGAAATAAATTCATTCATACCCAGGAGTGATTCAAATGATGTATAAATGATATAACAGTGCCTACCTATATTACCCCTGGGAGATATTTCGCACTATGTTTTTGAAATTGAAAAGACATAGCACACAAAATATGGTAGTTTCTGTTTGGAAATATATATATCCAAGTATATAAGTGAGGCATACATTTTTAGGATTTTGGATAGCTCTTGGTAAGATTATTCATGACCCAAGAAACAGTTGGATACCATCAATAATTTATGTGTGTGTGTATATGTGTGTGTGTGTGTGTTGTTTCTCAACATGATAGTAACCTTAAAACCTTCCAAAATTATTTTTTTTTAAATCTCATTAAAGTTAAACTGAATACAAACTGGAAATGTACTTACGTTTGTTCTAGACAGAGGAGATTTCTTTCAATGGGAAGACTAGTTAGAGCTAGAAAGTGTGTCAGGGCCTGATTTTCCAGGAGTCTGCTCAAGGAGCATGTGTATGAATGCCCCTAACTTTTACTGTGAAGGTAAAGATAGTTTTCACCATCTTGCATTTTAAGTAACTATCTCATGAGATTATCAATACTTGTTTTTAGGATCTAGAGATTATAAAAGCATTTTGCCTTAGCTACTTTCTCCTGGCTATAAAATTAATGTTTCGAGGACCAGCTACTTTGATAATATCTGTGTGTGTGTGTGTGTGTGTGTGTGTGTGTGTGTGTATTATTCAACTCTCCCAGCATTCCAGGATAAACATTCTATTGTTTACTTTTATTAATTAGGAAACTGAAACATAGGCTAAGTGAGTGGCCCAGGATCAGAGAGCCAGAATTTGCACCTGGTCAAGGATGGCATTTCTAGGGCCAACACATGTATTCCGACCATACCAGCAGGAAATAGGAAAGGGACAGAAATGTTATATTTTCTCCCTCTGAAGACCCACTTCAGAATTTGCACAACTCACTTTTGGACCCCATCCCATTACCCAAGGTCAGTGACATGGCCAGACTGAGGCAGCCTTTATTCAGGCAGGGTATGCTCACCTAAATCTTCTAACTAAAAGGAGGGAAAAACAGATTTTGTTGAACAACTCCACAACACATGATAAATGTCGTTCAAGTTTTTCCACTTAACAATTATTCTTATTCTGTCAAGTGTCTTTTATAATTTCATCAGTGATACCTGTCACTGAGATTTGTGATTTAAAGATTCCACTTGCTAAGTTTTCTTTAAAATTTAATTCCAGGAATGATCTTCTGACTTGGATTGATGAGGATTCACCCAAATGTAACAATTCATCCATTGAACATCTGCAAAATGAACCTTACATGAACAACAACAAGAACAAAAACATCCACCCAAAATTAAATTCATTTCCTATCTTGTACTGGGAAACTGAAGAGTTTCATTACTAATTTCAAATGTAAAATTTGAGGCAGTAGAACTTAGGGGGGTTTGAAAAACAAAAATAGAATTTTAATTTTCACTTTCTCACATATAAACTGTAGAGCCTTGAGACTTAGAGTTCTTATCTGTGAAGTATACCTAATAATAAAGGCTTTATATTAATTTTAAGAGTATTATACTTACTAAGGAATAGGTGGGGGTGTACATCTATTTACTTTGGACAAGAACTATAGTCATACTTCATATACTACTTGGTAATTTTTTTGTTAAATTATGTATCATGAGCATATTTTTCATATATAAAACATTCATCTACACTGGTATTCTTAATTGATTTGTGGTGTTACATTCTGTGGATCTCTTAATGCATACAGATAAGAACTACGGATAAAATATGTAAGAATTGGGAAAGGGAAAGTAAGCAAACTGTCCATTATTCATAGGTCTCATGCCTTTTACATTAAAAATCACAAAGCATTTGAAATAAGTTATTTGAATTAATAAGAAACTTCAGTAGGTAGGTTTTTACATTTATCTAGTAAATATTTAATGAACATATATGTGTGCTTGGGATATATCAATGAATATAATAAACATCCTTGTTATATTAGAGTTTACATTGTAGCTGGTAATGTGGGAAATAAGAAATATTAAATGTAAAAATTAAATAAATTATATAATGTGTTAGAAGGTGATACTACTATGGAAGAAATAAACCAAAGTCAGAAGATGCAGATATGATAAGATGAGGTAAGGATTTCCATTTTAAATTTGATATTCTGAATTAGCCTCTATGAGAAAGGGACATTCAGGCAGAGGCATATAAAAATGATAAAAGAGCAAGCCAAGCAGATTTCTAGGGGAAGGGCACTGTAGCAGTGGGAATAGTTAGCACAAAGGTCCTGAGGTGACTGTGTACCTACCTTATTTGAGAAGCAGCAAGGACGCCTATGTAGATGGCGGAAAGAGAAAGGGAGAGAGACATGGAAGGTAGGTGCTTGGGGAGGTGAGTTTCCTAAGGAGCATTGTTGGGACTTTGGCTTTTCCAATTTAAAGGATGGGGAACCACTAAAGAGTTTTGGGGAGAGGAAGGTTGTGATCTGATTTAGGTTTCCTCTTTTTTTTTTTGTTATTTATTTATGCTTCCAAAGGATACTCTGGCTTCATAGTTGTAGAATAGACCACAGAGAGGGTGATCATTTATGCTGAGACTGGGTAGAAGACTGTAGCAGTAACCGAGGGGAAGTATGATGGCTTAGATGATGGTGATAATGGAGGAGGCTGGAAAAGTTGTCTGATTCTGGATATATTTTGTAGATAGATACAGTTGGATTACCTGAAGGATTACATGGAATATGGGAAAGAAAGAGAGGAATTGAAGATGTGTCCAGGGTTTCTGGAATAAGTGACAGGAAGGGTAGATTATCATCAACTGAAGGGAAAATACTGAAAAATGATTAGGGTTAAATTTTGGGTCTTTTAGGGTTGAAATATCCAAGTATGGAATTCTAGTGAGAGTTTAGGTATAGAAGTGTAAATTTCTAATGTGGGGAGATAAATTTGAGTCATCAAAATGTAGGTAGTATTTATAGAGCTAGTGCAGGAGATCTCTCTGGGTGCATATGTAAATAAAGAAGAGGATCCTGGGTTCAGGCCTGAGGCTTTCTTCTGTTAACAAGTGAAGAAAATGAGAGCCCAGTAAAGGAGCTGGAAAAGGAGCTGTTTGAAAGGGAGAAAGAAATTGGACCACTGTGGTACATGAGAGATCACATGAAGGTAATCAAATGCTGCTGACAATTCAGTTAAAAATATGGACTGGTAATTTAGCTTCGCCTTGGCAAAGTGGAGGTGATTAAGGACCTAGGCAAAAACAGTTGCACCAAGCTGATAAAGTCAAATGCTGGACAGGTATATTAATTTGCATAGGCTGCCCGAACAAAATACTGCAGACTGAGTGGCTTACGTGACAGAAATTTCCTGTCTCATAATTCTGGATGCTAAAAGTCCAAGATCAAGTGGTAGCAGATTTGTTGCTTTTTAAAAAACCAAAACAAATTACTTAATTTATTTAAATTCAAGTTAGCTAACATACAGTGTAGTATTGGTTTCAGGAGTAGAGCCCAGTGATTCATCACTTACATATAACACCCAGTGCTCATCCCAACAAGTGCCCTCCTTAATGTCCATCACCCATTTAGCCTTCTACCCCTCCAACACGCTTCTAGCAGCCCGCGGTTTGTGCTCTGTATTCACGAGTCTCTTATGGTTGGCCTCCCTCTTTGTTTTTATCTTACTTTTCCTTCCCTTCCCTTCCCCATAGGTTCATCAGATTTGTTTCTTAAATTCTACATATGAGTGAAATTATATGGTATTTGTCTTTCTCTGACTTATTTCACTTAGCACAAAACATTCTAGTTTCATCCATATCATTGTAAATGGCAAGATTTCATTCTTTTTGATCACCGAGTAATATCCCATGGGTCTCTCTGAGAAGTCAAGGAAAATATTGCAAATATTCCGGCAGTGGGAATCTTTATGTTCATCCTGAAGAAATACAAGCCCTTCCTGGAGAGAAGTGGAATGAGTGACTTTGAGAAATAAAGTCTAAATTCCCTTTTGGTCAGCTGATGCTGTTTTTCTCCATTCTGTTTTAATCATAAGGATTCCCTGTCTTAGTAAAAGGCAGTGAGTGTCACTGTCTGCATCTGACTGAGAGGAAGCCTATTTCCATGCAGGCATGTGTACAGGTGAAGTACACAAAGCCTAGTTCTTTTAAAGGAATGTGGGGTTATTAAACTAGATGGAAAACCAAGAACTTGATTACTTCTCATGTCTTTTAGTAGGAGTCAGTGTTTTGGGGACTCATATCCCAGGAATATGGCAGTATGTGCTAATAAGTATTTGTTAGGATTCCTTTAAAAAAATTTTTTTAATGTTATTTATTTTTGATAAAGAGAGAAGCAGAGCGCAAGCTGAGGAGGGGCAGAGAGAGACAGAGACACAGAATCCAAAGCAGGCTCCAACCTATGAGTTGTCAGGTTAGAGCCTGATATGGGGCTCAAACTCACACACCATGAGATCATGACCTGAGCTGAAGTTAGACGCTTAACCGACTGAGCCACCCAGGTGGCATTCTTACATTTACATTCTTAAAAAATGGGCACCTGGTTGGCTAAATGTCTGACTTCGGCTCAAGTCATGATCTTAGAATTTGTTAGTTCCAGCCCCATGTCGGGCTCTTTGCTGACAGTTTAGAGCCTGGAGCCTGCTTCATATTCTGTGTGTGTCTGTCTCTCTACCTCTCCCCTGCTCATGCTCTGGGTCTCTCTCTCTCAAAAATAAATAAAAATTTTTTAAAAATCTTAAAAAAAATACATGTTACCAAGAATGTGTTTTCTCCAAGTGAATATGACAGCAAAACATAGGCAGGCAGATTGAGACTGTATGCAATGGAGTGGGTACGAGTTTCCCACCATTAAATGTTTTGCTAAGTTAAGAGAACAGAGGGATGAAGTGTGGATGAGAATGTAAAGATGGAGGGGGCATGGCATTGTTATCCTAGTGTAGAACTAAAGAAAGTACGAATTGACATGGTGGAGAAAGTAAACTGGAAAGGTTGGAGACGTGGTCAGTGAGATACCTGCAATTAACAGAAATATCACAGATGCTGTTAGTAACTAGATCTAGAGAATGATTACGTAGATGAGTTGCTAGGTTAAGGAAGAGATGAAAATCATTGCAATAGAGTTCAAGGGACTAAGCATGTTGACCGAGGGGTCATTTGGATGTATATTAAAATGAAAAATTTCAGACAGAAATTAGGAAGTCAGGAGTCACATCGTAACAACATGAATGACTGATCTGAGAATAGGTAGATAACAGCAGAAATGAGAAGGAGTGAATAACAGTCTGTTGACAAAGAGTACAAGTGGAAGTTTTAGGTAAGCAGGAAGGCCGATGACCTGGTACTGGCAAGGAGCAGCACGGAGATATCACTCATTTACACAGCCTCTTTCGGAAGAAGCATGGGGGAACCACTCACCTAAATACTCAGGGCTACCAGGGTGTGGAAGAGGAACTTCATGAGCTGCAGGGGAAGCAGCATCCTCAGAAGAGCCAGATCTTTGTTAGATCAAGAAATTTAACACAATGTTTGAAGAAGAGATTCAGGGTATTGAAGATTTCACTAATGATGGACCATTAATTTGAGTGCACAGTGGAAGTTTTCATTTGGAGAGGGTAGGTAGATAATGGAACAGGAAGGTAGATTCGGGGAGTCGTATGAGGATTCAGGGATATTAGCATAGGTGTGACTTGCAAGTCTGGAGCTTCTCGTGATGACTGCTCTATTAGTTGCCTAGTGCTGTCTTTAAGTACCAAAAACTGGGTGGCTTAAAACAATAAAAATTTGTTGAATTGCAGTTCTGGAGCCAGAAGTCTGAAATCGAACTGTTAGCAAAGCCGACTCTCTCTTACGGTTTCAGGAGAGAATCCTTACTTGCCTCTACTACCTTTCGGTGTATGCTGGGCTTCTGGATACTTCATGCTAGTCACATGGCCATCTCTTCCCTGTGTCTTCACATTGCCTTTCCTCTCTGTGTCTCCGTGTCTTAATTTCCCCCACTCAGATGATCTCATTTTAACTTGAATATCAATGCAAATATCCTATTTCCAAATCACATGTTGAGGTAATGGAGGTCAGACTGTAACATGTCCTTTATGGAGGATGCAATTGACACACGCAATGATCTAAAGAGTAAGGAAAAACATAAAATTGGGTATAATGGACTTAAGGTAAATAGAGCTGGCCAGGCTGGGAGACGAGGACCAGGAATGGATGGGTGACTTTCATGAAAAGTGAGTCTTTCATGAAAAAAGAGTCCTTTTTTCACCCATTTGATAGAAGAAAAGAGATTTAGAAAAACAAAGTCCTTGTGTTCAGTCTGTGGTAGTCCCCTTTGCCTGTAACTGAAGAAGCCCTGAGTTACTCCTAGCAGACCATCTATTAACAATTTCCAACAAATTTTAAGAAGTGTCCTAGGGGCGCCTGGGTGGCTTAGTCGGTTAAGCGTCCGACTTTCGCTTAGGTCATGAACTCGCGGTTCGTGGGTTCGAGCCCCGCGTTGGGCTCTGTGCTGACTGCCAGCTCAGAGCCTGGAGCCTGTTTCAGTCTGTGACTTCCTCTCTCTCTGACCCTCTGATTCTCTCACCCAGTCTCGTGCACAGTTTCTGAGGGCATAATTTTTATAGTCAAGAATGAAAGAGATTCACACTTAGTAAACTAATTTCTTCTTAACTATTTTTATATTAATTATTATACCCAGTTAAAAGTCTGTAAGCTGATAAAGAGGCTAAGGATTTGAATTAAAGTATTAAGAGAACATCATGCTAGTTTGGAGCACCTGGCTGTCTCAGTCAGTAGAGCATGTGCTGCTTGATCTCAGGGTCATGAGTTCAAGCCCCACATTTGGCATGGAGCCTACTTAAGAAAATAAAGAAATAAAACTTTAAAGACATATCCATATGTTTACTTTTAAAAAGTTATTTTGTAATCTATTTAATGAAATAAAATGTGAAAAAATAAGAATTGAGAGCCAAAGGTAGTTGGCAGTTTCTTTTCAACTCCTCCCCTTGACTCTCATTTAGTTTCTAATACAAAGAGAGATTTTGTGAGAAATTTGGTATTTATCCTTCCACTTCCTTATTAGTAGACGTACATAGAAAAAATCCTCACATAAAATAAAAATTCAGATGAAACGTATTTGATTTTGTGCTGCTTACTTTCTGATCTTGAGTGTCTTGGAGAACTTTTCACATCAGTTCTTAAAATTCCTTTGCATTTTTTTTTAACGGTTAAATAGCACTTGTTTAGAGGTGCCTGGGTGACTGAGTTGATTAAGTATCTGACTTCAGCTCAGGTCATGATCTCATGGTTCTTGAGTTCGAGGCCTGCATTGGGCTCTGGCTGACAGCTTGGGGCATGGAGACTGCTTCAGATCCTGTGTCTCCCTTTCTCTCTGTCCCTCCCTCCCTCACACTCTGTCTCACTCTCTGGCTCTCAAAAATACATAAACATAAAGAAAATTTTTTTTAAATCTATTTAAATAGCATTTGTTTATGTAGAGATTTATTTAACTAACTCCTATTAATGGATATTTCACTAGGGCATATAATATTATATGACTTACCTACATTTCTCTTTTGTTTACATTTATTTCTAATAAAGAAAAGTGAACTGGTGGCTCCTGGGGAAAACACGTTTACATTTTAAGAGATACTGTCAAATACCCTTCCAAAGACTTTATACATTTAGACCCTAACCAACAGCAAATGAATCAATTTTTACATGTATTTGAGAGTTCTATTTTATGAAAAATTATTTTACCACAGAAGAAAATTTGTGGGCTTTTTTTTTGCTTTAACTTTTCTTAATCTTCCTGTAGGATTGGTAATGTTGCACATGTTTTCATGTGTTTACTGGTAGATTATAATTATTTATTCCTGAATTCATACTCTTTGACCATTTTTTTTTTTTACAAATAGTTTATTGTCAAATTAGTTTCCACATAACATTCAGTGCTCATCCCCACAAGTGTCCTCCTCCATGCCCATCCACCCTCCCCCCCATATCCATCAGTCCTCAGTTTTTTGTCAGCATTCAAGAGTCTCTCATGGTTTGCCTCTCTCCCTTTCCCCCACCATTTCCGCCCTTCTTCTCCCCCTTGTTCCTCCGTCAAGTTCCTCCTAATCCTCCTATACGTGCAAACATATGATATTTGTCCTTCTCTGCCTGACTTATTTCACTCAGCATAACACCCTCAAGGTCCATCCATGTTGCTACACATGGCCAGATTTCATTCTTTCTCATTGCCCTGTAGTATTCCATGGTATAGATAAACCACATCTTCTTGATCCATTCATCTGTTGATGGACACTTAGGCTCTTTCCATGTTTTAGCTATTGTGGAGAGTGCTGCTATGAACATTGGGGTACATGTGCTCCTATGCCTCAGCATTTCTGTATCCCTTGGGTAAATTCCTAGCAGTGCTATTGCTGGGTCATAGGGGAGTTCTATTGTTAGTTTCCTGAGGAACCTCCACACTGTTTTCCAGAGGGGCTGTACCAGTTTACATTCCCACCAACAGTGTAGGAGGGTGCCCGTTTCTCCACATCCTCGCCAGCATCTAGAGTTCTCTGATTTGCTCATTTTAGCCACTCTGACTGGCGTGAGGTGGTATCTCAGTGTGGTTTTGATTTGTATTTCCCTGATGAGGAGGGATGCTGAGCATCGTTTCATGTGTCTGTTGGCCATCTGGATGTCCTCTTTGGAGAAGTGTCTGTTCATATCTTCTGCCCATTTCTTCACTGGGTTGTTTGTTTTTCAGCTGTGAAGTTTGGTGAGTTCCTTATAGATTCTGCATATTAACCCTTTATCTGATATGTCATTTGCAACTATCTTTTCCNATTCTTTTTATATGCTGCTAGATTCGATTTGCACGGATCTTGTTGAGAATTTTTGCATCTGTATTCATCAAGGATATTGGCCTATAGTTCTCTTTTTTTGCTGGATCTCTGTCTGGCTTGGGAATCAGAGTGATGCTGGCTTCATAAAATGAGTCCGGGAGTTTTCCTTCGATTTCTATTTTTTGGAATAGCTTGAGAAGAATTGGGATTAATTCTGTTTTACTCTTTGACCATTTTTGATAAGGTATGTTTTTTCTTATTAATATGAAGGATTTCTTTGTAGATTCTGGAAGCTTTTTATCTCTCTCTTGAAATAACATTTCCCTAGTCATATGTTAGTCTTTTAAATTTGCTTAAGCTTCCTGTTGTCATGAAAAAATTTGCATTTGTGTGTGTTCAAATATATAAATGTTTACCTTTATGTCTTTTTTAAATGGAAGTCTATGTTAATGTAAGATAATGAACACATTTTTTCTCCTTATGGATCTCTTTGATCCATCAGAAGTTTATTTTTAGTTTTAGCCTAGGATATTTTACTAACAGATAAAGAATTCCATTAGATATTCAGTTGCCTCATCACAAATTTTTTGAATTGTCCATAGTTTTACCAGTGACTTGAAGTACTTCTCTATGACCATTGACACATGTCTACATAGGTCTGTTTCTAAACATTCAGTTCTGTAGTTGTATTATTTTTTATCCTGCACTAACAGCGTTTATAGTTGCCCTAAATGTGTATTCTTATTTGTTACTTGTACGGGAATTTCCCATTTTAATACTTTTTTCTCTTTACGATATCTTATAAGTCAGTTGTCAAATTCCATAAAAAACCTTTTTTCAGATTGCACCAAATTTATATACTTTTAAAGCAGGATATTTTCCATCTACCACTTTGATAGATGTCTCCATTACTTGATGTCAAATATTATGTTCTAAAATTTATATTTAAGTTATTAGCCATAAAATATCTCAAGTATAGATTTGATAATTAGTTTGTGTTCTGTGGATGTTGTGTTGCTTTGTGAATAGGATATTTTCTGTTTCATTACACTTTCAGTTATGAATAGTCTCTCAGAATGTATTAATTTTGTTTTGATGATATATTGAGTAATTTTGCTGAACTTTCTACTAAGTGATATTTAGTTTGCGGTTATTTGTTTTTATTTTGAAGTAGAATATCATAATCTCTGCAAAAAAATTGCTTTGTGCTTTCCTTATAAATTCTTTCCTCATTTCTTTTGTATCAGTTGAAAAGTTGACTTAATGGGAACACTTGTAAATATTCAACATAAAATATGAATTGTTTAAAAAATTTGTAATGTTTATTTTTGAGAGAGAGAGAGAAAGAGGATGAGTGGGAGAGGGGCAGAGAGAGAGGGAGACACAGAATCCAACGCAGGCTCCAGGCTCTGAGCTGTCAGCACATAGCCCGATGGCGGGCTCGAACTCAGGGACCACGAGATCATGACCTGAGCTGAAGTCAGACACCTAATGACTGAGCCACTCAACCATCCCTTAAGTATGAATTTTTATATGTTTCTCACAGATATCCTTTATCAAGTTTTGGAAATCCTACCTACTAAAATTTTTACAAATCTGGAATGGACATTAAATACTATATCTAGCCCTTCTCATTACTTACCATCATTTACAGAGTATTTATTAAAAAATCCCCGTTATAATGATATTTATTATTGCTTTTTTCTAGGGATATTTATTTCCTTTTCTGTTAATTTTTATCCTTTCTCTATTTTCATTTTTATTAGATTTCCATCAGTGTGCCCATCTTTGTTAGCCTTGTGACAATTTTTGAAATTTATTATAGATTATCTCTGCTCTTTGTTGACTTGCATTTATATTTATTTTAAAATTAATTAGTTTCCAAAATTTTTTATTATTTATTGTTACTTTCTTTGGTTACTTTTGGAATTTTCCCACTCATTTTCCTTACTGAGTTAGCAGGATATTTGTTTGTTTTAGTTTCTTAGAGCTTCTGTCACAAAATACCACAAACTGGATGGCTTAAAACAATAAAATTTATTGTCTCATACTTCTGGAGCCTGGAAAGTCTAAGCTGAAGTTGTTTGCAGAGTCATGCTTCCTCTGAAACTTGTAGAGAAATCTGTGTCTCTTCCGAACTTCTGGTAGCCACTGGTAGTCTTTGGCATTCATTGATTTGGAGAGGGACCTAACTCCAGTCTTTGCCTTTGTTACCATATTTTGTTCTTTGTGCATGTGTCTTCACATGGTCATCATCTTATAAAACAGCAGTCATGTTGGATTAGAGATCCATCCAACATACCTTCCAAAATTTGGGGGGAGATTCAACCCCTAACAAGGGCTTCCTATTTTTTTATTCTGAATCCCTTTGTTTCTGTTGATTAATGCTATAATTTCTCATCTAAACGTTGTCTCATCTCCTAAGATTTGATATTTATCTCAGAAAATTATGCACAAAGAAGGCACTCTATATTTAACTAATTTTTACAAGATAAACGTATTTCTTCTTAGAACTGAAGGAATAATTTTTCTTGATAAAGACTGTCAGAGAAAGATGAGTTTAAAGGATCTCCTGCAGAGAATCTTGCCAATAGTTAGGTAAGAGATCATATGTGAAGAGTAGCATAAATGAAAATGAAGATATTTGGTATTGAAATATCATAATGGAGATGAAACATGAGGCAATTCAGCATCTCGGGGAGCTGATAGAAGATTGCAGTGAAGGAAGAACAGAGGTGCATTATAAAACCAATCACCTGAAAAGGGAGGTGAGAATGAGGAGGTCTGCAAATGGCATTGCTTCCACTGTGACACGAGCAATCAATCCCACACTGGTACTGGCAGAAGTAAAAGAGTTTAGCTTCATAGAAAATCACATAGTAGGAAAGTTCCAAAAGGGAAATCAATGGGGAAGCTAGCTTATTGATTACAATTGTATAGAAGACATAGATTGGATCTCAAAAGTAAGTTTTAATTTCAGAAGGAGATTTGGGGCACAGTGAAATCACAAGTGAATTCTGGTCTGGTGCTTAGCTGCATCATTTTAGACAACGACACCTTACATCATATTACCATGTTTGAAAATTTGTGCTAGAAAGAGCTCCAGGCTGAGTTTCACATTGTAATCAAGGATTCAGTAGCCAGCATTGTGTCTGCTGTACATCATAGACCCTTATAAAAGATATCTTTAAATTTCAAAAAAACCCACAAAATCATTCAGTGACCCCTGTTTATAGACAGGAGGACTGCAGGAGTTGGAGGGAGGTTGTAGCATACTTACTTGGCACAGCAGTATGCCCTAATGGTATTTTTGCATATCTCATATTGAATTATATGAAAAGAACAAAACCTGTTCAAAATAGAGCAGGTATTTTGAAAACCTTGAAAAACACTTTACTCACCTGGCTCATGATTTTTAATGGCTTTTTTATGGTAACCAAATATAGTTCTAAAAATGATAATTTAGACAGGATCATCGTGAATAAATTCCACAGCTTTATGTGTACAATCCTACACTTAGTTATGCAGAAGACTTGTAAATCTCAATAAATTAGGTGGTTACATAGTATCAGGAAAGTTAAAGCAAATGAAACATCAAATGTGAAATGACACTGGTATTTTTCACATAAAATTTAAGCAAGTTATTGCAGTGTTTACACTTTAAATTTATATGTATAATTTAGTCCAAACTGCAGGGAAACCCAAGAAAGCATTTATGATAATACACTATGTGCTTCAATATTAATAACTCAAGACTTCTCACTAAAATCCTTTATTATATTTTTTGGAGAAAAATATATAATAGAAAAAAAGTATATAAACATCCAGTTTTCATAGAGTATGATTACTTTATCAAGACTTTGCTTGTAGATTTGATTCATGAAGTAGAAAAATGGCATTAATATACTCATTTTGTAGTTCACTCTGATCTTTTAACAAATTGTGTTCATAGAATTATTGGAAGAATAAAGGCTATTGCACTGATTTCATTTCTATAAGATACACTACTACAAACTATGGAAATCTCAGCCCTTAAGAAATAGCAAAGGGGTCATGGTGAGACGTGGATTCATCACCTCTGTTTATAATGTGATATGTGCTGGGGCACCTTGGTGGCTCAGTCGGTTAAGTGTGACTTCAACTCAGGTCATGATCTCACGGTTTGTGGGGTAGAGCCCTGTGTTGGGCTCTGTGCTGACAGCTAGCTCAGAGCCTGGAGCCTGCTTCAGATCCTGTGTTTTCCTCTCTCTCTGCCCCTCCCTTACTTGCACTCCTCTCTCTCTCTCTCTCAAATATAAATAAACGTTAAAAAATTAAGACAAAATAATATAACGTGATGTGTGCTGAGTGAACACTAAAGCACAAAGGATTACACTACTGAAATCTTAACCAAAAATGCATTCTGTTTTCTGGTTTGTGAACTGTTTTTCTACAACCTATATTGTTTACTAAGGAGAGAGTATTCTAAAATTCCCCTAGCATACGCAGTTTTCATATAGAATCAAAAGCAGTTTTAGAATGATGTTTCCGTTACTATTGTCACTGACTCAGACCGCACAGTCGCATCTGCTTTTCCTGTGCTGAACAAGTTAATTCTACTTTCTTTACTTTCTCCCATTGCACACAATAAGCCTCTAATAGGATATCAAGGTCTACATATGCAGCACTGGCAATTATATGTAGAAGAATCAAACACCCTCCATAATACCAACTCTTATTCCAGCTAAACCTTGTTTATCCTGTTTTCTATTTGTCAAATTAAATGGAATTTCCTCAAACAAAGCTTTCCTCATTAGCTCCTAATCAAGAGGCTAGGTAATCTCTATCCTAATCAATTTTTTCCTTCTAGTATTTGTAATTTATATTCTTTGTGTATTCACTATTTTATTGAATATCTATACCAGGACTGTAGCTTATCGTCCTATCTATGGCTTGGTGCGTAGTAAGTACAGTAAGTATTTGTTAAATGAATAAATGAATGGACTTTCTATATCCCTAATGAAGGAATAAAGATTTAATGAGTTATTACAAAGCATGTGAAATAGTGACTAGCTCTAATTTTTTTAGGTTTGAGAGTTTTCTAAGTCTTTTTTAAAAAATATTTATTTAGGGGCGCCTGGGTGGCTTAGTCGGTTAAGCGTCCGACTTTCGCTTAGGTCATGATCTCGCGGTTGGTGGGTTCAAGCCCCGCGTCGGGCTCTGTGCTGACTGCCAGCTCAAGCCTGGAGCCTGTTTCAGATTCTGTGTCTCCCTCTCTCTCTGACCCTCCCCTGCTCATGTTGTCTCTCTCTCTCTCTCTCTCCTAGAAATAAATAAAAAACATTTTAAAAAAATGTTTATTTAGTTTTGAGAGAGGAAGAGGGAGAATGTGAGTGGAGTAGTGGCAGAGAGAAAAAGGGAGACAGAATCCGAAGCAGGCTCCAGGCTCTGAGCTGTCAGCACAGAGCCCAACACAGGACTTGAACCCACAAACTGTGAGATCATGACCTGAGCTGAACTTTGATGCTTAACCAACTGAGCCAGCCAGGTGCCCCTAGGTTGAGAGCTTTTATGCAGGATGAATTCTCAGAAGTGGAATTGGTGGAACACAGGATTTATGTACTTCTTTCAGTAACTGCAATTAATTGATTAATTAACTTTCTTGAGGTGAAATTTTTATCCCACAAACTCACCTATTTAAATGTACGATTCAGTGATTTTTCTATCTAAGTATTTTAATGAATAAAAATAAATTCTGAAATATTCCAGATATATTTATTTCCATATAACAGAAAAATACAGATTGTGTAGACCAGCGTCATTTTGGTTATTGCTACTTGCCGCCCCCAACCCCGGATTCTCACTTCAAAGGCAAAATTTGCAAATGCTGGGAAAATAAATAGGCACAATTTCAATCAGTTTTTTCCATGCCTCAAACGACATTTCTTAGGGTGAGGGATATTTTCATTGTTGTTTGAACTAAGTGGCAGAATTGCCTGTACAAACCTTGGGTATGGATTAATATTTATTGATTTACCTAATGTTTTATATTTTATAAAACAGTGAGGAGATAAATTGCTACTCAATAGAGGGTAGTTTTCTCCGCCCTGGTATGGCCACCCTCACTATTCCTCTATGAAATTCCGGATCCCATGAGATTTAAATGATTTGGTCAAGGAGTTGGAAGATATTTTAGATTGTTTGCCTAATTGACGAAAAGGTGGTTTCAGTGGTATACTGTGATGAATAATCTTGAGGAGTCAGAAATTCCTTAGGATTGTAAAAGGAGAGACTTAGGGAGATAAGTATTTGGAGTAGATTTATTGTGTGTGACTTAGTCATTTTTTACCACCCCTTCCCTTCCCCTGTTTCTAACCTTATCCCTAGAGGTTGCTCATTTGCACAAGGTGCTGAAAAATATGTTGGTGCCAGGAGCAGCAGCGTCCTTTGGTGTACCCCAGTGACTGTGCTTTGTCACCAGTGAGGCAGGGAGGAGGTGATGCCCTGCTATAAGCTCCCTTATTGCAGTGAAGAAATAGTAGCACAACAGGCAGGGTAGGAGTGGTTGTATCCGTTAATTAGGGCAGCAGTGCTTAACAAAATGGTTAGAACTGTGTGACTCTCTAGTTGAGGATAATTGATCATATTATCTCTTGATCCCCAAAGATGCGAAGCTCCCTGAGACCCTTCTTTTACACTGAATAAACTCTACATATAATGGGGGAAAAACTAACAACAATGACAACCAAAACCTGACTAAGTTACCACCCTGGGTAGTAATGAACCTTGCTTATACCCCACATCTGAATCATTTTACAGCCCTGTCCCCTTGAGAGTATGGGAATATGCATAACTTTGAGAAAGGTTCTTGTGAAACTATGATCAGTGTATACTAGATTTTCCTCTTGTCTTTCCCTAAAGACACCATGACTTTAATCAGAATCAATATGCCCATCTCATATTTGGAGGGATATTGGTCTCTGGCTCTGAGATGATTCTGGTATCCAGGGCATAGAATGTCACTCTTGTCTTCCACGCAAAGTTGTACTTTGTGGGCATCAGTTGATAAGTGGAGTTTTGTCCTAATCTGTCTCACAGTTGGCCCAGAGGCTCGTGAAACAATTCTGAGTTAATTTCCCAAGTGTTTCTGAATATAGCTGACACAGCATAGCAAATTATAGGATATTGGCAGGGGTGCTTGATTCTGATTATTGTGTTAAATGTAATGCCTTCCATGCAATGTGGGCAGGAAGTTGAATCTCTGGAATCCAGGTCATCTTTCTGTCAAGGGAAAAAAATTAAGAGAAAAAACAGAAGAAGCCTGGGTAGGCATTCTTTTAAGAGATCAGAAATCAGGAGTATAGATTTGAATCACCTCCAGATAAGAGCCCTGGCCTCCTGAGGTGCAAGTTGAATGAAAAGGAACATTGATTGGATCAGAGGAAATCACATTAAAAATACTGGTAAAACACTCATGAACAGTTGTAGAAATGAGAGCAATAGTAGTTACAGATATTTCTTTCTCTATCAGGTACATTATCAAATTGCATATACCTTTAGCCATGTCCTTTTCTTCTTTCCCACTTCTCTACTGAATTAAATGTTTGGTGGTGGTTACCTTTTATAATTTGTTCATGGTCTATAAGAAATGAAGACAGCATTGTGACTATAAGAGAACTAATATTACACAGAACTTAATGTAATAATTGCTGAGACTTTGGGTCTTCCCTTTCAGGGAGACAGTGAGCATGTTTTCATTTGCCTGAGGAGTAATTGCGTCATGTGAAAACATGTTGCTCTTATTGTTACTTGAAAGTTAAATGTGAGAAGAAACCTGTGTGCAAGTGTGGAGCAGCCAGAGGCTCACTGTTATAGATTGTTTGGGTCAGTATTTATTTCAGCATCCAAAGCGAGGCTTCAGATTTGATTTAATTTCCACTGAACGAATTTTAATTCAAAACTATGTTACATGGAGAGAGAGGCAAGTATCCATTTAACTGGCCTTGACCTGAGAGAGATGGGTTGGCTCTGGCCCCAGAATTCTCAGTGGAAATTTCTGGATTCAGCTGCTTTTTAACTGTGAGGTAATCAGCACTGAGGTTACCTGGGTGCTCCAGTTTTGTCTAATGTCTGTTTCTGCATATTTCAAACAAGTGAATGATCTATTTTCCATGTTACTTAATTTGAAGCATTTATTTGAAATTAAGAACGCCAGTTAATACAGGAAATACAGTGTTGGCATTCAAATACAAAGACAAATTAGCATTCCTCTGACATCCCTAAGCCTTTTTACAACTTAAAAATTTTTTGATATTTACATTGATGATTATTTAGATGATAGTATATGTAAGTTTATCATATGTCTCTATATATTTTATAACTCTTGAAGGTGAGAACCTATTTGTTATATAAAATTTGTATATATTTAATGTATGTCTATATTTACATATACTATGTATACATATATACATATACGTTTACACTATATACTATATGTAAATACACACTTTAAATATATATCATATAAACTTAAATATATGTATATATTTCAACTAATATTTAAGGTGTGTATGTATATGATGTGATGTATATATTGTGAAATGATTGCTATAGTCTAGCAAATTAACCTTCCCCCACCTCACATAGTTATAATTTTGTATGTATATAATGAGAACACTAAAGACTGTTCTTTTAGCAAATTTCAGGTATACAATACCATTGTATTAATAGTGAATAGCATGCTATACATTAGATCTCTAGAATTTATTCATTCTACATAACTTAAATTTTGTACCTTTTTTGGGAGGGATAAAAATGTTATTTTATTTCCATTTTCAACTCTTTATTAAATTCCAGTTAGTTAACATACAGTATAATATTATTTAAAGGTGTAGAATTTAGTGATTCCTCAAAACTTTGTGCCTTTTGACCAATCTCTCCTCATTCCCCCACCCTGTTTACTCATCTCTACCTAACTTAATGACCGGTTAGAATCAACTGAGAGCGCATATGAAAAGTATTATGAATTTTACAACCATATACAAAGTATAAAGGTTAACATTGCTTTAGATAATAGAGGATAGAGTTGTAATTGGAAATGAGTCTATAATAAGTTGATAAGTGGAGATTGTCAATGATTGAATGCTTCCACAAAAGTCCCAAGGACATGTGTGTATGAAAAACATTTGGAATGTCATTACTCACTGAATTCTTAAAGGTAAAATGTGGCATAAATAATCAAGATGTGTTGAGGGAGAAAATTAAGTGGAGCAATAGAAAGTGATCTTGGAAATGTATTTTATTCCTGTATTTAATCAATATGACTTCTTAAAACATAAAAGAAATAAGACATTCTTAAAACATAAAAGCAAGAGCAGAGGCAACACATGAAAAGATGTTAATTGCCACATTTCATACATACACAATGTTTAAAAATGTTTTTGTCCAAGACAGTGCACTTAATTTTGCAGTTTTACTACAATATCAAATTATCAACTGTATTGTAATATAAAAAGAACAAAGAGTTCGGAATAAGTAACACAAGCCGTGGTGCAGATTCTCCCATATGTATTCTTTGAGGTAGCTTCTGTGCTCAGCATTATTCGTCAGTGGTTATTTATAAATAGTGTAATTGTGGTCAGTGTTATAGAGAGAGTTATCATGAAGGAGATGCTTTAAACTTCCATTTGGAAAAATAAGTTAGGGTTATATTCTTAACCAAAGGCAAAGAAAACCTAAGTCATAGTTAAGACATCATGTAAACAACGTTATAACACTATAAAACTCAAAGATAATTTAAAATTATAAAGTTATACATCATATTCTATGAATTATGCATATATTTTACATTTTTACATATGTTCTTAAAGCACGAAAATTATATATAGCATAAATATACATCTTTCATTCATATAAATTTGATCTAAATATGATCCCAGTTTGGATGCCTAAAAGGGCATGGTAAAACCTTTATTTAAGTCTGTTTTAGCATTAGTTTTAACTGTATGGCCTTGGAAAAGGTCCTCAGTTTCTTAACTATGTGCATCTTATTATTCAGTTATTTCATTACATTTATTACTCCCAAACTTATTTTAGAAATTTGAGTTACTCTGTTTCCTGACAACTGTTTCTTTATTGTATTATGTTCCTTTTTTAAAAATTTTTAAATTTTTTTTAATTTATTTGCGTGAGAGAGAGAGAGACAGCATGAGCAGGGGACGGTCAGAGAGAGAGGGAGACACAGAATCTGAAACAGACTCCAGGCTCTTAGCTGGCTGTCAGCACAGAGCCCGACGTGGGGCTCGAACCTACGAACAAGGAGATCTTGACCTGAGCCAAAGTCGGACGCTTAACCGACTGAGCCCCCCCAGGTGCCCTTATGTTCTTTTTTTAAGTATGCCACATTAACTTAAATCTTTGAAGTGGCACATTTTATTTTTTTTTAAGTTCTTTTTTGTTGCCTGAATTTCCTGTTTTTTAGTCCATGGTCCCTATCTCCTTTTATTCTGTTTTTATTTCTTTATGGCATTGTGTTTTTTCCCAATTATCTGGTACTTATATTTAGAAATAAGATTCTAAGCTGATAATTATATTCTCTGGAAAAGGTTTCTATTTTGACTGTTTAGATCTGGTTTCCGGTTTTGCAATCATTCATTCTTCTGAATGGGAGGGCTGAGCGTGAGTTCTGGATAAGTAGGAGAAATATTTTACCTGGGACAAGGCTTCTTTCACTCTTGGGTAGACCAAGGCTATGTGTATATATGTGTGTGTGTGTATATATATATTTACTTACTTACTTACTAATTTTAGAATTCCAGCACATTTTACAATGTGGCCAGAATAGGGAAGGGGTTTAACTAACTTAGCTATTCTGTAGCTAGTTCCTTAATAAATTACCTGTAGAGGATTTTATTTTTCAAATACACGCACAGCAATATCTCCCATTTAACATGATCTTCCAGATGACTTTGACTCAGACTCTCCTCCCAAGGAAAGACAGAATCTATGATTTCTGCCCTTGAATCTGGGTGAATTTGTATCAGTGGCAGATATTGGCTTGTTAGGCTAGGTCATGAAAAGTTTTAAAAGTTATGTCTGTTTCTTCTTGGGACGCTTTTTCTTCTAACCCAACCTCCATGCTGTGAGGAGGCCCAAACAACAACATGGAGAGGCCATGTGTAAGTGTTGCTGCCAACAGTCACAGCTGAGGGCCTCTGACAGCCAGTATCAATCATCAGACAGGTGAGTGAGTGAAACTTTAGATAATGCCAACCCCCAGCTGGAATCTCTCCTGGTCTTTGAGTTACCCTAGTCCTTGAATTAGCTCCAACTTCGGAATCTTTCTGGCTAAGGCCTCAGATACGTGGAACAGAGACAAAGCAACATTTTTCAAGTATTTAATCTAAAGAATCAGGGAGAATAGTAAAATTAGGACTCTCTTGTCACTATATTTGTGAGATTTTTCACACAGTAATGGTAATTTGAATACTACTCTTGTTTTACTGCTACAAGCCACTCTGTTGTGTGTATTTACTAACTTGACCTTGAGCTTAGGAGTCTTCCTTGTGCACCACAGAGGAAAAAGACTCCTGACTCTGAGGCACCCTCTCATATGTGTGTGTTCAGCCCAGTGACTCTTGTGCTAGACCTTGTGTATCAGTACACGTCATCTATTGTCTGTCTTCCAGAAACCCATCCAAACCTCCATTTACTCATTGTAACCTGTCCTTATGTCAGGGGTTTAAATGTTTTTAACATTCAGTAGAGACTAGACAATTGAATATGTACGATCTCTCTGCCATCTTGCATCAGGAACCCAGACAAGTCTTATTAAAAGGAGCTTCAGAATCTTTGTCACTTAATAAAAAATGCTTTTTGAAAAAAAGCAGGATATGATTGTGTCCTTCCATGTTGCTTTTACATTTTTACTATTTTACAGGGATCATTAGCCATAAAAAATAAGTTATCAATAAAACCGAAATCATAAGTAGGCATTGTGGAATGATGAACATTGAGACTAAAAGTAAGAAAAGTTAAGAATGCTTGGAAAATGTCATTAGCCAGATGATTCCAGCAAACAGTTACAATAAGGATTTGATTCTTCAGGAGGTGTATTGATTCTGAAAGTCTACTAGTGTTCCATGAAGTAAACTACAGATTGATTTAGCCTAATGATTTGCAAACTTACTTATTGGGTTAAAATATGAGAAAAGCCTAGCTCAGTGTCTGGAACATGGTACAGTCAATAAGAAGGTGTTACTTCAGTGTTTGAAAATCAAGAGGGTTATTTGAACTTGGCTGAAATTATCTTTTTACTAGCACCTTCAGGTGTTTGTGTAGATTTTGATTATCAACATATAACCATTGATGCTATATTAGGTATTACTCTCACATAATGACAATTATTCAAAAATGATATATGTACTTCTATAAGAGTTGACATTTGTGTAGATATTTAATCAGAGATGGAGACTAACTGTTGCAGGCATCGCAGAAGGAAAAAAAATCTGGAACTTTTTTTTTTTTAGAGCGAGTGGGCAAGCATGCACATGCAAGCAGGGGAGGGGCAGAGAGAAAGGGAGAGACAGTCTTAAGCAGCCTCCAGGCAGCCTAACACAGGGCTTGATCTCCTGACTGTGAGATCATGACCTGAGCAAAAACCAAGAGTCCAATGCATAACCAACTGCTTAACCACACAAGTGCTCCTCGAGATATTTTAAGTTTTTGAGATAAAAAATTAAAACTCTGAAACATTTCAGTGCTATTAAAACATTATGGGATTATTTGTAATTCCATTTTGTTATGCCTAATTCTTTAAAATTTAAATATTTTAAAGTTTATTAATTTATTTTGAGAGAGCTTGTCAGAGAATCCGAAGAAGGTTCCATGCTGTCAGCATTGAACCTGGCATTGGGCTCAATCCCATAAATGATAAGATCATGACCTGAGCCGAAACCAAGAGTCTAGTCACTCAACCAGCACAGCCATCCAGGTGATTGAAAGTTAAATTTTAAATATTTTCTTAAAAAGTGAACTTGAGAGAAGGGCACTTGTTGGGATGAGCACTGGGTGTTATATGGAAACCAACTTGACAATAAACTATTTGTAAAAAAAAAAAAAGTGAACTTGACGTGGGGTGGCTACGTGGCTCAGTTATTTAAGCATCTGGTTTCAGCTCAGGTGGTGGTCTCATGGTTTGTGAGTTCAAGCCCCGCATGCGGCTCTCTGCTCTCAGCATGGAGCCTGCTTGTGATCCTCTGTCTCTCTGTCTCTTTGTCTCTCCCCGTACTCTCTTTCTCAAAAATAAATAAAAACATTAAAAAAAGAACTTGACTTGCTGTAATAGCTTATTCTAGTGTGCACATTTATTTATGATGCACTAAATTCTTCAGTGATAATAATTCTTCCTTTATATTTCTAACATGAAATCAAGTGATTCACATGAATTTCATATTACTGTATTTGAAAACATACTTAAATTTGGAGAATAATTCGATCAAGAGGAAATTCAGCTATTTTATTCATCTAAGTATGATTTGAATAGGACACATGTAAAAACATTATGTTGTCTGTAATACCTAATACCTTTTACAACTATCAAATATTTTAAGACAAAGGTAAATAAATTAACTCATAAAAAGTATCCACCTTTTTAGGAATGACAAAGAATAAATACTATTACTTGAGTAATATCTAAGTGAGGAAGATAATAAATGCAAATAAAACATGCTTTTTTTGGTGGCACCCTGGGGGTTTCAGTCAGTTAAGTGTCCAACTTCATCTCAGGTCATGATCTCACTGCTCATGGGCTCCAGCCTCATGTTGGCTACTGTACTGACAACTCAGAGCCTGGAGCCTGCTTTGGATTCTATGTGTCCCTGTCTCTCTGCCACTCCCCTGCTTGTGCTTTGAGTCTGTCTTTCAAAAAAAAGAAAACCCCAATAGTTTGTGTTGATTTTTTAATATTTTGAATTATGCATTGCTAAAACTATGTTATTTTTTTGTATACCAAATGCTGCAACATATATCCAATAATTTTATTTTGGTTATTCGCATATTAACATTTTCAAAATTTGTCCTCCAATAAATATAACTTTAAGGGATATAGATTATCAATTTTAATATGGTATTAAAGAACATCAGTGTCTAGTTTTATGTGTAAACTTTTAAAATTATAGATGTATTAGTTTTCTATTTCTCCTATAACAAATTACCAAAAATTAAATAAATAGCTTAGGGGACACAATTTATCTTATAATTCTGTAATCAAAGGTTTGACATCAATGAGCTAAAATGAAGGTGCTCCCAAGGCTGCATTCCTTTCTAGGTATTCTAGAAGAATCTGATCTAGAATAATCTTACCCTAATCACACCTGCAAAATCCCTTTTGCTATGTGAGGTAACAAATTCAAAGGTTCTGGGGATTAGGAAGTGAAGACTTTGTTGGGGAGCACTCTTCTGCCTAACACAATAAATAGAACAAATCCAAATGACTGATGATTATAGAATTATTAGCCATATTCATTTCAGCCACAGAAGGGTACATGGGCTTATAATAGCTTTGTGGATATTCTCAAAATAATATTGATTATAATAATTCAGAGTTTTATTCCTAAAACCAGGAAGTTAAATATATAGTGCTCAGAGCGCTGTTATTTTACTACACCCTCCTACTGAAGACAACATTTTGTTCTTTTGCCTCTTTTGATTGTTACCTCTTCCTTTTCCTCACTTCTGTGGCCCTAACTACTCAAGAGAAACCACTCATCGTAACAATAACCAAAACAATAACAGCAATAGTAAAAATGGTAATTCTCCTTCATGAGTTTACTATCTGCGAGCGTGGTACTAAAAGTACTATTTCATTGTCTTTAAGATCAGCCCTTCCCTCCAGAAAGCTTCAGGAGTTGCCCCACCTGGAAAGCTGAAGATAAAACAGGCACAGCTGACCCCAAAGCACAGCTTTTCACAACAATTTGAATTGTTCACCAGTTCAAAGTGCAATTTAAAGTAGAAAAATAAAAATTTAAGTTATAAGTAGAAAAATTCAAAGATATTTCATGTGAATTGGATATTATTTTTGTAAAGTTTACATGTTCCATAATTATTTAAAGCTAGTATTTTATTAACATTATGTCTGGTGAATATAGCAGGGATAATTCTTATTATTTTGAAGAAAATTATACTAAAATGTTAGTTTAAAATAGCTTTAGAGCCTTCAGTTTTAATAATACCTTACAACCATCCCTTCAGATTATCGACTGTAACTCAATAAAAATTCTTTTTCTCTATAAATTCTTGACATTAAAAGTAAAGAAGTAACTCATTTCTTTCCTTAGGCTGTAATGTGACTTCACTTTTTAAAAAAGATTTAATTTAATTCAGACAATAGGTTTTCTCATTTCCTAGCTCTATATATACTTCCATTGATTACGTTTTTCCAAATTGTTTTTCTAATGAATGCAAAGATTTCAGTTACGTTTAACAGTGGATCTGTGTTACATAAACACATTAAGTATCAAAAACTAGGTTGCAAAATATTACAAGTTTATAAGACTGCAGTATATTGAGTCTGAGTCCCTATGCGTGGTACAGAACTTTGAAAGACATTGGCAAGCAATAAATTATGAAAAAGAAATTAATAAATGTATTTTTAAAAAGCAACCCCTAATTGGCTAATGAATCATTGATTATATTCTTCTTTAGTCTCAATCTTGGTGGAAATGTAAACTATGCATTTCAGATGAGAGCCTTCTATCAATCAATATAAAAACTTTTTATGAAAAGGACAGTGAGTTAGAAAGACGAAGGAAGGAATATATTGACAAATTCCATCATTATGTCAAGGGTCAACTGTATCTCACTAATGACCAACTAGGTCATCCTAATGTGTACCACCTATATCAAGCATTCATGGTTGAGAATAATTGATGCTGTCTGTTGATAAAACTTATTTTCAGACAGATCATATAATTATATTCTGATTCCTACTTCAGTTCAACTTTCCTGTCATGGACCTGTGGTTTACCATTTATATTTTGGTAGAGAATCGTCCATGATTAATCAACTTTTACAGTTTATGGTGCCTTAGAAAATATGATTCATTTGATCTCAGCTTCCTCTATTGAATTGACCTCATGACATTAGAGCCCTTTGGCACTTAACCCTTGGTAGGGAGAGAAAATGTGATGTTGCTCTTGGACGGCATTTTCTCCAATTTTCCTCTCCTATTTTAATGGGCACTTAAATTGCAAGACTGCCCTTCATTACCATCAATAAAACATGCTTTCCTTTCTGCTTATGACCATTAGCAGAGACATCTTTCCAACATTTCCCACAATTTCTCCAGCTAAATCAGTGTGCATGGTAATAAGTCATACTTCTCCTGAGTGTCATTATGAAGCAGAGGTTTTACCGTGACTGTCATTCTCATTCTCTTCCAGTCACAGCCATTCATATCTGCTTTTGATCTGAGTTCAGCCTCTGAGCTGTAGAGAGTGCAGGCACAATAAACTTATCTTTCAGACCTACTGATCTCATCACCATGTTTGCCAAACCTCCCCAACTTACTCCTTTAAAAAGTAGTTGGGTGCTCCTTCTTTGGAGCAAATATGAGCCTTGTGTGAATCAGTTGAATTAGAAAATCTATATATGACACAGTCAGGAAATGTAAGAAATAGAGTTGGCAATTGGATTATTGTTACATATTTTAATTTGAAATTCCTGAATTATTGCTCATAGCTTGGATACTTTGGTTCCCCCTTATGCTGAATAAAACCAGATCTCTGATTTTGTCTGTCTGTTGGTGCTGATTTATTTGAACTCCCCTCACCCCCTTCAGGTATCTTCATCCATTCTAGAAAAGACTCAATAGCTTTCTCGTCTAGGTGCTTATAGTATCCTTTCTGCCAAACATTACTAAACAATGAACTTCCTAAGAAAAGTAATTATTGAAGAAAAGGAAGAGGGAAGAAAGAAAAGGAGTAAGAGAAAGCTGAGTAAAAAAGAAAGGAAGAATCTGGAGATTCTGTAAGCAGCATATGGCTCTACATACATTTAATATATTGGGGCATATGGGTTAGAAAAAACAAATGTGATATTGATAAAAAAAAGTGGCACTTTTTCAAATAAACTTGAATTTGATATCTAATCAGCCACTTGTGGACACTGAGAAGTGTTAGAAGATGAGCCTTCCTCATGCATAAAATGAAAATATCCCTGCATAATTTTATTGAGAATTAAATAATATAACAAACTTGGCAAAGAGTCCAACATTTTTTTAATTTTTAAATTTTTTAACATTAGTTTCAATTGTTCATGTTCACATTTGACAAATGTATGCATTATGTTATATACACCACAAGGGCAGCTACCATGTGTCCTATTACATTGCTATTACAATATTGCTGACAATATTCCTTATGCTATGCCTTTTATTCCCATGATTTATTCATTCCATAACTGGAAGCCTGTATCTCCCTCTCCCCTTCATCCATTTTGCCTGTTACCCTGTCCTCACCCCTCTGGTAACCATCAGTTTCTTCTCTGTTTTAATATGTCTGATTCTCCTTTTTTTGTTTATTCATTTTTTTTAGATTCCTCTTATGAATGCAATCATGTTGTAGTTGTAGTCTTAGTCTGACTTACTTCACTTAGTATAATATACCTCTAGGTCCATTCATTTGTCTCAAATGACATTCTCATCCTTCCTGTGGCTTCATAATATTCTGTCGTATATGTATACCACATCTTCCTTATCAGTTTGTCTATGTATCTATTAATGGACACTTAGGTTGCTTCCATATCTTTGATATTGTAAATAATGCTGCATTTCATATATGGGTGTGTATATCTTTTCAAATTAGGATTTTCATTTTCTTTAGGTAAATACCCAAAAGTAGAATGATTGGATCTTATGGTATTTCTATTTTTAATATTTTGAGAAAGCTTCCTACTGTTTTCCACAGTGACTATAACAATTTATACTCAACTAACAGCACACAAGAGTTTCGTTTCCTCCACATCCTCACCAACACTTGTTTCTTGTCATTTTGATTTTAGCCTCTCTAACTGGTCTAAGATGATAGCTCATTGTGGTTTTGATTGGCATTTCCCTAGTGATCTGTGATATTGGACATCTTTTCATGGGTCTGTTGACCATCTGTGTGTCTTGTTTAGAAAAGTGTCCATTCAAGTCCTCTGCCCTCTTTGTTTTTAAAATACGTGTGTGTCAGTTTATGTGTTTAGTTGTAGAAGTTACTTACATGTTTTGGATATTAACCCCTTACGGAAGATATCATTTGTAAATATCTTCTCCCAATCACTAGGTTGTATTTTGGTGATGTTGATGGTTTTCTTTGCTGTGCAAAAGCTACTCTAGTACCTGTGGTTTTTGCTTTTATTTCCCTTGCCTGAGGAGACAGATGTGGAAAATTGCTCCTACATCCCAAATTACTGCCTCTGTTCTCTTTTATGATTTTTATGGTTTCAGATGTCAAATATAAGTCTTTAATCCATTTTGAGTTTATTTTTGTGTATGGTGGTAGAAAGTCGTCCAGTTTCATTCTTTCATATGCAGCATACCATTTTCCCCAGCACCAGCTATTGAAGCTACTGTTTTGTCCTCATTGTATTTTCTTGCACCTTTTGTCATAGATTAATTGAGCATATAATTGTGGGTTTATTTCTGGGCTCTCTGTTCTGTCTCATTGATCTGTATCTTTTTTTTTTTTTTTTTTTTTTTTTCTTTTCTTTTTTTTTTTTTTTTTTTTTTTTTGGCCAGTACTATATTGTTTGGATTGTTACAGCTTTGGATTATATCTTGAAATTTAGTATCGTGATTTGTTCTTTCTCAGGGTTGCTTTGGCTGTTAAGAGTGTTTTGTGGCTCCATTCTGATTTTAAGATTATTTGTTTTAGTTCTGTGAAAAATGTTGTTGGCATTTTTGTAGGGATTGCATTGAATCTGTTAATTGCTTTGGGGAATAGAGACATTTTAACATTTTAACATATTATTTCTTCCACTCCACGAGCATGGAATGGTTTGTGTTGGCTTTAATTTCTTTCTTTCATGTTTTATAGTTTTCAAAGTACAAGTATTTTACCTCTTTGGTTATGTTTATTCCTAAATATTTTATTCTTTTTTCGTGCAATTATATATGGTGTTTTTTAAATTTGTCTGCAACTTCATTTTTAGTTGGTAGAAATACTACCAATTTCTGGGTTTTTTGTTTTTGTTTTTGTTTTTGTTTTCTTTTTGTATCCTGCCACTTTAATGATTTCACGTATCAGGTCTAGTAGTTTTTTGGTAGAATTGTTAGGATTTTCTTTGTTTAGTATCATATCCTCTACAAACAGTGATTGTTTAACTTTTTCTTTACCAGTATGGGTGCTTCATTTCTTTTCCCTTTGAAAATCCCTAGGATTTTCAGTATTATGTTGACCAAAGTGGTGTGAGACATCCTTGTCTTGTTCCTGATCTTAGAGGGAATGCTGTTAGTTTTCACCATAGGATGGGATGTTAGCTGTGGGTTTTACATAGTTGACCTTTATTATGTTGAGGTATGTTTCCTTTAACTCCTCTTTGTTCAGAGTTTTTATCAGAAATAGATGTCAAATCTTGTCAGATGCTTTCTCTGCACCTATTGAGATGATTATATTTTTCCCTTCATTTTGTTGATGTAATACATGCCATTGATTGATTTGCAAATATTGAGCCATCCTTGCATCCCCTAAATAAATCCCACCTGCTCGCGGTGATTGAATTTTTTAATGTATTGTATACAGTTTGCTAATATTTTGTTGATAATTTTTGCATCTATGTTCATCAGGAATATTTGCCGGTCATTTTCTGTGTGTGTGTGTGTGTGTGTGTGTGTGTGTGTGTGTGTGCGCGCGCGCGCGCGCGCCTGCCTGTCTGTCTGTGGTATTTTATTTGGTTTAAGTATCAGGGCAATGCTCGCCTTATAGAATGCATTTGGAAGCTTTTCTTTCATTTACATTTTGAGAGATAGGTAGAAGAGAATGGGTATTAAATCTTGAAATGTCTGATAAGATTTACCTGTGAAGTCATTTCATCCTGGAATTTATTGTTTGGTAGTTCTTGGATTACCAATTCAATTTGAATACTTGTAATTGGTTTGTTCAGATTTTCTGTTTCTTATTCAGTTCTGGAATATTATATGTTTCTAGGAATTCATCCATGTCTTCTAGGTTGTCCAGTTTTTTGGCATATAAGTTTTCATAGTATTCTCTTATCATCTTTGTATTTCTGTGGTGTCAGTTGTTACTTCTCTCTTGTTTTTTTATTTTATTTATATGGGTCCTTTTTCTTTTTTCTTTTTCTTTTTTTGGTGTGTGAAACTGTTATAGGTGTTTGCTTTTTACTTACCTGAAGTTAATATAACATTCTATATGTATAACAGTCTATATTAAGTTGATAGTCATTTAAATTTGAACATAATCTGAAAGCACTGTATTTTTAACCACCCTCCATGATTTATGTATGTGTTGTCATATTTTGTGTCTTTTTATTTTCTGTGTCCCTTCACACAAATTCTTAAAGATATAGGTTTTTTCAGTATCCTTGTTTTTTATCTTCTTACTACCTTTGTAAGTGATAGATCTACTACATTTACTGGATGTCTGCTTTTGCCACTGAAGTTTTCTCCTTTCATCATTTTCTAGTTATAGACTTTTCTTTTTCACCTGGAGAAGTCCCTTTAACATTTCCTGTAAGGCTTGTTTACTGGTGACACACTCCTTTAGTTTTTGTTTGTCTGGAAAAAATTTTTTAAGTTTCTATTTAAATTCCGCTTAGTTAAACATACAGTATAATATTATTTTCAGGTGTACAATATAGTGATTCAGCATTTCCATTCAAAACCTATGCTTATCACAGATGTGCTCCTTCATCTTCATCAGCTATTTAAACCACCCTTCCTCCACTCACCTTTCCTTTGGTAACAATTATTTTGTTTTCTATTTTTTTTTTTTAATAGTTTATTGTCAAATTAGTTTCCACATAACACTCAGTGCTCATCCCCACAAGTGTCCTCCTCCATGCCCATCCCCCCTCCCCCCACATCCATCAGTCCTCAGTTTTTGTCAGCATTCAAGAGTCTCTCATGGTTTGCTTCTCTTCCTTTCCCCCACCATTTCCGCCCTTCTTCTCCCCCTTGTTCCTCCGTCAAGTTCCTCCTAATCCTCCTATACGTGCAAAAAACCTCCCCTCGGTGCATAGAAAGACCGTACTTGTTTTCTATTTTTAAGAATATGTTTCTTAGTTTGCCACTCTCTTGTTTTTTTCCTTTGCTTCTTTGTTTGTTTCTTAAATTCCACACATGAGTGAAATCATATCGCATTTGTCTTTCTCTGCTTTATTTCATTTAGCATAATACTCTAGCTCCATGTCATTGCATATAGCAGGATTTCATTCTTTTTTAATGAATGAGTAATATTCCATAATATATATGTGAATGTGTGTGTGTGTGCGTGCATGTGTTTACATATATATACACTTACCACATCTTCTTTATCCATTCAGCCAGTCCTCAAACATCCAGTGGACACTTGGGCTATTTCCATAATTTAGCTATTGTAGATAATACTCCTATAAACATTGAAGTGCATGTATCCCTTTGAATTAGTGTTTTAATATTCTTTGGCAAATACCTATTAGTGCAATTGCTGGATTGTAGGATAGTTCTGTTTTTAATTTTTTGAGGAAACTCCATCCTGTTTTCCAGGGTGGCTGGCTGCACCAGTTTGCATTACCACGAACAGGGCAAGAGGGTTTCCCTCTCTCCGCATTCTTGCCAACACTTGTTGTTTCTTGTGTTGTTGATTCTAGCCATTCTGACATGTGTGAGTTTATAGCTTATTGCAGTTTTTTTTTAATGTTTTTTTTTAAATTTATTTCTGAGAGAGAGACAGTGTGAGCAAGGGAGGCTCAGAGAGAGAGAGACACACACAAAATCTGAAACAGGCTTCCAGACTCTGAGCTAGCTGTCAGCAGAGCTCAACACAGGGCTCGAACCCACGAACCATGAGATCATGACCTGAGCTGAAGTCAGCCACCCAACCCCCAACCGACTGAGCCACCCAGGCACCCCAGCTCATTGCAGATTTGATCTTAAATTCTTTGATGATGATTGATGTTGAGCATCTTTTTATGTGCCTTCTTTGGAACAATGTCTATTCATATCTTCTGCCCATTTTTAAATTGTATTATTTGATTTTGGATGTTGAGTTTTATAAGTTCTTTATAGATTTTGGATACTGCCCCTTTATCAGATATAGCATTGCAAATATCTTCTCCCATTCTGTTGGTTGCCTTTTAGTTGTGTTGATTATTTCCTTCACTGTGCAGAAGCTTTTTATTTTGATGAAGTCCCCATAGTTTATTTTTGCTTTTGTTTCCCTTGTCTCAGGAGACACATCTAGAAAGAAGTTGCTATGGCTGACATCAAAGAGGTTATTGCCAGGATACAGTCAAAGTGCTGAATGATAAAAATCTGCAGCCAAGAATACTCTATCCAGCAAGGCTATCATTTAAAATAATAGGAGAGAGAGAGAGTTTCTCAGACAAACAAAAATGAAAGGAGTTCGTGACCACTGACCCAGCTCAGCAAGAAATATAAAAGGTACTCTGAGTGCAAAGGATGGACCGAAAGTGATAAAGACAAGAAAAGGTCAAGGAAATATCTAGAAATAATGACAAAACAAGCAATAAAATGGCAATAAACACCTATATATCCGTAATTACCTTCACTTTAAATGGATGAAGTCTAAGCCATTTTAGACCTAAAGACACCTGCAAATTGAAAGTGAGGGGGTAGAGTAACATTTTTCACACAAATAAATAGAGGTCTTGGAAACTTTTAATCTCTCCTTGTATTCTGTCTAATAACTTCAATTAGCATATTTTTAGTTGACTATATTTTGTACCCTTTCTGACATCGCCTTCCCTGTATATCTCTAATTGTGGACAATCTCTTCTGCCAGTCTTAGGGTCATTTTCAGAATGAGCTGCATTGTAAATTTGCCTTGATATGTCCCTGAGAGGAGGGAGGTTCAGGATCCTTCCACTCCATTTTCCATTTCCCTTGTCCGCTATCTTCCTTCTCCTCTGCCAGTACAGATGCGTTACTCTGCTTTCCCTCCAAAGGCAGAACAGATTATTTATAAATTATTACTTGCTTCTTTTGTGAAGACTTCTAAGTTTTTAATGCAAAATCTCTTATTTTATGCTGCTCGTCTTTTAAAGTATTGCCATTTATTTTATTTATATGTTTATTAACTGAAATGCTCTTTTGTGCTTCATTTGGAAGCTCATTTAGACTTCCAAGTCTGTCTTTCAACAGAATGGGCAAACTCTTCATGTTTTTTACTCAATCTCCTCTCGGTTTCTGTTGGAGACCTTCTTTGTGTTAACTGGAGGGTTGGTTGTTAACCCCCTAGACCAATTTTGAGAATCTGACAGATTCTTAAAATTTTTTTTTTGAGAATCTGTCAGATTCTCAAAAAAATCTGATTCAGATTTTTTTGAGAATCTGACAGAATCTGTTTTTGTCAGAAAACAGAATCTGTTTTCTGACATGATTCTGACAGAATCATGTCAGAATCTGTTTTTGTTTTGTCTGCGTACTGGCCTGAGAAAGTGTTCAGACCTTACAGCTCATTTGCCAATGCCTAAGAAGGGGAGTCTGTCCTTGTTATGTTTAGCAACTTTTTGCTCCCTTCCCCTTATCAGAAATAGTTCACAAGGGGGGCGCCTGGGTGGCTTAGTTGGTTAAGCGTCCGACTTTCACTTAGGTCATGATCTTGCGGATCGTGGGTTCGAGCCCCGTGTCGGGCTCTGTGCTGACTGCCAGCTCAGAGCCTGGAGCCTGTTTCAGAGGCTGTAACTCCCTCTCTCTCTGACCCTCCCCTGCTCACGCTGTCTCTCTCTCTCTCTCCTAGAAAAAAAAAAAGAAAGAAATATTTCACAAGGAAGACTGTGGAATGTTAGCGTCCCTGGGGCTATCGGATACAATAAATGACCATAAAATACCCTGTGGTCAGGGTCTGTCTCAGGATTCATACTATGACCCAAGACATGTCTTGTCATCTTTCCTTGATTTTAATGAGAACTTCAACAAGGAGTTACTTTAGACTAGATGTTTTATGTTTTTACTGCCTTGCTACTTTGGGCCTAGAATGATGAAAGAGAGAGAGAGAAAGGAAGAAGGTGAGAGAGAGGTAGAAGAGAGATTGTTTAATTAGAGCCACCGGAGTGTCCCCAACAGCCCCTTGAGTTGAATGTGTTTACATAAACAATTTAGGTCTTGCTAAAGAAACAGTTTATCATGAAATTCAATTGCTGTCATTTCATATATTTCCTTTCTACTGTCAACATTTTATTTTCAGTGGTTTCAGAACTACCACCTTTTTGGATATATTGGTTTTCCTGAAAACCTTTGAAAAAGAGTATAGATCTTCACTTTCATTGTATTTCTTAATTCTGTGGCTTATAACACATTTCTACATGTTTCCTACTTCAAAAATGAGGTTTTGTAAAAGCTCTCCCTTACAAGATATGGGGGCTCAATCCACTCTGGAAGAAACCTTAGTTCTGAGTCCATTCTACCAAATCTATGTCCAGTACATGTGCTTTATCTACTGAAAAAGACTCCTCCTGGGAACTTTCTCCTAACTACTTTTTCATATACCCTCCTTATGGACGTAGTCATAATCATTTTATTTGCTTTGCCTAAAAGTTGAATTGAGAGGCACCTGCGTGGCTTAGTTGGTTAAGCGTCCGACTTCGGCTCAGGTCATGATCTCACGGTTCGTGGGTTTGAGCCCCACTTGGGGCTGTGTGCTGACAGCTAGCTCAGAGCCTGGAGCCTGCTTCAGATTCTGTGTCTCCCTCTCTCTCTGACCCTCCCCTGCTCATGCTGTCTCTCAGAAGTAAATTAAAAAAAAAAAATCATTAAAAAAATTTTTTAAAAAAGTTGAATTGGTCCAGTCATTTCATATCACTTTTCTATAGTTAGTTCAAACTCCTTGGGGTTCCTTTTCTTTTTAAATTTCTAAAAGAAAAAAAAAATCACTGTATAGTTTTTGGATACACTTACAATTTTACTAAAAGCCATTTCCTATTTTGAACTACCATAGCTATATTTCCTTTCCTTTGTATAACCTTTAACTTTTCTGTCATTTTACTTATCTTACTGGTATAACCTGAGGTCAGATTTATAAAGCCTCCAACAAGAATGTTCTGTGGAAATTGAATCAATAAATAAAGGTCCATTTAGCAACATTTTTCTTTCATACTTTATGTGCATTTATTATTATTCATAATTTAACATTTATTGAGCACTAAGAATCATACTCTATTTGGAACAGAAATGGAGATGCTATCTCTGTCAATAGACTTCTGTCTCATGGAGAATTCAATTTGTACAATGTCTCAAAAGTTAACACTCCCTGTTACATAAATAAAGGGGGAGGGGAATACATTATAAACTTTGAAAAGACTTTGATGAAAACTTATTTTTTCCATAAAGCCAAGACTCACGTTTGCATGGAGATAAAATTTTTTGTTAAAAGCATGATTAGCATGCAAGAGTATTAGATAAAAGGTGTGACCTTTATATATGTAGTATAATGTTAGAGGTTTGAACTTTAAATGAATTCAATTAAAACTGAATTGAACAAAATAATTATTTGCCCAAGATACAAAGTCATGTGTATTTCAAAGACCTCCAGGCAAAATAGGAGCACCTGGGTAGCTCAGTCATTTGAGCATCAGGCTCTTGATTTTTGCTCAGGTCATAATCCCAGGGTTATGAGATCGAGCCCTATGTTAGGTTGCACACTGAGCGTGAAGACTGCTTAAGACTCTCTCCCACTGCCCCTTCCCTGTTTGTTTTCATTCTCAGTCTCTCTGTCTAAAATACAAAATTGAAAGAAAAAAGGAAAAAGAAAGAAAAAAAGAAAAGAAAAAAAAAGAATTTCTGGCAATCTTAGTCTGTTTCATTGTTGCTGCAAACATTCAGTTTTAGTCTCAAATAGGTTTTGCTATCCATTTTAGTTGAAAATAGTAGATTCACTAGTTTATTTTTATTCTTATTTTTAAAGTTTATTTATTTATTTTGAGAGAGAGCATGAAGGAAAGAGGAGCAGAGAGAAAGGAAGAGAGAGAATCCCAAGCAGGCTCCAGGTGATCAGCCCAGAGCCTGATGGGGGCTCATTCCCATGAACCTTGAGCTCATATCCTAAGCCAAAATTACAAGTCTGATGCTTAACAGATTGAGTCACCCAGGCATTCCTTCACTGGTTTGCTTAGAGAAAGTTCACTGGTAATTCTACAATCTGTGTGTCTACCCTTAGTTTTATGATTAGGTACAACTTGATCAAAGATCCGGACTGACCAAAACTGCAAAGAATGTTTATTATCCCAAAGCAAATACTGCTTCTGTGTGTCCCATTTTTACTTCAGTCCAGCTTGTAACTCTACTATTGATTCTGACCAAATAAGAAAATTAAATTTAAATTGTGAGAATAAAGTATTAGGCAGGTAGCATTCAGTGGCTTACCATTTTCTTCTGATAGTCTGTCTGCTACAGACACTAATGACCCTGTCTTCACCATTGGTAGCAGAAAACAGTTAAAACATTCCCCCTTTGGGAAATGGTGGGAGAAAGGGAGAGAGGCAAACCATGAGAGATTCTTGAATGCTGACAAAAACTAAGGACTGATGGATGTGGGGGGGGAGGGGGGATGGGCATGGAGGGGGGCACTTGTGAGGATGAGCACTGAGTGTTATGTGGAAACCAATTTGACAATAAACTATTTGTAAAAAAAAAAAAAAAAAAAATCCCCCTTTGTTGACCTTCAAACAAACCCTAATTGATCCAGTTAGTTTAATTGATGTTTTCAGACTCCTAGTTACTGACAGAGAAGGACTAGTCCTCATAAATACCAATATTTCCTATAATAAGTAGGTCTCTAAACTGGAAGGGTGAATGGCAATTCATCCAGAAGCAAAGGTGTTATTTGAAGTGGCTTCAACTTCAAGTAATAGCAATGTCTAATTCATAGGAGCATTTGAATTATCTCTTTCTACAGAAAGTATAAACTTGAAAATCCGGCTGTCTTGGTTGTTAGGCTTCTCTTAGTTTCACCTACTTCCATTGCTTAGTTTAATGTCAGGTTGGTGCATATATATTCATTTTAGCAATTCCAGAAATCACATATAGAAATGTCCATGTCCTGAAAAAATAGGAAGTCAACTGTTCTTTGTGACTCTTATACAGAGGTAAGGAATGTTTCTGAGGAGCTCTTTTACAGCAGACTTTCCTCATTCCCTGTTAGTGTGATCTGAGTTATTTGACCTCTCCTAAATTATATACTGTAAAGGGAAATGAGATTTCATTTGTCATTGATGAGTATTGAAAATGACCATTATAGAATGTCATCTGTGTAGGGTAACAGCACATATAAAAAAAAAAAAAAGTATCTTGAGCTTTTTAGAAATGGATTGATAAATACAAGCTTTCCCACTTTAAAAGTAACATAATTCTTAATGGCTTGGTTTTACTTTCCAATTTGGGTCCTTAAAAACCAACTTCTTTCACATATAATTTCATTCTACTTTTGTCTGATAAAGTTTCTAAAGACCTCATACCCATTTGCTTTATATTTTTACTTAAAATTGTTTCTATAAACATAACTGTTGATAATGTATCTTTTCCTTTAAACTAGAAAACTAAAAAGATTGCTTTTGAACTTACAGTACTTAAGAAATTGCTTCTTACAGTATTTAAGGAATAAAACTGGACTTGTTTAATCAAATTTCTTAGATTATTTTATGTACTTTATTTAGAACATCTTATTTTTATGATTTAACCTGTCTAGTCTTTTATAATATAATTTAGAAATTACATATAACTTTTTTTGAGATTTAGTTGATATACATTATATTAGTTTCAGATGTACAACATAATGATGCCATACTTATATATATTATGCAGTCATCACCACATTAAGTTGACTTAACATCACCATATATAGTTAACAAAATTTTTTGGTCATTTGATGAGAAAGTTTAAGATTCTCTTAGCAACTTTCAAATATGCAATACAGTCCTGTTAGCTGTAGTCACCATGCTATGCCTTACATGCCCATGACCTATTTATTTTATAACTGGAAGTTTGTACTTTGATTCCATTTCCTGGTTTTATCCACTCCACCATCCTGCCTCTGGCAAATGCCAATCTGTTCTCTGTACTTGTGATCTTGGTTTTGTTTGTTTGTTTTATATTATACACAACTGGTGAGATCATATATAGTTCATCTTCTCTCACTGACTTATGTCACTTTAGCATTATGTTGTACATATGAAACTAAAATAATGATCCCTCAGGGTACATCCATGTTGTAACAAGTGGCAAAATTTCCTTCTATTTGGCTCAGTAATGTTCCAATATACATATATACCACATTTTAAAATTGATTCATCTATTAGTGGCCACTTAATTGTTTTCATATCTTGACTTTTGTAGATAATGTTGCAGTGAACATGGGTTTCCATGCATCTTTTTCAGTTACTGGTTTTGTTTTCTTCAGATAAATACCAGAAATGGAATTGCTGGATCACATGGAAATTCTGGTTTTAATTTTTTTAAGGAAACTCCACAGTGTTTTCCATAGTGAGTGCAACCATTTATATTTTCACAAAAGGGATCCCTTTTCTTCATATCTTTGCCAACACTTGTTATTTCTTGTTGATAGTAGCTGTTCTGACAGAGATTAGGTGGGATCTCATTGTGGTTTTGATTTGTATCTCCCTGAAAATTAGTATCCTTGAGCTTCTTTTCATGTGTCTTTGGCCATCTCTATGTCTTCTTTGAAAAAATGTCTGCTAAGATCTTGTGCCCATTTTAAAATCTGTTTGTTTTTAGCTATTGAGTTGTATGAGTTTTTGGTATATTCTGGATCTTTACTTTTTATGAAATATATTATTTAAAATATCTTCCATTCAGTAGGTTACCTTTTCATTTTGTTGATGGTTTTCTTTGCTCTCCATAAATTTTTAGTTTGATGTAATCTCATTTATTTGTTTTTACTTTTGTTGCTTTTGTTTTTGGTGTAAATCCAAAAAATCATTGCCAGAGACCAGGGTCAAGTTGCCTCCTGCCTGTTTTCTTCTAGAAGTTTTATGGTTTCTGGTCTTACATTCAAGCCTTAAAGCCATTTTAAATTAGTGGTAAAGTTTCATTCTTTTGATCTGTCTGTCTCACTTTTCCAACATTTATTTAAGAGACTGTCCTTTCCTTATTCCATATTCTTTGCTCCTTTGTGATAAATTAATCGATCATATATGCATGGGTTTATTTCTGAGCTCACTGTTCTGTTCTACTGATCTATGTATCCATTTTTATGCCAATATTACACTATTTTCATTACTATGGATGTATAACATAGAAATCAGGGAGCATGGTGCCTCTAGCTTCACTCTTTTTTTTTTTTTTTCCTCAAGATTGCTTTGCTACTTGAGGTCTTTTATAGTCTGATCAAAATGTTAAGATTGTCTGTTTTATATGTGAAAAGTGCCATTGGAATTTTAGTAGGGATTGCACTGAATCTGTAGATTGTAGTATAGACATTTTGTCAGTATTTAGTTATTCCAGTCCATGGGCATGCAATATCTTTCCACTTATTTGTGTCTTCTTCATTTTCTTTCATCAGTGTCTGATAATTTTACTGTTCAGATTTATAACCTCCTTGGTTAAATTTCTTCCTAATATTTTATTCTTTTAAAGGCAGTTGTAAATGGAGTGTTTTTTTAAATTTCTCTTTTTGATTGTTTGTTATTCGTGTACAGAAATGCAGATTTCTGTATATTGACCTTGTCCTATTTATCCAGCAACTTTCCTACATTCCTTATTAGCGCTAACATTTTTTGTGGTTTTCTATATATAATATTATGCCATCTGCATATAGTGATGGTTTTACGTTAAATACTTTGGATGCTTTTTATTATATTTTTTGTGTCTAATTGCTCTGCATAGGAATTCTGATACTATGTTAAATAAAAATGGTGAGAGTAGACATTCTGATCTTGTTCCTAATTTTAGAGGAAACGTTTTCAGCTTTGCACCATTGATTATAATATTAGCTGTGGGCTTGCCGTAAATGGTCCTTATTATGTTGAAGTACATTCTTTCAAGACTTGGTTTTGTTGATAGTTTTTATCATAAAGGGATTTTCAGTTTTGTCTTTTTTTTTCTGCATCCATTGAGGTGATCATATTACATGTATTTTTCATTTTGCTAATGGAGTGTATCACATTGATTGATTTACAGATGTTTAACCAGTCTTATATCCCTGGAATAAATTCCACTTGAACATGGTGGGTGATCCTTTTAATGTATTGTTGAATTCAATTTTTTAATATTTTGCTGAGAATTTTTCCATCTGTGTTCATCAAGAATATTGACTGGTAATTTTCTTTTCTTCTTTCTTTTCCTTTTCTTTTTTTCTTTTTTTTTTTTCTTTTTTTTTTTTTGGTTTTGTGGCATGTTTGTATAGTTTTGGTATCAGGATAATGCTCTTTTTATCCAATGAGTTTGGAAGCATTCCCTGCTCTTTTCTTTTTGGAAAAGTTTCAATTCTCATTTGAATTTTTGGTAGAACTTACCAAGGAAGCTGCCTGTTCCTGGACTTTTGTTTGTATGGAGGTGCTTGATTACTAATTCAATGCCCATACTACTAATTATTCTATTTAGATTTTTATTTATTTCTTCATGATTTAGTCTTGGTAGAATGTATGTTTCCAGGAATTTATCCATTTCTGTTTGGTTGTCCAATTTTTTGTCTTAAAATTGTCCTTAGTAGTCTCTTTTGATCCTTTAAAGTTCTGTGGTATCATTTGTAACATTCCTTCTTTCTAATTTTACTTATTTGAGGCCTATTTTGGGGGGTGGGGCATGTCTAGTGTTTGTCAGTTTCATTTATCTTTTCAAAAAATCAGCTCTTGGTTTCATTCTTCCTTTTGACTCCTTTTTTTGTCTCAATCTCATTTATTTCTATTCCAGTCTCTGTTATATCCATTCTTCTAATCAATTGGGAATTTATCTGTTATTTTTCTAGCTCCTTGAAGTGTAAAGGTAATTTATTTGAAATTTTTCTAAGTTTCTTTGGGACCTATCCTGTAGAATGTTCCATGTGCACTTGAGAAGAATGTGCATTATAAGACATGGAATGTTGTGTATATATCTGTTAAATTCATCTGATCTAATGTTTCACTTCAGGTTGATGTTTCCTTATTGTTTTTCTTTGGGGTATTAACAGTCCCTATTATTATTGTATTGATATTTGTCCCTTTATGAAACCCCACATAATTTGATAGCAAATCTTTCCTGTATTTCTTTAGTACTCTTCCTTTACAGAGATCACTGGCTTTTCAGAGTGCCAATTCTTCCTCTTTAAGAAATCTAAAATTTGAAGCAGCTTCAATTCTGATTCATTTATTATACCTAGGACATAAAAGGCCATAAGATTTGGCCTTGCCTAAATTTATAGAAGATAAGATAGAGCATTTCAGTAATGCTTGCAAACTTTGTGTTATGGATTCAATTATTGTAACACCCTCCCCACCACCAACACACACAAACACACAAATTCATATGCTGAAGCTCTAATTCCAAAATGTGATGGAAGTAGGGCCTTTGGAGGTAATTAGAGTTAATGAGGTCATGCGGCAATAAATGTTTATTGTTTAGGCCCCCACCACCTCCATCTATGGCATTTTGTTATAGCAGCCTAGACTAAGACACTGGTCTACAGACAGTGCTGTTACTGTGTTGTTTGTTACTGGCATGAGATAAGATAAATACTGAACCTAAAATAAGTATTTATTTTGCTATATTTATTGAACAGAGTTTAAGCCCATTTACATGTTGTAGGCTTCACAAGACCAACTGATAGCAAAAGAGCTGTATTCTCTATGGTATGTAATGTTTTAAGGCTAATTTGTCAGTTGTCATTCAAAAATATGTAAAATTCAGAACTTATTTCAACAAAAGATAATTGAAATTTAAATATAACTTTATAGGATGAAGTACTTGAAGTAGCTAGTGATGAAGAATTTCAAATGGATTTTACAGTATAGAATCAAGTGCTTCATTTTGGGTAAACATTAAACATGGATATGCTTAGCTTGCCAAAATTGCTTTAAAACATCTTCTACTCCTGTTTGCATATCTTAATGAGACTTTGCTTTTTTTGTTCTGAGTATCATTAAAATAGCTTAGATATATATTTGATCCTAAAGAACCAAATGTAATAAGCCAACAAAGAAGAATCAAAACCATTTGCCACATTAACAAGTTTATTGATAGATAAAGGGGCCAAGTGTGCTTATAGTTATTTAATATGAGGAATCATTACTCAAGCATAATACTTTTACAAGTAAGATTGTGGAATGAAAATGTTAAAACAAATATAGATTTTATAATTCTTTTGTTTTTCCTATTATACATTTTTATTTTCCTATGATCTGGTATTTTATTAAATTTACAGCTTTTACTTTGTGTGTCTTTGTTCTAGTTATTCATATTTTGATGTTAGTAAAATATTGATGTATAGTTGGAAAAAAAACCCCAACTCTTATCCTTTACCACAAATATTTTAAGAACTGCCCTAAGGAACAGGCTAATATCCATCCTAATTTTATATGGGCTTGGTAAGTATTAAAAAAAAAAACAGGTACCTAGTAAAGAAAATTTAGCTTTAAAGTTAAAAGAAACAAGAAATAGTTGTATAGGTTGTGTCTGCAAAGATCTCTGGAAAATATTACCCCTCCCTGTCCAGAAAATACCAATTATGAGCCCCAGTATTCCACACTTTTCTTCATAAATCTGATGGATTTGAGGAAGGACAGGCAAATAGGCACATTATAACAAAGATTTGTCATAAAAATGTGGATGAAATTAGGAACACTGTTAACGAGGATATGTTTATGAGGAGGGTAAGCAAGCCTGTAGTCAAGGCAGAGAGAAACAAAAGGGAAAAGAGAGGGAAAAATGCTGAGTGCCAGGAAAAATAATTAACTTTTCCTTCACCCTGTTGAGAAGGTCTTGGCATCCTATGTGTCTTGGATAGAAAGTCGGCTACAGAAGCAGTAAGTACTTCATAGACTGTGATTTCCTCAAGGCAGGAAAGTTTTTAAAAATGCATTAAATTTGTTAGGAAAATGGTGCCAGAAAGAACAGACAGGAATGCAGAAAGGCCAAGTGGCAAGAATGTCAGCAGCTTTAACGGGTCAGGGATGAATGAATCCTGAGGGAGACCATTTCTAATACAGTGAAAATAGAGTCAGTTAATTTACCATTTGGTAGAGATAATATATAATATTTCAGGAGAACTCACTTTGTACCAGAGTACAAAATTGCTTTATAAAGCTCCACATACCAATCCTATGAGTTGTGATATTACCTTCTCCATTCCATTGATGAGGAAACAGTCTTGGAGGTTTGTGGCTGTTAGATGCTGTGTATTATTCTGCTTCAACAACTGTGATATTTCCTTGTATGTCTTTGGGTTGAGTTCTTATTCCATATTTCTGACACCACCACAGGTGGCATGTAGGAGAGGAGTTTTGCATTAAGATAACATTCTGCAAGGCATTTTCCCTGGGGCATCACAGAAACAGTTTAACAAGTATGAGTTCTACACCTTTCCAAAACAAGCAAATGAGTGAAGGTAGGGAACAAATGTAGGCTTTAAAAAAATTACAGACCTATGAGAATGATTATTTCCAAATAGTGCTTGAAAATTTTTTATCTAATTTTCATACATCCAGAAAGGTGTCTTTAAAATTAATCCATTTCCCAGAAGAAGAAATCAAAAGAAACGAAAACGGATTAATTTCCTTGAGCTGTGACCCTTTATGTAGAGGACAGTATGCATCAGTATAGTTAATCAGGTGCTTTGTTGAACTTGGAATATTAGAACTGGAATGCTCCTTTTATCTTCTGTTCTTGACATACATGACCAATGCATCAGGACCCTCTTTCTTCCTGAGTTCAGATTGGACTTCCAAATTTCAGGAAGTGGCATACCAGAATGCCATTATCTCTTACTGTATTATAGTTGACCCAAGAGATAATCCCTCTTCACCATCCATGTGTTGAGGGATATCCCACACAAGCCTTTATTCTCAGTTGTATATTTTAAGTTTTACTGTAAGTTTGGTCAAGTATTATATACATTTGGAGCAGTATTGTTGTAATAAACACAATATTAGTTGCTTTAAATATGTATCAAATCTTCCAACCACAGGAAATCTCCAAACATCTTTTGATAACTTCCTCAGTCTTTGAGCATGTTGCTCTCAAATTTTGATAATCAACTTTGTGTAGCTTTGAACTCTGACAAAAATAAAGCCTCAGGTACAGGAAGAGGAGGAGAAAACTTTAGTCAAACAAAATACTGACAAATATTTCTGGCCCATAAGAAAGAAGAAAAATGAACTGGGAAAAATAGATTTCATTTTAGGGCTTTGGTTCTTTTGCAGATTGTAAATCACTCACATTGATATGGAAATCTGCATTTTTATTATCTGCCTTTTCTGCTTCAGACCCTTAACTGCAAGCAAATGTTTATATCTTATGAAAAATAGAGAATATGGAGTATGTAACAGAGTGTCAAATCCTCAGGGGGAACATGTTATATTACCAATTTTATAAGGTACTACTAAAATGCCGAGAAAGGAAAATTGCATTTGAATCAGTGTAAACTAATGTTGAATGAATAATTATATCCACAGCTTTTAATATATTGACTAGAGAACATGTGTAACACATTTTTTAAAGCCAGAACCCTTTAGCTTGGCTTCACTGAAAAACAAGCTATTGGACTTGTCATGCTGCTCTGAAGGCTAATAACTAGCTTTATTAGGAATGGTGTAGAACGTTTCTATCCCTGCTGCTAATGTGTGGTCACTGACATGTGGTGAGGGAATCAAAAACAAGCACCTTCGTAGAGAGCACACCGCCAGTATGGACTCTCACTTACTGTTTGGACGATCTGGATTCACTGTTTCTCTTCCCTTCAGCTTTTCTGCATGGATATTACCCCCCAGAAGGAAGGCAGTATACCAGATTCTGTATACTGGGGATTCCAAGGTAGGGGTTTATGAAGTAGTAGTTTGAAAATGTGATACAAATAAGATTTCTGATTATTTGTGCAGTCTCCTTGCCCTAATGTCATATGAGATTACCATACACTGTTTCTGGTATTCAGAGTAGTGTCCTTTGCATATTTTAAATAAACTTTGCGATGAAGAAAGCCATCTGTCATGCGTATGTCACTGAGATTTCTGTGACTAGTCCTTATAGACTAGTCCTATAAAATGTGTGCTTATTGTACACATTAAAAAGCTGAGTGTGAATCATTCCTTATCTGGGATGAAATGAGATTCAGAACCCTTTCTTCCAATTCAAAAGGTCTTCTAGAACACATGCTGTTTAGCTTCAGGCCAATTAAACTATTAATTACAATTAGTTTTGCAACATAAACCTCTACCATAGTCAGTGTGAGAGTTGTATTTAAGTCTCAATTTAAAATAAATCGTAGTTTTTTGATGTAATGCTAATCTTATTGTACATACTTTGAGTCTATACAGTTTATATTTTGTATGATCTTCTTAAGACTAATTTTTTTATCAGTTTTGGCAATCTTATTATTTTTAGCTAATTCTCTTAAACATTATAATTCATTCCAATCAAAGCAATTTGATCAGAAATTGGAAATGGACTTCAACAAAATTTACTACCATGAGCTGTTTTATGCTGACAGTGCTATGCAATAGGATTGTCAAGCACAGAGTGAATTAACTATAAGTATGAATAAAATTAGAATGTGTTTTATGTGATTCAGATAGAATTTTCATAACAGGTAATACTGAATTGAAAACAAAAGCCTACGGTTTTCTTATAAGGGAGACCAGATCAGTAAGTCTGGTCTTTCTAAATACTTATGTCCCTATCCCAGTATATTTCAAAAGACACTCACATTCAAAGTGAGTTAGTTAAAAAAATAGAAATTGAACATGTACTTTGTGTTAGGTACTGTTTACATCAGAGATCAAAGCAGATCTCTGTTTATTATGGGGTGGACACAATAAGGTTTATAAGTGAAAAAAATATATATACACACACATATTGGTAAGTTCTAGGAGTTGAAATAAACTAGGAAAGTGATAGCCTTCGGAGGAAAAAAGTTGCAGCTATTCTTAGGGTAGCCAGAGAAGATCTCACTGAAAAGGTTACTCCCGAAAATGTCCTCAGAGGGAACAATGAATCTATCTGGGAGAAAAGCTTCCAGGCAGAGGAAACAGCAACAGCAGAGGAGATTGAGATGGTTTCCTATCAAGGAACAGGAAGGTGATCAACCTTTCTGGGTGGAGCAGGAAAATATCAGAGGTCAGTGTCAAAGTTAAGAGGTGAGCATAGAGAGGCAACAGAGTGGCTGATCACATAGGGTCTAGACAGTGCCATGAAAATTTTGGCTTTTATTCTCAACGGTTTGGAAACTCTAGGAAAGGCTTGAACTCCAGAGTGAAGTGATCCTATATTTTTATAGTATCCCTTTCACTGAGAAACCAGTTATAAAGTTACTGTAATAATTTTAGAGGAGGGAAGATAGTATCTTGGACCAGGATGGTGAGTTGAAGGTAAGGGGAAATAATCTGACTCTGGGTATGTACGTTTTTCAAAAATTGAAATAAAATTCATGTATCACAAAATTAACCATTTTAAACTGAAATTCGGTGCCATTGAGTGTATTCACCTCGGCCCAGTTCTAAGGTATTTTCAGAACTCCGGAAGGAAACTCAGTAGGCATTAAATGGACACTTCACATGATCTCCTTTGTCTCCAGACCCTAGCACCACTAATCTGCTTTCTGCCTCTATGAATTTCCCTTTTCTGGGCTTTTGATATAAATGGAATGATTCAATATATGGCTTTTTTTTTTTTTTTTGGTCTGGTTTCTTTAACATATTGTTTTGAGGTTCACCCGTGTTGTAGTATTTATCAATACATCATTCATTTTTATAGCTGAATAACATTCTGTGGTATGGATGGACCACATTTTGTTTAACCATTTATCAGTTGATGGACAATGCATTATTTCCACCTTTTAGCTCTTGTTTATAATGCTCTGGATACATTTAAAAAAAAACAGAGTACACAGGACCTACTAAAACACTGGATAAACTTCTATAATATTTAATTGATAGTGAGAGTAGTTTAGTAGTCAATGAGTACTCTACAAAGTCTACTAAACCTAGTGATAAATATTAATATACTTTGGAGATTTCTTCCTTTATAGCAAAGAAGCAGAATGCAACTTTAGGAAACATATTTCCTGCTAATATAATGTAAAACTAACATTTTATTAGCAAAGATATTGTTACAAATTTAAAGAAACTAGCACTAAAACTAATCACACCGACTACATTATTTGCTACTGAACAAAACTGCAACCTTGCTAACAAGTTTAAATTAATGGTGAATTGGTAGATTCTGTTTCAGTAATGAAATACACTAAGAAGTCCTTTCTTTTCCAACCCCTAAAGCGAAGGTGTTTGGAAGAAAATGTGAACTCCAGAGTAAATGACTTGTTAATAAGTGGAAAAAAAAAACAATATTTTAGGCAAAAAACTTGTGTACACAAAACCACTCTTGGAACAGCAGCTTTGAATAGAATTTAAAAAAAGATATTCTGCAGAGGTGCCAGCACAAATGAATTTCAGTCACTGCATCAGTCATAAACAATAATTGAAGCCAAGAAGCAGAAGTCAGAAATGTTATTACTATATGTCACAACTATTTTTAACTTATTTTTTAAAAGCAGTTTTTCACCCTCTAGTAGGATATTTGTAACAGTTTTAATCAGCAGGGAAATACCAAAGCTTCACTGATTTTTGCCTATAAAGTGTTTATATAGATTCTATTGCTACTAATAAAGTGTCGATTTTTTATATTGATTTAGTGTCCAGAAATCTGATATTGTAAAAATTATTGGGTGATGTTACAATGTATTTTTGCCATAGATAATCATCATGTGAAAATAGTGAAAACTGTGTTTGTTTCTTTCCAGCTGTTACAAAACTGTACTAATTTTTCTTTCCTTACTGAACTGACTAGAACATTCAGTATGATGTCAAATAAATGGGTTACAGCACTCTGCATTGTCCTGTACCTACTATTAGAGCAAGTGTTATTTTCTTTTCTCTACTATTTTGTTTTCTGTAGCTCAAATTATGGGAGTTTCAGTTGGTTCATAATTTAAAATTTTTTCATGAATGAGATATTTTTTCATGTTTGAGGTGATCAAACTGTCTTTAACTTAATGTGGTGAATATCAGTTTTTTCTAGTGTTAAAATCAGGGGCACCTGGGTGGCTCGTCGGTTGAGAGTCCAAATTTTGATTTCTGCTCAGGTCATGATCTCAGGGCTCCTGGGATCTGGCCCTGCAGTGGGCTCAGCGCTGACTGCGTGGAGCCTGCTTGGGATTCTCTCTCTCCCTCTCTCTCCCTCCTACACTTGCACTCTCTGCCTTTCTCTCCTTCTCTCTCAAAATAAAATTAAAAAATAAACCTCTTATTTCTGGGACAGATTTACTAATGTTTTATGAATAGCTGAGTCTTTTTGCTCATATTTGGTTTAGCAAGGTTTGGATCTCTGTGAGTAAGATTGACATGCTATTTTCCATTTTTTATACTGTCTTTGTCAGATGGGGATATCAAGTCAAAGTTACTAGTCCTGTAAAAGGACATGAGGAGTGTTTCTCTCTTTATATATTTAGAAGTACATATTTAAAATAGTTCCTTACATGTTCAGTAAAACTCACCTGTATGAGTGGGTTAGTCATCTTCTGTATTCAGGATTAAAATTTAAATGCCTGCTAACTTCATCAGGTTCCCATCATCCAGGGTTTTATTTTAAATTATTCTTTTTCAATTTCCATAGGTGGCTCAATTGGTTAAGTGTCTGACTTGGCTCAGGTCATGATCTCATGGTCTGTGAGTTTGAGCCCCACATCAGGCTCTGTGCTGACAGCTCAGAGCCTGAAACCTGCTTTGGATTCTGTGTGCATCTCTCTCTCTCTCTCTGTCCCTCCCCTCCCCAAAGTAAAAACATTAAAAAATCAAATTATTCCTTTTCAATATGTTACATGGCATTTTTAGATTATTTTCAATGGGAAAGTATGTCAGAGGATTTAGCCTGTCATACTACCAAATATGGAAGATCTCCTTCATCCATTTCAATAATATCTGTCCTTATTTTCATCTTACATGGAGATCACTGCTTTGGAGGTATAGGAAAGCTTCCTAGACATGGAGACTTGTTTTTTTTGTTTAATCTTCCTTTTGAATGAAGAAAGAAAAATATATTCGAGGTGAAATAATAGCATACAAGAGTCCAGAAGTGAAAGAACACTTGGCTTAGTTGGGGAATTGAAAGTAACTCACCGTGACTGGGCTTGGCAGAAGATATTGTCTGAGTTGCCCTTGAGATGTAAGGATGCACAAAATTTTGAAAGGCATTCAAAGAAAGCTACAAGTTTTGGATTTTGTCCTGAGAATAATAGAGATACTTTAATTATGACAATTATATGAATATATACTCTTTATTAAATTATTACTATTTATTATGTCCTATGCTATAAACTAAATAGGCTTTAGTAGTCAAACCTGTGAAGTATGTTTTGAGGATTTTAAAAATGTATAAGCTAACAATAATTATGTAAAGGATGCTCTGGGTTCTTGAGGTATAATCAGGCTTCAAAAAGAATGAATAGAGATGGATAGAATCTGTGAATGTGTAATATTAATAGTAACAGTAATCGTAATATGAAGGACAAGAGGTATCTTTTTATTATAACCTTTATGCTTGTATAGTAGCAGTATTTTGCTCATTTCACATATTTAGTTGCTCAAGTTTTATTTTTCATTTATCATCAGAACTGACTTTTAAAAAATGATGTTATAATCTCATTCAAAATTAGCTAAAATTTCATTTGTCCCAAGAGAATTTACACTTTATTTTGAATAAGGAAACCTCAAGATATAATTGTACTATTGCAGCCACTATAAAAACTAAAAAGAAATGTAAGACATACCAAATTTCTTCTCATCACTCTTTTAAAGACCAAGAGGATACTCATTTCAATCAACTGTATAGAAAGATAATTCAAATTTCAGTGTCATTTATGCATAAGAACTCTTTAGTTGAACTGAAAACTTTCTAGTTTTCTAGAGGCTATATATAAATTTTATATCATCATTCATTCACTTTTATGCATCAAGCATGTATTGATAATCTGTTACATGCCAGGGGTTATAGGCTTGTAATAATGTATTATGAATAATTCAAGTATACATAAACTTTTAGCAAAGTGGGAAATACCAACATTAAATGGTGGAATGAGAATTCCAGGTTGAAATTGTAGTCTAAAACTGCCACACATGATTTTCCATTCCAATATCTAAAACTGACAACAAACAATAATAACATATAAATGGTTAGAACAATAACAAAGTAATAACAGTACTACACACACAAACACACACACACACACACACTCTATATTTAGTTAAAATAGTTTATATATATATATAGTTTATATTTATATAAATAACTATATATTTAGTTAAAATATATAACTAAAAGTAAT
>NW_027527775.1:3454458-3544172 GCF_008692635.1 Crocuta crocuta
TGGAGCTAGCAACAACAAACTTGTGGGCACAAGAACAGATTAAAATGAAACTAATAATAGTATTAAGGTATAAATTATTTGTACTGTATTTTCTAAAGTTTTTGCAGTAAGCTTCTGTGACTTTCATGATTGGATTAAAAACAAAAAGGATTTTAAAAAATAATAATTACTCAAGTCCCTTGTTCTAATTACTATTTGTTTCTAATCTTGGAGGAATCTTTTAAGACAATAATATCTCTTAGGATAAATGTACATTTAAACTTTAGCTGTGTTTTAGTGAGGTGTTCGTTTCACTTGAGATTTTCCTGTATTAAATTCAAATAAATTCAATGTAATAATTATTAAAATAGCACAAATTATATGATTGCACTTTAAAATTGTCTTTTTATCTGGGTGCCTGGGTGGCTCAGTCGGTTAAGTGTCTGACTTCCATTCAGTTTGTGATTGCTCAGGTCATGAGTTTGAGCCCCACGTCAGGCTGTGTGCTGATAGCTCTGAGCCTGGAACCTATTTCAGATTCTGTGTGTCCCCTCCTCTCTCTCTGCCTCTCCCCTGCTCATGCTCTATCTCTCTCTGTCTCAAAAATAAATAAACACTTAATTTTTTTAAAATTGTCTTTGTATCTTCTGATTGATCAATCCTTCCACTTATATATATTGTAACTAAGTCAAGATCTAGCCTGAGAAATAGAACTCATGTCGGGAGGACCAATTTAAGAGCATGACTACTGGGGACAAGTTGCAAAAATGTTTGAAGAACTGAAAAACAAGTAAAGGGCCATTACGGAAATCCATAGATTAGCAATACCAAGAAGCCAGTACCACCTTATGGCTGGAGATGATAGAAGTGATGGTACCTCAGCCTCAAAGGTAGGGTTTCCAGAAATGGAGTGGGGTTGCTGAATGTATATGAAAGTAACCAGAGGCACAAATGGAGGGGCTGTCTAAGGTAAGCTGGGACTAGGGAGAAATTCACTGACTGCCAGAGAAGTAGCTCAAAGCAGGAAAAAAAAAAAAAAAAAAGAAGAAGAAGAAGAACCACTTCTGCTTCTCCTTCCCAGTCTTTAGAATCCTGTCAATTCCTCATAATTATAAAAGCTAGCCAGAACCCAGTGACCAGGAGTTACCAGGATATGCAGAGGAAGGGCAAGGAATAGATTTGAGAAAAGCATGTAAGTGGCTAATACATCTGCATAGAAAGATACTTGGGCTGATGATTATCTTTTCATTAAATGGTTATTTCTAAATGTTGGACTTTGGATGACTTTTAATTTTTTTTAATTTTTATTGTAGGTGACTTAAACTGCCATATAATAATTCTTGAACTACATATTTGAACTTAGATTGGTAAATGAGGAAAAAGACATATTTAAAGAGAGGTGTACCACAGTGGAAAGATAATTAGAATATTTGGAGAAGGGGAACACATTTGGTATTGCTACTTCAGTTTGCAATTTACCAAGTCAGGAGAACTTGGTAAGTAGATAGTGACACACATATGGAAAGAGATTTTTCTTCCAAGAAGTTTGAGCTTTTCAGTTTGCATTGGACCCTTCTAAAACGTTTGTGAGTTAAATAGAAGCACAATTACAACTGTATTGTAGATCTACAGCCCTGATGGCAACTAAGGACTATGGTAGAGGAAAACAACATTTCACAGCCCAAGGTCAAATTGAAAATAAAGAACAGAATATTACAATGTATTGATATCACATGTACAAGTTAGCAAAAATGTTTTAAACTTGCTGAAGATGGTTTTGATAGATGATCAGTTTAGTCTTGGGAAAGACATTTATATTGTGTTTAGGTTAATACTTTCTCTGTTTGATCTAACAAAGATATCACTGGAATACAGACCAGTGAAGAATTTTGGAAATTTGATAGTTTATTATTGTTGGCAAAAAATCTCATATATAAATTGGTATATAAATTAACCCAGGTCTAAAACTAATTAGCCAGTGTTTCCTTGTTAGCTTTTATAAAATTTCACAGTTCAATTTTCAAGTATTGTTTAAGGACTAGTGTGTACATTTGGTAATAGGCACTGAAAGAAAACATAAGTGAAGTATATATAATATATTTACCTTAATAAGTTTACAAGTTAAGGGGAAACCATAACATTTAATATTCATTTTATGACAATGTCATATTGTATAAAATAAAGAGCAAATTCTGAATGGTTGGATAGTAGGTGTCCTAAAAGGTCAAATATTGAGAGACCAATAGGAAATGGTGTAGTTGGAGAAAACTTTGTGAAGTAAAAAAAATCTTAGGATCTTCCTAGAGTTTTATGTCATATTATTTTTTTCATAATTATCACTATTTTTTACTGCCTATAATATTCTCCATCCTGTTGATATGGAATTATTTATTAAATGAAATTCTTGTGTTTGATTTTCTTTAGTTCACAAAGAACACAAATTATGATCAAAATGTAACCCAAGTGCCTACATTTGTTTTTTGGATTAGTTTCTTTCAATGAAAATATATTCATTAGCACATTAAAGTGCTAATATCTAAATTTAGTTTTATTAACCCCCCTGGGTATGCATATCCTTGAAATATTTCAAAGCTATTAAAACTATTAATTGATGAAATACCATATCAGTGTCATGCAGATAATGATTTGTTTTTCAAAGAAACTGTTTAGCATAGTAGATGATATTTTTGTACATTTTTCAGTGACTGTGGAGAGGGGTCTCAAGAATATGAAGTAATGGATCTATAATACCATGAAATATTTAACCATTTTGATCTGAGTTATTAAAAAGAAGAATGCAGGACCCAGTAAGTGCATTTTGCCTAAACAAAATGTTTACATGTTACATTCAATTTTAATTTAAGAAACTTAAATCTTCGGGTGTCTGGGTGGCTCAGTTGGTTAAGCGTCCTACTTCAACTCAGGTCATGATCTCACGGTTAGTGGGTTCGAGCCCCGCATCGGGCTCTGTGCTGACAGCTAGCTCATAGTCTGGAGCCTGTCTTTGGATTCTGTGTCTCCCTCTCTCTCTGACCCTCCCCTGCTCATGCTGTCTCTCTCTCTCTCTCAGAAATAAATTTTTTAAAAAATTTAAAAAAAAGAAACTTAAATCTTGAAATGTGAAAAAAATATTCACTGCTCCATAGTTTTGTCGGGATGATTGATAAACACTATGTATATATTTCTTTTTCTTAGTTAATCATCCTATGGTGCTCATTTGATTTTTTTATCCATTAGTTTAAATCAGCCTTCCTTAGGGTACCCTTCTTCCTCCAGTTCAATTATGAGGTTATGTTGAAGCTAGAAATTAACACACCCTGCCCCATTACGCACATTTGGGCACATGATGAAGACCGCGTACCCACTCCATGACCAAGAAACGTGATCCAGGAATGAATATGTGAACCCAGCAAAGTAATTGAATACTTTACGAACTTTATTTCTTTATTTCTTTTTTTTTTAATGTTTATTTATTTTTGAGACAGAGAGAGACAGAGCATGAGCTGGGGAGGGGCAGAGAGAGGGAGACACAGAATCTGAAACAGGCTCCAGTTTCCAAACTGTCAGTACAGGGCCTGATGCGGGGCTCGAACCCACGGATCATGAGATCATGACCTGAGCTGAAGTCGGATGCTCAACCAACTGAGCCACCCAGGAGCCCCTTACGAACTTTATTTCTATATGGAGCTGGCAAAGATAGAGGCCTTTTCCTTTTCTGATGACAGAGCTCCTGAAGTTCTTGTCCATCTTTATGTAGAGAAGTCTGAGAAAAAGTAGTCAACAATTAGCTCTGACTGCCTACTTTCCCTGACTGAAATTATATTAAACTGAAACTACCATAATTTTACATATTTCTCTACTCCTATGTGCAACTGAGATATTCTCCAGTGAATCCCCTTTTCAACTTAAATCAATCTGAGCTGTTTCTTTATAGCTTGAAATCTAATAATATCATCTATTGCATATCTTATTCATGGCAGTATGTAAAAAATAATTACTGGTTCACAGTATTTTATTCTGAGTTCTTGGAGCCAGGTATGGTTCAGAATTTAGATATATCACGTGGAATTCCAGGGGGTCAGGGCAGCACCCTGGAGACAAACTCGAGACTGATGGTGATATGAGTGAATATTCACTCTAAATGGGATTAAGAGTTATAAATGTCCTGATGTCACTTCAGGTCACTTTTATTTCCAAATGAGTTTTGACACCAAACCTAGGAAACAACTTTTTTTTTTTTTTTTTTTTTTGAGAACTCTTTAAAGTTTGGAATTCCAAGAAGGGATTAGGAGCTATGCTCTAGTATAAACTACTATTAAAGAATAAATATCCTAATCTTAAAGATACAATTTACAGAGCCATGTTTGATGAAAATTTGCAGTAATTGTTTCATACGTTGCTTCTAGCCATTTCTGTCTCCCCACCTAGGAGCTATGCTCCAGTGAGGCAGTATGATATGTGGAAATGAAATGGGAAGTAATGTGGGCATTTAGGGATGAAATGTAACCAACAAATTTTATCCAGTATAAAATATCCTCTGAAATACTAGCAGAAAATCTTTACTGTTTTTGATAGTAGATTTTATCTACTCCTTATGACAAAGATGTCATGGGCCCATGTTAATTTTGTTTCAAAAAGACATTTTATTTGCTGGTAACAGACTTAAGAACTCACCTATTGATCTAATTTTTTTGATTTCCTTCTTTTCAGGAAATAAAGTTTCAAGCAACTTTAGAGAAAAAAAGCAGAGCCAGATAAAAACTTAAATTCCAATTATGTCAAAGGAATGGAAGAGTTTTTTTAATTAATAGTAAGTTTCCATAAAATGTTTTTTTCTAAACCAACACCACCATAAATATAAAACTCATGTTAATAGTTAATATTTATTGAGAATTTATTTATTCTGAAATATTCACTCATTGTCAAAATATTTTACTAAAATCAAATAACCACTAAATTGTCAAATAATTGTCTACAGTAGCATGATGAATGGCTGCCTCTGCCCTATTTCAGGGTTCAGGGAAAACTTTTTGTAGGAGGTAAAACCTAAGTTGAGATCTGAAATAAAAGTTAACTGAATGAGAACAAATAAAAATAAAAACAAAATACATGCAAGATCCCAAAGATAAAAGAATAATTGCCCATTTAAAGACTAGAAAACAAGCTGATTTGGTTCTAAGACCGAGTACAGGTGATACAGAAGAGATGAGAAGAAACACCGGAGGTATAACAATTATCCAGTTCATGCAGGATACCGTAAGCCTGAGGAAGGAGTCTAAATATTACACTAAAGGCCATGAATCAACTGCAATATTTATACTAAGCAGAAAAATTTTGAAATTTAGAGTTAACTTATCTTTCTATTGCATTGTAAAGAATGAATTAGAATAGAGCAAAAAAGAACTGGAAACTCATTTGGAAGTCTATTGTAGTCACCTGGGTGAGAAATTGGTGGTATAAAGTAGAACAAAGAAAAGATGGTGACAGGTAAAATTGGTAGGATCTTAGAAATCTTTAGATTATAGAACCTATAGGAACTGATGGATTATTGGTTGTACAGGGTGAGATAGGAGAAGTTAAGTTCTTTGTTGAGGATTCAGTTGTGAGCTCCAGTGTAGACGCTGGAGTGCCGTTTATGGCACTGCCATTTACTGAGTTGGGCACACTATGTAAATGGCAGTACCATTGACTTAGAGAGTATGAAGTATGGCTAGAGATTGGGATTAGGATAAGAAAGCCATTTTTCTATAAGATACATTTGAATTACCTTTGGGATCCAATGAAGAAATATACTTTTGGATATATAAATGAACAGTTCAGGAGAGAGTTTTTGATTTGGGAAACAGCAAATTTGTGGGTGTAAATAGCATCAGATCATATATGCTATAGTTGTGCAACCAGAAAAGAGACTCCTGAAAACAAACTCTGAAATTCTGAAACTATAAGTGTAGAGCACTGAGCCCCAGAGAAGTTAATGAAAGAAAAAAATTCGAGGAGGATGGGAACAAGAAGTTAAAGGTGATACTTGTGGAAGAGTATGTATGATGAGTATCTGTTGGTAAAAGCAATTTCAGCAGAACTGAAGGACGGAGCCCATAATTCAGCTGGTCACAGAGAGAATAAGACGTAAATAAGTTTGCTTGAGAGACTTTGGTGGCCCTACACCTCAGAACAATAAAGGAGCCACCACCATGTCCATATGAAAGTCAGTGTAAAATGTTAAGTTCAAAATAATAGAAATAAATCCTCAAATGGAAATAGCTTCCTATTAGATTTTCTTTTATAAAATTGCAGGTAAGTGGAGGTGGGTTTTCATCTTTTATTTTCATAATTTCTTCATGTGCCTGTTTTGGTACCTCACACATATGGTTCAGTACTGTGAGTGAAGGGGACCAGAGAGCAAGGGCAGTCCGTGATCTGAAGAAACATGGCTGCAAGAAGAGGAGAGAGACTGGACAAAGGAGAAGGGGCTGCCAGAGGGAAGGGGCCCTGTGTTTGTTCATTTGTTTTGTTTTTGTGATAGGAGGGAGTTGAACACATTTAGATTTTGTACAAAAGTTACAAAACGTGAGAAGATATTTAAAGAGAGCAAAGAGAAGATGAGAAATAGAACAACCCCATCAACAAGGTAGAAGGAATTGCATCAGAACACTACTGGGAAAGAGGCAAGTTGTTTCCTATTCTGTTTTAACATAAAGAAGTGAAGAAATCATGGATGAATTTAGAGACTAAAAAGTTGAGTGGTTTCTTAATACATGGCATGACATTTGCTTGGCATTCGTTTTATCAAATGATAGGAGGCTGCTGAAAGTGAAGGAAAGAGGTGGGAGAAGACCTAAGAATTTTTTTAAAAATTGCAGTTCTTGTGAACTGCAGTAGTTTATGTTACTGAAAATTGCAGTAGTTTAGGTTATTGAAAAGATTAGAATGGCATAAAACATTACCAGGGCCATGAGGAGGGCTGAGGGGTGTCGAAGAACATGATTTTAGGAAGTATATTAGTTAAGGTTTTCCAAAGAGACCAATATCTGCATCTCTGTCTGTATCTTTATCTCTATCTCTATCTCTGTCTCATCCATATCTGTCTATCTCCTCTCTCTCTCTCTCTCTCTCTCGATAGAGCGATATTAGAAGCAATTGGCTCAAGTGATTTGGGAAGCTGGCCTTTCCAAAATCTATACAGCCCACCTACTATTTCAAGTCCAGAGATTGGAAGTAGCTGTGGAACCAGGAAGAGCAGACATCCCAGTTGAAAGGCAATCTGTCACGTAGAATACTCTCTTTTCAGGGGAAGGTTAGCTTTTTGTTTTATTTAGATCTTCACCTGATTAGGTGAGGTCCACCCACATTATGGATGGCAATCTGCTTTACTCATTCTACTGATTTAAATACTAACCTCACTCAAAAGCACTCGCAGAAATGCCAAGAAGAATGCTTGGCCAAATAGCTGGGCACCCCATGGCCCAGTCACATTGGTATCACAGAGTAGTACAAATATTTCCTGTCTGGGAATGCTTGTAATGTGGTAGGTAAATTCTATATAAGGAAACGCATAATTTTTCTTCCTATTATTTGTTCATTTATTGTTATTTTAGAATGAAAGTGTATAGACTCAGTCATATGGTATCTAACTTATTTGAAAATCATGCTTTTTTCTACTTTAAGTAATTTAGGGATTTATATATATATATATATATATATATATATATATATACATAAATTTATAATTTAAGTTTATTTATTTTGAGAGATTCAGAGACAGTGAAGGTAGGAGAGGGGCAGAGAGAGGGGGGGAGAGAGAATCCCAAGCAGGCTCTGCACTGACAGGGCACTGCAAAACTTGATGAGGAGCTTGAACTCATGAAGGGTGTGATCATGACCTGAGCTGAAACCAAGAGTCAAACACTTAGCCAGCTGAGCCACTCAGGCGCCCCTCGGTAATTTAGGAATTTAATATATTTCATAATCTTTCATCTGCATTGACACTTTCTTCCAGTTCCTTTTTGAGTTCTTAGTATTCCTCTTGAAAGAGAAGCCAAAGGAAATATATCCTAAGAGTTTCCATATAATAACTTATTTCTGTGAACTCCAGAAACTTATAGATTGGCCTATTAAACACTGACCATAAATTGATCATTAAGGAATTGTGAAAAATTCATTTTTTGAGGTTTTTGCAACTCCCTTACAAATTTGAAGTAAAAATTAGTTTAATTTTGTAAGTAACTTCTGTCCTCCAGTATTGAGTCAATCATATTTATGTCATGTTGCATATTACTCATAATGAGGAAACTTACTTCTCTGCCCTATTTAGTTGAATGTAGATTTGACCTTAAAAATGCTTTTAAGGAATTGAATATATTGCATCAGAAATTGCCCTATGCCTCACAATTTCAGTTATTTTGGCTTATAATTTTATTACAAGTCATGGCAAAATACTCTCCTCCCAAAATAAATCCCAATGGAATACATGCAAGTAGCCCGTGCCTGACATTCTTTCTTCAAGAACAGTTAATTTTGAATCTGCAACAGAAAATCACTAGATCAAAAAAATGATATACCGCTAATTACTTATAGTATTTTTCACTAACCAATAATAGAATTATTGTCAGATAATAATTAACCAACTTCCTCAAAAATAAGTAACAGGAATTGCCAGTGGTATCATTTCTTATAAATAAAGATCATAAATGCTGTATTTAAGTAAATTGAAAATCACAGTAGAGTTAGCTACTAGTTAATTCAACATAAATAGCTGCTCAAAGATAAATATAAGACCTTACTTGGTGTCATTCAAGATATAAAAGTTGAACGTGCTTAATATAGTTTCTCCCCACACGTGAGATATAAATTGCAGAACATTATGGTTGGTTTGTAGAGAGCCATCACTTTGACTTTCCAGCATGATCTGGGCCGTGGAGCCTCTTTTGGTTAGTGCTATTTTTTGTCAGATTGCTGTTTCCTTATCAACTTTAAGGGAAATGTTTTTCGAGGACTACTTCAAACATTTAAAATCCAGTGCTTTTTAAATCGGGAAATTAGTTTACATGTATTGAAATGGATACCTGTTACCATACATAAATAAATACATAGCATACTACAGAATTTGAGAACAGCACTAATTTTTTTTACAGTGTCTCTTTGCCCTTCATGCATATCAGTAGTGCTATTTTTAAAATCACTCTTGCTGTCTGGTAAGCATTGCTTTTGAGATTAAGGAATAAAAATATCACAAGAAACATAAAGGTGAAACAATTTAAGTTGCAAAACAGTAAGGCAGCAGCCAAGTTAATTCTCTCCTGTTGGGAAGCAAGCTGATTCAGCATGATTACCAGATGCAAACAAGAAGCAGAGAAATGAATAGATTATATAAGGTGTTAGCAGGAACTGAAAGTCAGAGGTAAGTCAGCAGTGCAGCCAAGAATTACTTCATGAAAGTGTAGATTGATGTCTAAAGATCCCGATTTGAATTTTTGGGTCCCTCTCTCTAGTTCTTTATGTTGTAATACCCCTGTGTCTCATACATATTAGTCTGGCAAATCAAAACAGTGAGAACACATACCAGCTACACTAGGTGGACTTTGTTGCAGTCAATTAGGGATTTGAACACTGGGACTTGGCTCAGGTTTTTACATCTGACTACTCAGTTATTTCTCAAAGTATCCTATAAAGTCCAAAATACCTATACTAGATCTTCAAAGTTAGCACATTCTCACATTCTAAAAACAAAAGCATATGTTTGTCTTCTTGAACAGAGCAGAGTAGAAGCTGAAGAAAAGAGAGAAAACTAATATTAAGCTAAATCTGAATTGAAATTATCTTCAGTGAGTTTAAAAGTGGGCACCACCCCCATTGAAATATAACACATGCAAATATTCATTTATTACTATGAAATCTAGTTTGCTTCCTCAAAGAAAGTACAGCTAACGGCTATAATTTGTGCAGTTATCCAGTTAAAATTTTCTATCTCATGTTCCATTTGAAAATTCAAAGAATTTCAATTATCATTACTAATCAGGCTGAGGAGTAATACATACAGAATTTATAGTTAGTATGAAAAAGAAGTTGCAAGTCATATATTTGGTTTGAATGACCTGAGGTCGTTCTTCTCAAGAAACTTTTCTCTGTCTGCCAATTAATAATTGTTATGGACCCTTTATGATGAACTTAAGGCCAGTCTAGACTCTGTCAGAGAAATTTATACATCATGATTCTCCCCTAAATGTGCTTACAGTCTGCTCTGAGAGATGATTTGCTACAAATATGTAATACTCAGTACAAGATGGCATTTAACTTTTCAAGTGTGTGGTGTGAGGCTGTTGTGTTTGCACTAGCCGGAAAACTTTTTTTTCCAACTAATTCCAGAGAACAAATCATGGTTTTTCAGCCTTTTTTGTGCCCCCGCTTTTTACATCTGAGCCCATTAGATGCACTGCTCTGTAAGGCTCAACTAATACTCAGACAAGTATCTGACTTGTGTGTACATATTTTTCTCTTGTGCCTTTTTTCTACTTCTTTCCTTGAAATACCTACTGATCACGCTGCCTGCTCAGCCAGGATGCTAGCTTCCCCCATAGGCCCCACTAGGCCTTCCAGACTTAGTCACTGTCTCCCTCTCTGCTTCCATGGCACCTGATATTAGCCCCACGTGGCGCTTACTCTGTTGTACTATAACCACAGACGCCTTTGCTGTCCTTCCTGGTTTGGACACAAGGCTGTGTCCAAGCACTTACTACAACACTTGGTTCATGAAAGTAAATGGGATGAATGAACTCAGTAAAAAGAAGGAAGGATAAGGTACATCTGTCTCCTTCCAACTCCAAACAGAGGAGTAAGAATTGCATTATTTTCTATGAAGCTAAGATCGAGGATCAAATACAAGCTGGTGGGCACCCACCTGTGGCTACATCATTAGCAAGCAAACCTGGGACCATTCTTCCCACCACTCTCTACCAGCCATATCAGGATATTCTCTCTAACTCTGCCATATATAATCTAGTCCTGATTACAGTACATTTCATTCTGAATGTCTTACCAGTGCGTTTACTTTTCCTATGAGTTATATACCACTGCAGTTCAAACTACTGTCATCTCTCACTTAGACAAAGGAATATCACCAAAAATTATTTCCCCAACATTACTTTTGCTCCTTTCCAAGCTTTTCTTTTCACTGAAGCCAAAGTTACAATTTGAAGATACAGATCAGGTCAAAACAATTTGCCTTCAATGATCTCACTGCTCTGAGAGGACAGACCACAATCTTTAAGATCACCTCTATTTGTGACACATGGCTCTGCCCCAGCAGTGCCCCCTCAAGTCATAGCAATTTCCTCTCTGCTCCATACACTGTATTCTCTCATTCCTTCATGATCCTAAAGTTTTTCTAACTTAGGGACTTCTATCTGCATATTTTTTCCTAGCTGGAATTTTGTATTCCTCTGCAACATGCCCCTCACTTCATTCGTTAACAGACAATAGCTCAAATATTCTTCCAGGGAAGCTTTCTCTGTCTTCTCAATTAAGCCTGGGCTCCTACTCTCTCAGCATGTAACTTTGCCTTTACTATTACTCACTCTAACTTGTAACCATATAACAATATATATGATTATCTGATTAATCCCTCTTTCCCCTACTAGATTAAAAGTGCCAGCGGGACTAAGACTGTTTTCCTAAACATATTCCTAATGACCATTGTAGTGTCTGCTTCATAATAGGTATTCCAAAAATATTTGTTGAACAAATTAATGAATTAAAACTGCCAACAACAAAGCAAAATAACCATTGAAGAATCATCAGTACAACAAACAGTAAAAATATGAGCTTTTGATAATGACAGACACAAGGGACACAAGTTACTAAATCATCATGCTGAAAACTGAAACGAAAGCATCCCCCCATATGATTTCGTTTTCCCCAAACATCTTTGGAATGGTCGAAACCAACTTTGTTCTAAAAGAAACTGTCAAATGAGCAGCAGAAGTAGCAGGTGTATCATTAATATAAGGATCGACTGAGTGCACTTAGAGCTCAGTCTTCTGCTATAAACTTTGCCAAGAGGGCAAAAGCTGAGCATTCCCCACGGCCTAACATTGTGCATATATGCAAAACGAGACACCAGAATGGAACAGCCAAATTGGAAAATCAAGCTGCTTCCCCTTCGTTAATACATACTAGTGTTCATGAAATAAAGTAATAGATAATGAACAGAAATGTGTGAAATCACCTAAAATTAGTTTGGTTATGAAGATGCTTGTGAATAGGAGAAAAAGTTGGGTAAATCAGGGAAGTTTTCATGACAAATATTGGTCTTGATTATAGAGTGGGGCTCGTCCATGTGTCACAAATAATTTGGACAAAGACTATGATGATAGTATTTATTATACAAACAATGTTCCTATTCTTAAAAGCTTAGAGAATTAGAAAATTAGAAGCATCTTGGTCACTTCTTTTGATGCCTGTCACATAGACCTAGCCAAATACAGATGACCAGGGCTAACTTAACTGGCTACTCCCAAGAGAGATAGGCATTTTTAACTTAATAAATTTCCTAAAATATAAAAGGAGGGTATGTTGGGTATGAAGTAGTGAATAAAGGAGAATGGGACCATTTTGGGATATTGGAAGATTTGGAAGATTATATAAAGATTTCAAAGTCTCTTGCCTACAGCATATCTAATATTGAAGGCTTACATCTTATCTGTCCTATCTTTGGATTGGTTTTATGTGAATGATAAACTATAATGTTGATTGAGTTACCTCTTTTCTTTCTCTGATTGCAATCAGTATTTGTAATATTTGTTTTAACTTTGTGGGTTTTTGTTGTTGTTTTGCACTTGTTTCTTCTCCTTCTTAAAAATTCATTATAGTGCCAAGACAGAGGTTGGTAATTTGCGGCCAAATTCTTATTCTATTCCATATTTGCAAAAAGGAAGCAAAGACAACATTTGTCAGCTTTCTGGCAGAGATATTTATGTTGGACAATAATTTGTGTTGTTTTTGGAAAAGGAGGGCTAAAAATCTTACTTTCTCATCCCTACATAAAACAAATTTTGGACTGCATGATAGCCCTTCATGCCAACTTCAATGTGTAGAATTCCAGCAGTTGGATTTTTTTTTTTCTGAAATGACTTCAGTATTCTGTATGCCTGTGGCTTTATAAAAAGCACCCATCTCTTTATTGAACACGACAAACATTCTCCAGCTTATCTGCTCTGTCTTCAAGCCAGTATATTTGTTTTGAAATTGTTAGGATCAATGTGGCTTGAAGAGACAGATTGTGGGCTTTGGTAGCAGTCTGCTGAATGAATCTGTTTCTTTTGTCCTACCTCTTCCTCTCCCCATGCCCACTGAAGTGCTTTCTGTTTCATTTTCTCCCACCCAACAAATGATTCTCTATGGATGTTGGTTAGAATTTGAAAACAAAACCAGAGTTCAAAATATACTTTGAATACCTGAAGACAAGTTTGAAAAGTGACTTGGATGTGATGGTTTAGTATCTCAACTTTTTTTGGAACTTGACCTTTGAAGTGAAAAATTAGAACTGTGGGTTCATTCCTTCTATTATGAAATGACTTTTCAGAAGCAGTAAATTCTGGCACTTCAGAGTAGTAAGCTCCTACGTTTTCTATATAACTTAGCTCCTTTGGTGCTAAAAGAATAGAGCCTCAATATGGCACAGAGTTTGGGTTCCTAGACAAATACACATCCAAAGCAACAACATAGAATCTATTTCCTCCTGTGCTGCCCTGCCCAAGCTGCTTTCTCCAGTGATTATATCTGCTGTAACTTCTACTTGGTTATTTCTAACATTCCAGAGGATGACGTGATGTTACATTGCACTGTTTGTATGAAAGAAATTCACGAATACATGCAGGAGATACAAGGATGGATTCATGTTAGATCTAAAGAATGGCCACATATTAAAACTATTTTTATAGAGACACTGTTTTAATTTTGTATATCTTCAAAGTGTTGTTTCAGCTTTACTTTCCATAATTTTATTTTGGAGTTTAAAGGAGAGTTTGTGCTTGTTTCATGTCTATCAAGTTAATATTTTTGTGATTAAATGGACTGCAAGTACTTTTTTCAAATTCAGTCTGCTTCCAGGTCGAACAGTTTGAAAAATATGGTGAGGTGGCTGAAGTGGAAAGTTTAATTTTTGTGAGTGATAAATCAACAAACCCAGTTAGGAAATTGTAGAACTCCAAAGCTTTGACAAGACAGTATAGTTAGCTTTCATTCTTCTAGGATCAGCAACTGAAGGCAGGTGTACATAAAACAAGCTCAAATATGTTATTCAAGAAATGGGCAATAAAGTTCCATTGTTTAATCAGTAGAATGGATTTTTCAAGGGAACAAACTGTTATTTGGACCCTGCAGGTTTAATTTAAACCTGAATGTTGGTTTGTAATGCACATGACACCTTACCTCCATGCCTAAAAGGATGAGCTTGCTAAGGACTATAAGTGAAGAACACCTATCATACAGGATTGACTGCATCTGCCATTGTCCTTTCATAGAAAAATACATAATTAGCTAATGATTTTTTCAGAAAGAATTTTGATTTTACTATTAACAGAATATTTTTCTCTGAATTCTCTTGAGTTAATATATATGTTTGTAAAATATAGTGACATACATAATTCAACTAATGAAAACGTTTTGTCTTTCAGAAACTTTATAATTGTATATTTTATAATACTTTAGCACAAATATAACTTCACACTTGGGGAATGTTGACTTATAGGTGATATAAAAAACAAAAATACTAATATCAAATATGAGAATCTAGAACAAAAGAGTTAACATAGTTCAGACTTCAACAACATTTTTATTAAATAATAGATTAGCATTCCGAGAGGAACTCTGTAAAGAACATTAAAAATTTCTGACCTAGTCAAAACCTTTTGCTAAATTAATACATATTATAATTTTTAATGTATGGCTACTCTGCGGTTGTTAACCTTTATGAATGCTGATTATCTCACTGGAGAAGTTTTTAAACTTTGTAGCTTAAAATTTACAGAACATGAATTGAGAGGAGACAGTGGATGAAGCTGGGAGAGCTGATATGATCTATTTCTCCCTTTCTTCTGAGATTATCTCCATTCAGTTTATTAGACTAAGAAAGAAAGATAATTTTGAGAATTGCCTCTATAGAAATAATTTTATGGTGACAGGGTCAGAGTTTCATAGAGAGACATATTACTTAACCAGATGACTGATGGGTGGTATAAGAGGGAAGGAAGGCCCCTCTGTCCAATTATGTGTACCCCATTGGCCATTTGAGAATTCCCCAGAACTTCTTTGGAGATGAAAATGCAAATGTTACCTCAGTGTTATTGTTTTTTTAAATAGTTTATTGTCAAGTTGGTTTCCATATAACACCCAGTGCTTATCCCCACAAGTGCCCTCCTCCATGCCCATCTCCACCCTCCCCCCCACACCCGTCAGTCCTCAGTTTGTTCTCAGCATTCAAGAGTCTCTCATGGTTTGCCTCTCTCCCTCTCCCCCACCATTTCCCCCCTTCTTCTCCCCCATGGTCCTCCGTTAAGTTCCTCCTAGTCCTCCTACATGTGCAAACATATGGTATTTGTGCTTCTCTGCCTGACTTATTTCACTCAGCATAATACCCTCAAGGTCCATCCATTTTGTTACACATGGCCAGATTTCATTCTTTCTCATTGCCATTGTATAGATAAACCACATCTTCTTGATCCATTCGTCCGTGGATGGACACTTAGGCTCTTTCCATGTTGTGGCTATTGTTGAGAGTGCTGCTATGAACATTGGGGTCCATGTGCCCCTATGCATCAGCACTCCTATATCTCTTGGGTAAATTCCTAGCAGTGCTATTGCTGGGTCATAGGGGAGTTCTATTGTTAATACCTCAGTGTTTAAGAATGATATTGACTAATGGAAGTAAATCCAACAGCGAGTAATAAGATCATTGGTTAAGTTTCATAAAGGTCTAAGAAATATATCAGAAATAATCAAAAGAACTGTAATATTAATGATGTGCAAAATAGAGAAGTTTGGAGGGAGCAAGCTGTTTCTCTCCCAGTCTAGTAAAGGCTAGATGTCCTTTGAGATGCACTAATTCTAGGTAGCTTCAAGGGCAGGAATGGGAACAATGGCTAGAAATCATGGGGGATCTAATATGAATAAATATATAAAAAAGACTTTACAATTTCATGGTCCAAAACAAAATGAATTGCCATAAGAGTTAATGGCACCTGTCAAAATGGAGTACTTAGGAGTTAGTTAGGAACCTTATGCTGAGGATAATGTAGAAAATAAATTAACACATATAATGTTGCATGTGTCAGACCCTATTTAAGTACTTGACATATTGTCATTGCATTTAATTCCAACAGCAATCTAGCGATACAAATTCTACATCACTACATTGTATAGATGAAGCAAAGAGAAGTTTGAATAACATATCTAAGGTCACACAAATCTAGAGTTTGCTTTGAGCTTAAGCAATTTGTCTTCAGCATCAGTTCCCTTAACCATGATACTGTATTGACTCCAAGAGTTGTCTGTGTTAACTTCTGTTGATACTATATTGTACAACTATTTATCAGATACCTAGTTTGATGGAACTGGGAAGAGAATAATGTATATGGATGGGAAAAGAAGTCAGAAAAGTCATGGGCATTGAATCTTGCTGCAAATACCACTCTGATACCCCAAACGAGATTTAGAAGACTTCCCAAACTTCCCAATATATTTTAGACTGAGCAGCACTTATAGATGGGTGTAGAGAATAGAATTTCAGCTTTTCTCCATTGGCAGACTGTGAAGTAAAATCTAACAAAGTAAATTTCAAAGGAACTTATTTTCATCATGTTTCCTCACTGCCCTATAATTTTCCACAACTTAAAAAAAATGTTTGTTTACTGTTTATTTTTGAGAGAGAGAAACAGAGAGAGACAGAGTGTGGACTAGGGGTAGGAGCAAAGAGAGGGAGACACAGCATCTGAAATAGGCTCTAGGCTCTGAGCTGTCAGCACAGAGCCTGACATAGGGCTCGAACTCATAGACCATGAGATGATGACCTGAGCCAAAGTTGGACACTTAACTGACTGAGCCAACTAGGTGCCACTAGTTTTCCACAACTTTAAGTATAAGTTTAGGTCCTTCATAATTTGACCCCATTCTTATATTTAAACCCTTTGGTGAGACTGACTTTTCTCACTTCTTCCATATTCTTCATATACATGTTACCCCAGTTTGGTTGCTTTTGCTTGTTATCTTATTAATCTAAAATAACCAAATTCTAACTAACCTACAAGGGGATATTGAATTTGATCTCCTCCTGAAAGCTTTTCAGAGTTTCCCACATCAATCTTTCTTTATTCTAAATTGTGGTCATAAATGTAGTTTGCAGGGTTAGCATTTCTTAATTCTCTAGTTCTCTCCATGTAGTTATAAATACGTTTATTATGTATAGTTTGAAAACTGTAGTTTAATGTTAGTATTTTTGACAGTATGGATACTGCTTATCATTACTTCTCCTAAATTCCCTTGTTTTTGATATAGGACTTTCCAGAAGGTTTAATAGTGAGTAGTTTTTATCTTGTAACACATTTCTCTTACATCTGTAAAATCCTTGTTAACAGATAAATATATTATCTGATGTTCCATATACTTGTTTGCTGTCTCTCAGCTTCACTCCAGCTTTTCTTTGTTCTTCTTTGTATGGAGGATGAAAGTATGCAAAGTAATCTTTCCATGTTCCCTTGCCGGTGGGTTTCCAGTAAGATTTGACCAACTGAAAGAAAGCACTGGCAGAAGATTGCAGAGGGAGGAAGAGAGAAGTTTTTTTTTTTACATTTTCTGCTTCTGTGGTTTTCTTGGTGGCAGCAGTGACAGCATGGGGAAGTGACTCTGAGCTCCAGAAGCAACTTTAAGTGATGGGGTCACAAGCATATTAGTGGGAATTGCAGCAAACGTCCGTGGAACTCATGTTCCTGGATTTTTCCTCAGCAGCAGTCAAAACAACCATTGCTTCTATAGCATCTGAGGGGCTCATTCCTGTGTTCACACCAGGCATAGGAAGATATTTCTGATTTCCAAGTAACATTCCTTCTCCCTTTTACTACTTTAATATTTCCTCCCTCTTGGTTTTGCTTCTTTTGCCCTTCCGAAGTTCTGTAGGCCCTTCTCTGCCTTAAATCCTTCTCTGCTTGAAATATCTGGAGTGGTTCCTGCTTTCATAACTAGACACTGATGGATATATCTAGACCAGTTCTGCATTTGGCCCCGGGATTATCTCTACAACATCCTCTCAATTAAGAATATATTAACTGTTAAAATTTTTGCATTGAGCTTGGATACTCAAGACAACATAACCTATTTTTAAGTAGCCCTCATTAAAAAATGAATATTATGTTTATCTGAACTCTGCCTCATTATATTTTCCTTTCAGTTTTATTTTATGGCTTTCAGGAAACCCAATAAATAATAGTCCTTATCTCTGCTGAATGCTAAGCCTATTAGAGATGGATCAAATACAGTGAAATAGGTATAACATTATTAAATACTCACAAACTGTGTAGAATATGGGCTTAGATCTTAGACCAAATGAGCACGTTAATATTTAAGTGATGACATGCAATTTACATAGCATATGCTCTTTGTTTATTTAATAAATACTTATGGAGCTCATCCCATAATCCAAGCAAATTTCTAAATTGAGGGGCTAATACCAGTGAACCAAACAGCTTAGATCCAGGAAATACAGAGGAGGAAAGACTGAGATAAGCATATCCGATTCTTTGTCCTTGCACTCCGGTTAAAGGAGTAGGTTTTCTTTCTCCAAGGTGGAGTGATCAGGGATCCTAGAAACAGAGAGACAGCCAAAGTCAAATGGGAGTCCTTTTTCTGATACTTGAAGCAGAGAGATTGAGACTTCTTTTGGCTTAACTGAGGCATGGTCTGCATGAAACTTCAAACGTCATGAGAGATGAAACAGATTAAACTTTATCTTTTATTTAGATAATCAGGGTGATTTTTCTGTGAGTGTTTTTTTTTTTAATGAGTATCAGAGAAGACTCTAGGAGCACTGAAAGTAATGATATACAAAATATTTAATGATTTTTAACAGTTTGATATGGGTATTGACTGATTTGAGTGGATACTGGCTATAAACTGCCCTATGACCATACCAAGGTGTACCGGTGAATCTTGTTGCTGGGCACTGTGGAGTGAGGAAAGATCAAGGTGGAGGATGATGCGGAATCTAGAGATACTAACCACCAAATTGCCTGTTTGTGCTTGCTGACACCTGGCCCAAACATGACTCTGATTGTAATTTCAGTAAATTATATCATCAAGAATCACTTTTACTCTAAAATTTAAAAGATTGCATTCAACTTTTAAATTATTTGGAAAATAGTCACTTTCCCATACACTCTAGAAATAACTTTGTATTTGATAATGTATTAAATGTTTATTTAGCTCCTTCACTGATTAGAGTTTTGAGCAGGTGTCTAACTGTGCAAGTAATCTTCAATGTATATGCTCATTCTTAAGTTGTTTTTAATTTTTCATATTTTTATAATATTTTTATTTGGTATTATTTATATAATGTTATGAAAATTTTCAATACAGTTTAAATAACATCAGTTGATTTGTCATTATCATCAGTGCTGGGACTTACTAAGTCAGTTTTTGTTTTGTTTTGTTTTTTGAGCAGCAGGCAAAAGCTTATTAGATCATAAGATTAGAAAGAAAGAATAGTATGAAAGCTTTCTTTACAGAGAGGGGACATTCAAAAGTGAATGCCCACGACAGTAAGCAAGAGTCCTTATTTTATAAGGTTCGGGTCAGCCCTCCCTTCTCTCTCACCTTATTCCTTTTTCAGTTCCTACCTTTATTGGCTTGATAGCTCCAGGTGCTGGGTTGTCCATTCCTGATTGGTTCATTCCACTGTGTGAGGGGCCATACCATTCTTTGTGGGTCACACGTTTTATGGGCTACTGTTTACTTTTAGTTAAGTCTTTGGTCAAATTCCTGAGGGACTCCTGAGTAGGTGGTGTCTGTTAGATTCTTTTTTTTTTTTTTTTTTTTTTTTTTTTTTTGTACACGCAAATGGCAATCAAAGGCACAAGCNACGAGATCATGACCTAAGTGAAAGTCGGATGCTTAACCGACTAAGCCACCCAGGCGCCCCAGTGTCTGTTAGACTCTTAAGAGGAACCTTATGCCTGGGGGGTTGGGGGGCTTGCTGTGGTCAGACACTCCCAGCATTCTTCCAAAATATGTCTTTCCTCACACAGGGAAGTCAAGTCCAAGTCCTATCCTTTCCCTGCCTATTTTATCCAATCTTTTCCTCTTTTATTCCCCCCTTTGAACACATGACTCCTAACCGCCCTTAGGAATTGGGAAAATGATCCTCACAACTGCTTCCTGCTGAAGAGGGACAATGACCGCCTTCTCAGATTTAACCGAGACCAATTCATTAAGATAAATTTATGCACAGCACCTTTTTATTTCACAGTGTAAGATATTGTGGCTATATAAAACTTTTTTCTAAAATGAATTTTTGGTCTTATTTATAATTTTAGTTTTACAAATGCTATCAAAATATGATTTCATAATTAGAGAAATATGTGCATCATTTAAATCCTTTGTACACATAATCTTAATACATTGGATGCTTTTTTTTTTTTTTAAGTCTGACACATTTTTGCTAAAATAAAAGTAGAGGATTTGATAGTTAACTTGCTTTTCTCTGGTTGCATTATTTTAAGAAATAATATAGGTACATTCTTAGCTGTTGTTAAATATTGTTAAATATGTTTCAGCAGAGTATTTAGATTTATTATGAATACAGTTACAAAAACACAATTCCTTTTCTAACCTGTTGCTAACTGGGCCTTGCTAAGGTGTGTTGATCTATTTTAGTATTACTGTAGTTTCATGCCCAGGAATCTCAACAAAGATGACTTAAAAGGCAACTGCTAGATTTTTTTATTAGAAAAATATGCAATAATGGCATGATAGCCCCATTTACATATAACATACACACACCAAAATACTTCATTTTTATAACCAAAGACTCACAACTTTGAAATTCATAGCTCATTTAATATTTATTAATTTGAATTTCAGCATATCATGATTTAATCAAAATTTTATGCCATGATTTATGTAATAAAGATATGTTAATTTTTGTAGCCTACATTTTTTAATGCTCCAAATTGATTTTTGTATTTAAAAAATCAAACTTGCCAAATTATAAGATCTGGAACTATGATACAACATAGAGCCAACCCCACTTTTTAGAGGTTTCATAAATTACTTCACATTATCATCTGGTACTTAACTGCCCAATTTACAAGGAGGAAGGGTTAGTTCTCCTCAGAACACATACTCCTACTTCCAAGAAGACAGTTTACAAGGATAACATTGGCATATAGCCTGCCCATGGGTTAATTGTCTACTCTGATTTGAGTGGATAAGTTCAAGCCATACATTAGTGCCCTAAGAGGAAAGTTATTGGTTATATGTAGTGTAAATTAAGTTTTCAACCTTTAGCATTGAAGCAAGTAGTTTAGGGGCGCCTGGGTGGCTCAGTCGGTTAAGCATCTGACTTCAGCTCAGGTCATGATCTCACAGTTTGTGGGTTCGAGCCCCGCATTGGACTCTGTGCAGACAGCTCAGAGCCTGGTGCCTGTTTCAGATTCTGTATCTCCCTCTCTCTCTGACCCTCCCCTGCTCACGCTGTCTCTCTGTCTCTCTCTCTCTCAGAAATAAATAAAAACATAAAAAAAATTTTTTAGAAACAAGTAGTTTATATTTTTGGGTTTTCCCCAGTTTGAGATTTCTCCAATCCTGCCAGGTATCTACTGCTATCATGTTTCATTTTTCTTTCATTAAATGAGAAAAAAAGATAGGGCGGTATATCAGAAGGACTTTGGAGATTCCTGGTATTTATGTGTGTATGTGTCCAAAGCATATAACTCTACTCTCACCAGTTTACAGAACCCCCTATAAAGGATGTGTAGTTATGCAAGAATTTCATTCATAGCTATTGGAGCCAATATGCTTTAGGGTTTAAGAATATAAGCTGTGCCATCACAGATGAATTTAAATACTCCCACCAGCATTTATAATCTATAGAATGCAAATAGTTTTATTGAGTTTTCTCTGTATCAGTTTTCTTGATTTATAATGGGAATTTTAATGGTCTCCAAGTATAGGTGGTGATACCTATAAAAGCCTGTCACAGTAAGCATATGACAGTCATGACTGTTATTCTCTAATGTTGGATAACAGAATGTGAAATTCAGAAATGATCATTTTTTTGAGTTTATTCCTCATTGTATATGCGTTCAGCTTCCTTTCGATCATCTTGTTGTTTTACCAATGCAGACTGACAATAACCTCCTTTGTGATTGTTGAAATATGATTTAGTTTATGCATTTAAAACATGGAATGACACATTATTGAATGACATGAAGTAAAATTGGCCTCAAATTTTCTTTTGCTAATTTGAAGAAATAAACTGAGATACTAAATTTAAGATGAAGCAGTGTTTCTCCATTTAAGATTGTATAAATCATGTCCTGCAATAGAATGAGAGTTCAAAATAAATATTACATATGCATTGATGGTCATATATAAATATTTCTCTATTTAGATGCTATGTTGTATGGAGATGTCATATCTCTTTGAAACTGACCATAAGTTAGCTTTTTTATGGTATTGAGATTGTGGCATTCTTGGATCCTACTTTTTCTGATTCCAAACTGCAACAATTTAAGTTGAATTAAGTCCCCCTCCAAAAGGTACGTTGGAGTCCTAACCCCCTGTATCTCAGAATGTGGTCTTATTTGAAATCAGTCTTATGAAGGTAATCATATAACTATGAGAACATTAGGGTGGGCCCTAATCCAATATAACTTATTCCCATATAAAAAGGTGATAGGTAGATATAGAGACAAACACACAGAGGAAAATAAATTTGAAGGTGCAAGGAAATGTTTATGTAACCAAGTGATTCACGTACAAGCCAAAGTGTGCCTGGTGCTCTCAGGAGCTGGAAGAGAGGCCTGGAACAGATTCTCCTTTTAGAGCGTTCAGCAGAAACATAGCCTTGCAGACACTTTGATTTCGTGCTTCTGGACTCCAGACTTGTGAGACAATAAATATTTGTTGTTCTAAGTAGCTCAGTTTATGGTAAGTTGTTATTGCAGTCCTAGAAAACTACTAGAGGGCCCCTCATAAAATTTGGACCAGGAGAGTTTTATATATTTTTCTACCTTGATCAGAGGCAACAAGATTCTTTAGGCTTTTACTATATTTCCAGCCAATATCCAGCCAGCATTTAATAAAAAAATTGCCAGAGAGGATATATACTGTATGTAGATTTCATAGAGATTATTTTCTCATACTGTTCTTTTTTTGAAAACCTAGAACTTTAAATTAAGAAAGTAATCCTGTTAAGAAATCCTTGAAAATATCTCCTATAATTAATATCTTACCAATAGTGTATCAGTTTTATTAGTTTTCTATAACTGCTATAACAAATTATCACAAACTTAGTGACTGACAGCAACACACATTTATTATTTTACAGTCATGGAGGTTAGAACTCTAAGATTAGTCTCACTGGAGGTGTCAGAAGTCAGAACGTCAGAAGAAGTGATTACTTCTGGAAGTTCGAGGGGAGAATCCGTTTCCTTGCCTTTGCCAGCTTCTAGAGCTTACCCACGTGTTGTGAGTATCCACTTTCTTCCATCTTCAAGTGCAGCAGCAAAGCACCTTCTCATCTTCCTCTCTTTCTCTTTGGCCCTGTTACCTTATCGCTTTTACTCTCTTCCAGGCCTACCTCCCTGTTATATCTGAGTCCTTGTGATTACATTGGATACACCTAGTTAATCCAAAATAATCTCTCCATGTCAAGATTCTTAATCATATCTTCAAAATTCTTTATGCCAGGTTAGATAACAGATTCGCAGATTCTGGGGATTAGGATGTAGATATCTTTGCAGGGCCATTATTCAGTCTACCACACCAGTACATACTGGCTTTGCAAAATATGTTGCTCTGAATCTCAGCTAAATCTTAAGAGAAATTTTTTTAATATTTATTTATTTTTGAGAGAGAGAGACAGAGCACAAGTGGAAGAGGGGCAGAGAGAGAGAAAGAGGGAGACACAGAATTTGAAACAGGCTCCAGGTTCTGAGTGGTCAGCATAGAACCTGATGCAGGGCTTGAACTTGGGAATGGTGAGATCTTGACGTAGGCTGAAGTCGGACCCTTAACCGACTGAGCCATCCAGGCACCCAAGCAGTTTTTTTTTAAGCTATCTTTAAAACTATTCCTACAGAAGCAGCTGAGGGGAGCAGGGTGAGGGTGGGACAAACAAACTAAATAACAAAACAAAAAACTGCAGGTTTAATGTAACTGTTTATCCTGTTATTCCAAGCATTTATTCAGGAAATATTTATCAAACATTGGCTGTGTACTGAGCAGTTTTTAGGTTTTTTCCTCACAGAGCTTATACCCTAGTAGAAGAAGGAGGCTGTACTAAGTAAACAAATAAATGGTATAGTTTTGGATCCTGAGAAGTGCTATAAGAGAGAAAATAAAGTTGAGTCAAGAGATCTGCAATGAAGGGTTATTATATGGATTGTCATTTCTCTGCAGAAAGTGACATTTGTACAGTCTAGAATTAAATGAGGAAGGAAGCACAGCAAATACTTGGGTGTAGACTTTTGGGAGGAGGAAATTTATATTTGGCAGCTGTTTACATCAAAAACATACTGTTCTTCATTGAATAAGAATCCATCATATCTTTAAAAAAATAAGAAGTTTCTCTTAATCACTTGTCATGCCAGATATAACTTAAGGGATCCTGATGCAGAATAACAAATGATGGTGCTCTCCAGCACATACTGTGTGACGGTAGATTCAGTTAAGGAATACGACCTTAGATGAAATATGGCTCCACACCTCTCAAAAGGGGTGGAGCTTAGAGTCATTAAATTCCTCCTCAGTGAGGTGAGGGTCAGATTCAGACGCATGTGGCTAAGACTAAAATACTTCCTGTGTCTCAGATAGATAGATAGATAGATAGATAGATGGATAGATAGATAGGCAAGCAATATGTAGACAGATAAAATTTCTATAGCTAGAAGGGCAGGTTGTTGACTTACTCTTCTACATGGAGAAGGAAAGTTAATAATGTATCACATTTCATATTTTTATTATTCAACTCTTGGTTGATATATTGCTGTAGCATATTAGATATTGTAAAAGTTACTCTATACCTGGTTTGATATAAAGGCACTCAAATAAATGAAGACTTTAAATCACATTGTAGGGATGCCAGGCTGGCCAAGTCAGTACAGTACGCAATTCTTGATCTCAGGATTTTGAGTTCAAGCCCCACATTGGGCATGAAACCTACTTACAAGTAATGTAAAAATAAATAAAAATAACATAAAGTAAATAAAATAAAATAATAAAATACATTCTCCATCATTTTGGAAATTAAGGATTAGCAAATGACCTGCAATCTGTTCTTTCTTCATAGAGATTATCCCAGGAAAAAAAAGAAAAATGAAACCTGGTCAGATAACCTGGAAATATGCTAATGATATTTGCTTTGAAATGATGTTAGCAGAATGCATTTGGTCTATCTAGATTTGCTTGTGGTAAATAAACTTAATACCTGTGGATTTATTTAATATATGTTCCATTATGTTAGTATCAAAGCATAAAATGGAGGTGGTTGACATACACAGAATAATGCCCATCCCACCCCCCAAAGAGATGTCCATGTGTTAGTCCCTCACTGGAACTTGTGAATATGTTATCTTAGATGACTATAGGGAAATTAAGGTTCTGTATAGCTTTAAAATTCCTAATCAGCTGACCCCAAAATACGGAGATTATCCTGGATTATCTGTGTCTACCCAGTGTAATCACAAGGAAGGATAATCATAAAGAAACATGAAAGAGTGAGACAGAAAAGGGAAAACAATACATTTTGAGAAGGACTCAACTCTGTTTAGGCATTTGAACACAGAGGAAGGGGATCACAGGCCAAAAACTTCTGCTGATGTCTACAACATGGAAAAAGCAAGGAAATGGATTTCTCCTTATAGCCTCTTGAAAGGAATGCAGCCCTTCCAGAACCTTGGTTTTAGGCCAGTGAGACCCGTGTTGGACTTCTAATGTACAGACTATAAGAATAAAGTTGGGCTCTTTCAAGCCACCAAGTCTGTGTTGATTTGTTACAGCATCCATAGGAAGGAACATATTTCATGACGAAAATGACTTACTTTGTGTAAGTGATGATACATATGTTTCTTAAAGAATTCATTTCCTAAGTCAAATTTAGACAGGCTATGTCCTGATGCAGCAGAGGGATACCCTGAAAACTGTAGTGGGGATCCAGTACTTTTTCCTTCATCTCTATCTCATGGTTACTTGTATCTTTGAAAACAGGAGTAACATTTGATACTTTATAAAATCTCTTATTTCTTTGTGTCTGATGTAGTATACCAATTCTTTGTATTTTCTTATTGCCTATTTTTTCCCCTAAATAAGAACCATTAATGATATATTATTATCCAATTTATTTTATTTGATACCATGTCCCAGTACAGAATTAGATAGTATGTAATGCATAATAAATGAATGAAAAATTACTATAGCAAGGAATTTATAGTCTACGTGAATCATTTCTTTTTTTTTTTTAATGTTTATTTATTTTTGAGAGGCAGAGAGAGAGCACAAGCAGGGGAGGAGCAGAGAGGGAAAGACAGAATTAGAAGCAGGCTCTAGGCTCTGAGGTGTCAGCACAGAGCCCGATGTGGGGCTCAAATCCACAGACCGTGAGATCATGACCTGAGCCAAAGTAGGAGGCTCAACTGACTAAGCCACCCAGCCACCCCTGTGTGAATCATTTCAATCACAGATGCAAAGATATCAAAATACTATTTGAATAAGCTTGTTTTACAACTCTGTACAAGATAAAAGTCACTAACAAAAATTTCCATATCTATACAGCAATGTTGGGAAAATTTGAATCCTATTACTGAAAAAAACATTAATCACCTCTGGAAAGTGGTCCAAACAGGAAAGAACAAGGCTGAGATAATGGTTGCGTTATTCTTTTGTGAGCCTGTGAGAATGTTACATACAGTACGTCTTCACTAACTTTTTATTGAGATAACTGAATCATCACTGAAGCCAGATAGAGAAAAGAATTAAGTCTGATTCATTGTATTGTGCTTCTGTCCCTTCTATCAATGTAGCAAGAAGAAAGGCAACTCAACAAGGTGACAGACATATCTACTTCCTAGTCCAGAATAAATAAATACAGGATCTAGATCGTTACCACAACATAAGAAAAACCAGAAAATCTGGGTTAGTCATTGCTATTACATTTTAGTATATGACTGTAGTTTCAGTTTTGTGAAACAGATTTTACTCTGTGAGACCACAATCATTATAAAGGTGTGGTCAAAATAGCAAGGAGAACAAATGGAAACATTAAAGTCTCCAAATTCAGGAAATTGAACTTAGAGCACTGACAATGACAGGGATTAATGTTTGATTAAATTTTATAGACTAGAACTGAAAAGTTAAATAATTAATGTATTACTGATTGATATATATAATGATTACTTAACATAAGTAATAATTACCTAAAAATAAGTGTATTTCGGAAATCTACCAAATTGTATTTTAACAACCCAGAGCTCTATTATTTTAATATCTATTATTCTTATTGCTACAATTTCACTTGAAAAATAAAAGAAATCCTTTGGTGTAAATGGCCACACCAAAACAAACTTTGATGTGAGAATGATAATAAATATAATAACAGCTAATATTTCTCAAGTGCTTAGTATATTTCAAGAACCACATATTTTTATGACTGTATGCATTATGTCGTTTATGTTTCTCAACAGCATGATGAGGTCAGTATTTTATAGCCCTTATTTAATATATGAGGAAATTAAAGTCAGAAAAGATTATGTTACTTGCCTTGATGATATATGCATTACCTGGGAAACCTCCAACTGGAATCCTTGTTTTTGACATAGCGCATGCTTTTAACAACGTAGATGACTTCTCACTTTTGCTTCCTCCCTTATTTATCTGTTCTGTCCATCTAAAAAAATGCCAGTTCACTTAAGAATGATCCTCAGATCAAAGGTCATTACCTATCAGAATGATTTGCTGACTGTTCCAAGCATCGTGCATCATCCTTTTGCTCATCTATAGAGAACATTAAAAAATGTTGTTTAACTCTAAGCTTTTCTGTAGCTGAAAACATTATTTTATAGCAGAAGGACCTTCATGAACTGATGAGTACAGGATTACTGATAAAATGCAATTTACAACCAGAATGGGAATAGCCAAATAGTACTTAAAGAAAGAACATTGAACACCTTTAATAATTGCAAGGAGTTTCTAGGCCCAAAATGGGTGTAGAAACACAAGAAATATCTAGCTATCTGAGTTTGCTGTACGTACTCATTGATCCAACTCTTTTGAAAATTTTACAGTTTACACATCCTCACTCTTTTGCCTTCAGTTACAATATGCTAACTCTAAGAGCTGCCTCTCCCCCCACCCACTTCCTTTCTCTCTCCCACCACCCTCATTTCTTTCTTTTTCTCTTTATACTTCTCCCCGTACCAGAGGTCGCTGACAATTTGCTTTCCTAAGCAAATTGTTAGAAGATTAAATTTGTCTTCAGCATATTCTTCTCACATAACCCACACTAAGGAACATATTGCCCTTGCAGGTCACTCCAGCTACTAGTGAAATGTCAAGGTTGAAAGTATAAACTAATTGATGTAATTAACTTATAGGTGTCCTAAGAGTACTAAGAAGTCACTTTCATCACAGTTGACAATTCCCGGCAATGGCCAATAGAGACCTACCCTCGCAAGCCTTGGTGAGTATGCCTTGGCTTCAAATTGGCTGTAAGGTCAATTTCCCACAGAAAATTTTAAACATGTGAAGTTATATTAATATGTGAAATGGTACAATGCTAATTCAGGTACAATGAAAACATATTGCATGTTCTGTGGTGATATTGTCATGAATAAGTAGGAAGATGACATGTCATCCTTGAAGGGCTGTACTTTCCTGACACATGGTTACTCACTTGTATGTCCTGGCATCTTTAGGACATGGACTATGTCTGGTTGCTACTGTTGTGTCCAAACTGTGAAAGGTTAGACCCATAGCAGCCCACACAAGTAAAAATCTGATTAAGTAGGACTTTCATCAGACTGTTCTGAATCATTTTCTCTGAAGGGCAGTGTTTTGGCTCTTTATAATGACTGTGATTACTTTTACTGATAAGTGGTAGCCTTTTGTGCAGAGGTATAACCAGCTCCTAATGTACTTTAAACATTTCAGGCCAGGATGTTTATTGTTGGAGGTATTCTCAAATATCTCAGTATCTCCTCACTGATAAGTTCTTCTCTGTCTCCTGTATCCTAGCTTGTAGGGAGTCTTCATTTTCCTTTGCATTATGATGTGACGGCAAAGGCAGAATGTAGTATCCTCAGGAGGATATCTCATATATGTGAAATAACTAACACTATGTGATATTTCAATACATTACTGAGGATATAAATAATGCCTGAGAAGTGTCTTGAGGTGCTCCGGTGGCTCAGTCAGTTAAGTGTCTGACTTTGGCTCATGTCATGATCTCACAGTTCATGAGTTTGATCCCCATGTCAGATTCTGTGCTGACAGCTCAGAGCCTGGATCCTGCTTGGGATTCTGTGTCTCCCTTTCTCTTTGCTCCTTCCATGCTCATGTTCTAGCTCTCTCTCTCTCTCTCTCTCTCTCTGTCTCTCTCCCAAAGATAAACAAACATTAAAAACAAATAATTCCTTTTAAAAAGAAATGTCTTTAACAAGTTATTCATAATTATTAAAAGTTATGTACAACTTTCCTAAACTTGATTTACTAATTAAATCACTCTCATCACCTCCCTGAAAAGCCTTTGACTTCATCACCAGGACCATTAACATGCCCAGAAAGTTATGACACAGTAAAACTGAAAATCAGAGGATAGTGTGAGAGTAAGAAATATATTTTATCAACATGATGCTATAGCTGTGTCACTCACTGTAGTAGGTGCAAGGAAGTTGTTGCTTAGAACTAGAATAAATACTCAGTTGTCCTGCTGGAATTCAGTTCCTTAAACCTAGGCTGAAATTTGCAGGTGCTCAGAGTGACTTTAGATCTAACTTCCTTCAAAGGTATGCATTCATGTAAAGTTGGATACTTCAGCTTAACAGAATGCTTTTAATAATAGACGTGTAGAATAATACAAGATAGTAATAACATAACAACTGTGGCTTTTGAAATAGATCATCCTAGGTATATAACATGTATCAAATCATATAACTGAACATGTGGCCGAGAAAACACCCAAAAGGTGAAAAAAATATATCAAAATGTATTTTTAAAGGAATTGGATTATATTAGTTTTATAGTGCTGCCATAATGAAGAACCACAAACAGTGGCTTAGAACTACCGAAATTTACATCCTCACATTTCTGGAGTGAGAAGCCTGAAATCAAGTTGTCAGCAGGCTGTGCTCCCTCTGAAACCCGTAGAGGAACGATCCATGCTTCTGTCTTCCAACTGCTGCTGGGCTCTGGTGTTCCTTGGCTAGTGGCAGTGTACCTCCAGACTTCATATGACAATCCCCCTGTGTCTCTTCACATAGTCTTCCCTTTGTGCATGTCTGTCTCTCCAAATTTCTGCTTTTTATCAGGATACCAGTCACACTGGATTATGATCCACTGTAACTACCTCATTTTAACTGCATTGTCTCTATAAAGACCCTATTTCTAGAAAAGGTCCTATTCTGAGGTATGGGGAATTATGACTTCATCATTCCTATTTTTAGGAGAGATCCAGTTCACTGTATAGCAGGCTACAAATATTTTTATTTTAATTTGGAAAGTTTCCAGGATTCCCTCTTAAGAGCCTATATATTTTACCTTTTTGTGACACAAAGTATTTTCAAGTCCCATTGGTATGGCATTTTTGCTTTTTGTGAAGCATTGGAATTCTCTCTAATCATACCTAAAAGATTTGTTATACCTAGCATTGTGCCATAGATTAAGGCTCGAGGAAAAATAGAAGTGTGAGATAATGATTTATTAGAACTAAATGTAATACTTGTTTTATAGAAGTCCCTATATAAAAGAAGGTCAATAAATTACTTTTGCCTAGAATTTGCTCAACATAAATTTCTATTTTCCACATTGCATTGTTTTTCAAATACTTTTACCATGTTTTCCTTTCACTTTGGGGATCTACTGTGCTCTTCTAGCTCTATTTCTGGATTACTGTAAAGATTCCAGGGAATAAGAATAGTGTATTTAAGGTACCAATGTTTAGTTACTTGTGGAAAATTATCATTGTCCTTTCTTTGTCAGTGAAGCTAAGTACTGAATATGGGGATTAGCAGTAGTTGGCATGTCATTTTCTAAGCTCTACTGCTGAAGCACTAAGCAGGGCACTTCCATTTTGGGAATTTCAAAATAGCAACCTGACCTTTATATTGCAGTGAACTTAACACATGGCTCTTGTTGAGAAATAAATGAGGAAGGTGTTTCTTTCAATCGCTGTCTTCTGAGTTTCCTCATGAAAGAAAATGTGGTAAGTTAGGTTCCTGGGAAGCAGACTTTATGGTGGCATTATGCATACCACACAGTACGGTTACTCAGGAGTCCCCGTGGGATCATCACTTAAAAAATGGGAGAGACTTGAGGATTGGGCAGAGGAAGTGTGGTTGAACTGTGATATAGATCCAAGACAATCTTGGTTAACCCCATGAAAAAGTAGAATGGCCCTTAGTGTTGTCCTTAGTTGGGCTATACTGCCCAGACCATTATAATCTCTAAGATCCGTCATTGGATATGAGCCACCAGAAGAAACGGTGCCATCTTGGGAATATATCTTCTATAGCTGAGGTGATTCTAAAAGAGCTGATAGCTGACAGATATCTGCCCACACCTCACTTAACACCTGGGGTAACGAGTCCTTCCTTCTTTGCTGGATAATCCAGACGACACACCACAGTGTGCATCACCAGGGAAAAGAATCATAATTTTTTTAAAAAATTAGTGTTTAATTTTTTTGAGAGCGACAGAGAGAGAGAGAGCATGAGTAGGGGAGAGTCAGAGAGAGGGAGAAGACCCAAAATCAGAAGCAGGCTCCGTGCTCTGAGCTGTCCGCGTAGAGCCCAACATGGGGTGCCAACCCACAAACCGTGAGATCATGACTTGAGCTGAAGTTGGACTCTTTACCAACTGAGCCACGCAGGCTCCCCAAGAATCATAACTAAAGGTATGCTCTCAACCATGTTTGCACTGGCGATGCACCAATAACGTGGGTCCATACATCTATGAAAAAATCTAAAGGGATGTTCATTGCATGACAGTTACAAAAACTAAGCTTATTTTCATTGCCACTTCACCTATTCATCCTTTTGGGATACCATATAACTGAACATTGCTTCACCTGTTGTAACTTGAATTAGAAAGTGTGAACATGGGGTTATTTCAATTCAAAATTGCTAAATCTTGTAAATGATGCCATCATCCTGATCTGATTTTTTAAAATGTGAATAAATGTGTATGCATATGTGTATGTGTATGAGAGAGAGAGAGACAGAGGGACATGCGTGCACCCCTGTTTCCATCGGAACATACATGTAATCCTAAGAGTAACATCACTGTGTTACTAAGCACTTTACATTTGTCATTGCTATTGCCAGAGAAAATATGATGGACAAGTGTAGGTGCTATTATGATGTTTCTAATAGTGTCTTTGAATTCTCCATAAATCAAATATTTTGGGGTCAGAAAGTCCAAATCTATTTTATTTGTTGAAATTACCATCTTGAGTGTGCATAATGCCTTTTTAAAAAATTGAATAGAGAAATAGTAAACTTTCAGTTTTGTCAGCAGAATCATTCTGAATTATGGTAGAATAAGAGATTGGAAGAACACAACTTGTTTTACAATGACAAGGGAAATTATTTCTAGGGAAAATAGATGCTTTTAACTTAGGAACCAACAGCCTTGATGGGACAGTTTTCAAGAGAGTTCAAAAATGTAACTGTCTTGCCGTCTATCATTTTCCCTGTCACATTTGTCTCTAAACACGTAAGAGTAAATCTGGTCATTTGTAACTACATACTGCTAATATGTGATGTCAGCTTCGTATTGATCTTTTTCTATTCTGAAGTTCGGTTAAATTAACTTTATAACACCTCCTGAAATATTACAAAACGTTCCATTCCAATCAAGTTAGTTAAAATGCCTCTTTGGATTATTGAAATAGATTTCGATCTGGTTTCCCTCTACCTCTCCTACTCAAAATCAAAACAGTTTAATTTTCCAAATATGCACCTGTGCTTGAATCATATACCTGTTCTAAAACCTTGGTGCACCGCAGTGCATATAAAATCAGGTAGAACCTCATCTCGAATTCATGGTAATTCATAAAATTGTTTCAGTGCGTACTTAAGCTCTGAATTTACACTACTCTTATTGATGTCCCCTATTAACTACCAACCAGAATGAGCGAAGTTAAATGAAACATAATTGAACTCTAGAATCTTAATTACAGGTCCACATGACGAGGTATGCCTTCTTCTCCTCTCCCATGTTGACAGATAATTGATTAAATTTTAATGTTGCTCTTAACCCTAATGTTCTAAAATTTTTACAGAAATAACACCATATTTTGAGTCTTCCTAATCGTTCATTTTCTTCTTTACTCCCTTCCTTTCTCACCTTTCCTTTTTGTTATACATCTCAGTCTCCCAAGGACTCCTTTCAGGTTCAAAACTTTATCTCAAGATTGTGGAGAACACTATTTAATAGATTATCCCAAGATGAATTTGACTTGTAAATATCACAGTTATAAGAATGCATTCAACATGCTCTTCACTCTTCAACAAATTATTTTATTTTGCTTACTTTTACTTTATTTTTTTAATTTTTCAATGTTTATCTTTGAGAGAGAGATAGACATAGTGCAAGCAGGGGAGGGCTAGAGAGAGAGGGAGATACAGAATCTGAAGCAGGGTTCAAGCTCTGAGGTCTCATCACAGAGCCTGATGTGGGACGAACCATGAGATCATGACCTGAGCCTAAGTCAGACGCTCAACCAACTGAGCCACCCAGTTGCCCCTATTTTGCTTACTTTTAAAAATGATACAGTAACTTCCTGAATTGGTATTCAAATACACACACCTGTTTATTTCACAGTTAATATTTTAGGAAGGTGGAGGTACAGGTAAGTGGCTTGAACAGTGTTTAGTAAAATATTTACTGAATGAATTAATAATATAGTATATCCTTATGGAGGAAATCATAAAATTTTAATGAGAGATAATGGAAAAAATATTTTCCTAAAATCTCTGTTTGCTAAGCTCATGCCATCAAATTGTATGAACCACTAACACTCTTGTTATAGTCATCTCCAGTTTCCATTACTCCTTAAGATTTTAGCACTTAAGTATCTTCCTCCTGTCATACATTTGCTGGTCATTTTCCCAATAATCTGACCTCTCAATTTTTGATCTCCTCTCCTCATATCTGCTCATTTACTTTGGTTGCCAAACCCACTGATATCTTAAACCTTGTTGTTACTATTAAATCACTGTCTCTATCCAATTTTCAGTTGAATAATCTCAATTTCGATTATCCCACTCTCCAACTGTCATGCCCTACTTTCAGTGAAAGGACTCCAAGAATGCTTGTACACAACTAGATGTAACTTCCATGGATACTATCTTCTGATGACTGTCCTACATTGCTTTGTATCCTTAATTTTATCCCTGGTAGCTTAAAATCCACAAAGTGTTATTTAGTCACTCCCCTTCTACGTACCCTCCACTCTTGCTCATTTCTGCTTCCAATGTATTCCCCCTGTAAAGCACTAACCCGAATTAAACATATGTCTTCATTTATGCTGTTACTGATCAATGTAGATGAACATGTTTAGAAATAAATACATATCCATAATGATGGCATTAACTTTAAATTCATGATTAGTCATTCCAAGTAACAGCTTTACAGGCAGACTTCTTTGTCACCTCTTTGAGGATTGTATCACATCTCCTCCAGTCTATTTGTATCAGTCCTTACTCTGTCACTCCAGAGGGAAAAAATCTTGAGAACACGGCAAATGTGAGGTGAAAGCCCATGGAGGTAGCAATGACCTGATGTTGCCTAAATGTGCCAAATAAACCAAGGTTGTATCTGGGGAGGAACAAAATAAATGTGTTGCTTATAACAGACACACTTTAAATATAGCAACATAAATACTTGAGATAAATAGAAGGACAATATGTATGATATAAACACTAACCAATAGAAAGCATGTTGCTAAACTCACAGATGGACAAAATAGAGCTTAAATCAGGAAATATTTATGGAGACCAGAAGAAAAATTTCCTAATGATGAGTCAATTCCCAAGGAAGATACCATAATTTTAAATCTTCATGTACTCAAAGGTATCATTTCAAACTATATCCATAAAAATTATACATAACTAAAGATGGGAGATCATGAGAGAGAGGAGATTTTACGGATGATAGAATAAAGATATAAAGACTATAGAAAATCTGATCAACATCCATCAGAATAATGGCCCATGTATAGAATGGTGCAAACACTAAGGTGGTAATTAAGAATCCCTTCATACGTGGGAAACATAGATGACAAAAGTGATTGTACACTCTGAAGAAATTTCCACAAAGTCTCCAAAGAATTAAAATTATAGAATATACTCTCTGAAAACAAAATTAATCTAGACATTAATTCAAAAATAAGAAAAAAAGAAAACTAGAGAATTCTCAATTGTCTAGAAACAGAATAAATTATTCTAATAATTTCTGAGTCAAAACACTTCCTGGGAAATTAGAAAATATTTTGAAAATAAAGTAGAAATATGTCATAACAAAACTTGTGGAGTGTAGCTACAGTGTATAAGTTAAAACATTGAAGTTTTGCTTACATAAGCATTAAAACCAAATGAACTAAATTTATTCTCAAAAACCTAGAAGAATTTGCAGTATACCAAATCTAAAGAAAAAGAAGGAATAATAAATATTAGAACAAAAATTAATCTAAAAACTAACCAAACTTATAATAAAACAAAAATTAAAATAATGGTATTATGAAAATCTTCACAATTACTAATATCTTAGCCAGACTTATACAAAAAATAAATTGCTAATATAAGAAAGAAAATGGGAGAACAAAACAGAGTCTGCAGACAGTAGAAGTGAGAGGGATATTCTGGCTTTCACTTAAGAGTTAGAGCCTCTTGAAACATTGTCTTCATTCAACATAAAGACCATTTAATATGCAACTTATAAACTATACAGAATGCTGATAAAAAATACATAATAGAAAATGCATAAACTACATTATTATATTTATTTAAAATAAAAATTTTACACTAGATGTAATTTTAAATTAGGTGATCACTAATTTAAAGTACTAATTGATAGTAACTTCTCAGTTGATTTAATGTCATAAACTTTTATTTATATAAACTGAAATATATAGATAATATTATTAAGCAAAAGCTAAGGATTTATGTTTGGCTAACAGCCAGATAGTGTAATTTTGGAGCAAACATACAAAATAATAGCTTCTTGGGGGTGCCTAGGTGGCTCAGTCATTTAGGCATTCGACTTCAACTCAGGTCATGATCTCATGGTTCATGATTTTGAGCCCTGTGTTGGGCTCTGTGGTGACAGCTCAGAGCCTGGAGCCTGCTTTGGATTCTGTCTCTCCCTCTCTTTCTGCCCCTCCCCCACTGGTGCTCTGTCTCTGTCTGTCTCTCAAAAATAAATAAACATTAAAAAACTTAAAAAACAATAGTAGTTTCTTTTCTTGCAAAATATTCTATACTTCTATAGCAAGTATAAAGATGATAATATATTCTGATCATGTTAGAAATGATCTATTGATTCATACTTAATAGTTTAACAAAATAAGTTTTTCCAACATATAGTACAATGAAAGGCATATAAAAGATAATCAAGGGGCACCTGTGTGGCTCAGTCAATTGAATGTCCAATTCTTGATTTTGGCTCAGGTCATGATCCCAGGGTTGTGGGATTGAGCCCTTCATTAGGGTCCATGTGGCTCATGGAGCCTGCTTGAGATTCTCTCTCTCTACCTCTGCCCCTATACCCTGGTTGCACACCCTCTCCCTCCCCCCCCAATAAAAAAGAAACAAAATGTAGTAAGAGAAAAGAAAAGAAAAGAAAGAAAAAGGAAAAGAAAAGAAAAGAAAAGAATAAAAAGATACTCAAAATCCATTGTAGGGCACCTGGGTGGCTCAGTTGGTTAAGCATCCAACTCTTGATTTCAACTCAGGTCATGATCTCACAGTTCGTGAGATGAAGACCTGCATCATGCTCTGCACTTAGTGGAGGCTGTTTAAGCTTCTCTCTTTCTCTCCCCTACCATTCACATTCTCTCTCTCTCTCCCCCTCCCTCTCCCTTTCTGTCTCTCTCAAAATAAATAAATAAACCTCAAAACAAAAACCTTTGTAAATGATCAACTATCGTTTGGTAGAAATGTGTCTCAGTTTCACAAATGAAACTTTATTATTCATTCACATTTAGTCTGTTGCTATTTTCATCCTATAAAGTGCTAATGTGTCATAGTAATAGTGCAGTCCCTTTGCTTGCTTTGATGGGTTTCTTTATCTTGGAAAGTTATTTAAAGGGCTTTTTAAATTTTTATTATTTTTTAGATGTTTTTATTTATTTTTGAAAGAGAAAGAGCATGAGCAGAGGAGGGGCAAAGAGAGAGAGACACACACACGCAGGACCCAAAGCAGGCTCCAGGATATCAGCAGTCTGATGCAGGGCTCAGACTCAAAAACCATGAGATCATGACCTGAGTCAAAGTTGAACACTCAACCGACTGAGCCACTCAGGTGCCCAAAAGGGCTTTTATTTATTTATTTTTTAAATAAAATATTTGTAACATCAACTTGTAATGGTAGCTGTACTTAACATCATACTAAGTCCTGGAACTCCAAAAGGAATAGAATAGCTTCAAAAGGAATAAAACACTTGTGAATAATTTAACAAAGGAGACCAAAGACTCGCACAGTGAAAGCAAGAAAACATTGTTGAAAGAAATTAAAGAAGACATTGATAATTGGAAAGACATTTCATATCCATGGATTAGAAGACTTAATATTGTTAAGATATCAGTACATTGCAAAGTGATGTACAGATTCAATGTAATCCCTATTAAAATCTTAATGAAATTTTTGTGAAAATAATTTTAGGGGCACCTAGGTGGCTTAATTGGTTAAGATCTGACTTTGGCTCAGGTCATGATCTTGTGGTTCATGGATTTGAGCCCCACATTGGGCTCTGTGCTGATAGCTCAGAGCCTGGATCCTCCTTCAGATTCTGTCTCTCCCTCTCTCTCTGTCCCTCCCCTACTCACACACACTCTCTCTCTCTAAAATAAATTTAAACACATTAGAAAAATATTTAAAATGATAATTTTTTAAAAATCCAAATGTATATGGAATCTCAAGGGATTCTGAATAGCCAAAACAATTATGAAAAGGAAAAACAAAGTGAGAAGACTTATACTTCCTAATTTCAAAACTTACTGAAAACTACAGTAATCAAAACTATGGTACTGCCATAAAGACTGACATATCAGCCCATGGAATTGACTACGGAACCCAAATATAAATTTTCATATATACAGTCAAAAGACTCTCAACAAGCATGGCAAGATCATTTAATGGGAAAGCATCATTTTTTCCAACAAGTTGTTCTGGGAAAATGGATATCTACATGCAAACGAATGAAATTGGATCCTACTTTATACCATACACAAGAATTAAGTCAAAATGGATCAAAAGTCTAAATGTAAGAGCTAAAACTGTAAAACTCCTAAAAGAAACACAGAGCAAATCTTCATGGAAATAGATATGACATTAATATGTCTTGGATATGATACTGAAACTACAGACAACAATTAAAAAAATAAATTAGACTTCATTAAATTATTGTTTTTGCATCAAAGGACACTATCAAGAGAGTTAGAAGACAACCTACAGAATAGGAGAAAATATTTGTGAATCATATATCTGATAAAGGATTAAACTTTATAATGGGTTAAAACCTACAAGTCAGCAGCAAATAATCAACCCAAATAAAAATTGGCAAAGGAGTTAAGTATACATTTCTCCAAAGGAGATATACAAATGACTAATAAGCACAAGAAATAACAGTCAAACATAATAATTTGGAAAATGCAAATCAAAACCACAGTCAGATCTTACTTCACATACATTAGGATGGCTATTTTTTTTTTAAGACAGAAATTACAAATGTTAGCAAGGATGTGGAGAAATTAGAACTTTTGTGAAGGGCTGGTGGTAATGTGAAATGTTATGGCTGCTCTAGAAGACACTAAGGTGGTACTTCAAAAACTTAAACACAGAATTACCATATGACTGGGCAATTCCATTTCTAAGTGAATACCCAAACGTACTGAAATCAAGGACATGAAGAAATATTTGTATACCAATATAGAAACAACTCAAATGTTCATTAACAGATAAATGGATAAAGAAAATGTGATAAATGCACATGAGATAATTTATTCAGCCTTACAATGGAAGGAGATTATTATATATGTTACAATTTGAGAATATTCTGTTAAGTAAAGTAAGCCTCATACAAAAAGACAAATATTGTATTATTCCATTTATATGGCTACCTAGACAGGTAGATTCCTAGAGACAAAAAGTAGAAAAGTAGAAAAACTAGAAAAGATTGTAGGAATTGAGGGAAGGAGAGAATGAGAAGTTCTTGTTTAAATGGTTCAGATTTTCAGTTTGAGATGATGAAAATTTCTAGAGATGAATAGTGGTGGTGATTTATATTATAAAGAACATAGCACAATGTCTGGCGAATGATAGGAACCAAAAATTTTTAAATTAAATTTATTATTTGGCAGTAGATCAGATATATATTATTTCATATTTTGCTGCAATGTAGATTTCTAAAATGTACTATGATTCTTATTAAATATAAAAATTATTCATTATATCATATTTTTAAGTGTTTATTTGCTTTTTGTTCTGTTATCTCCCACTGAAAGAGAAAATCCCTCTGTTTGGAAACTACCAACATTTTTAGTGCTCATGAAAAATATTTGAATTTATTTATATCTTCACAAGTAATTTGCTTTTATTACATTGAATAAAATGTTTATAAAATGATTTTAATAAGCAACACTAATTATCAAAGCTGAATTTTTAGGTAAGTATTCTCTAATCTGTTTTCAATTATTTGAAAATGGAATACATGATTTTGATTTTATAATACCTGTCTGAAAAACAGACAAGGCATAGAATTAAGTTAAAATGTAGAGACAATAAGGCTATGATGTAATATGTTTAAACATCAAGAGTAGTAACCTATATTAGTTTACTAAGGAAAACAAATTAACAAAAGTGCAATTTCTTAAAATTGTATACTTATATTCCAATGATAATATGCAGTCATGTATCAGGGTTTCTAATAATAGCCTTTTAGTTCAGGATCATCATCTAAAATATCAGGCCACAGTGAACTAGCCAATGAAAGATTTACTAAACTCTACTCTTTCATTTCTGGTATGTGCTCAACATTATATTATTTTATATATAATGCCTCTGATCTTGAAAGAGTCCTAAGAGCCAGACATAAGAGACAAAGTTTAGTTTATGTAATATACTTACACCAGAGAAATAATGGCATGTAAGAAGTTACATCCATAATTATTTCCATTATTACATCAGTAGGGCTTTGCAGTGATATTCTTGTCTGTTCTGCAATGCATACTTATTGTTATCTTATTTTGACCCAGAAACTTGGCAAAGCAGGTAGAGCTATCTAAACTTCTAGCCCTGAATTACTATTCAAAGTACAGTCCTAGATCACTCCATTATATAATTCAGTTAATTTAATAAGCTTCATAAAAACCCATTATCAGAATATACTCTTTTCCTTAATGTTACAATTTTATTTTTATTTTATGTTTTTATTTTAATCACCGAGTGCTCATCTCAGGCACACTCCTTAAAACATATTTCACCCATCTTCCAGTCCATCTGCTTTCTGGTAATCATCAATTTATTCTCCACAGTCAAGAGTCTGTTTTTTGATTTCTCTTTCTCTCTTTTTTCCCCTTTACTTGTTTGTTTTGTTTCTTAAATACTACATTTGAGTGAAATCATATTGTGTCTGTTTTTCTCTGACTTATTTCCCTTAGCATTATACTCTCTAACTCCCTCCATGTCACTACAGATGGCAAGATTTCATTCTTTGCTCTGGCTGAATCTTTCTTTGTACATATGTACCACATGTTCTTTATCCATTCATCAATCAGTGAACACTGAACTGATTCCATATCTTGGCTATCGTAAATAATGCTGCTATAAACACAGAGGTGTATGTATCACTTTGAATTAGTGTTTTGTATTCTTTGGGTAAATACCCAGTAATGCAGTTGCTGAATAGTAAGTAATTGTAAGTTCTGTTTTTAACTTTTTGAGGAAACTCCATTCTCTTTTCCAGAGTGGCTGCACCAGTTTGTATTTACACCAACAGTGCAAAGGTTTCCTTTTCCTACACATCCTTGCCAATACTTCATTTCTTATGTTTTTTACTTTAGCCATTCTCTCAGGTGTGAGGTGATACGTCTTTGTAGTTTTGATTTGCATTTCCCTGATGATAAGTGATGATAAACATCTATTCATTTGTCTGTTGACCATCTGTATGTTTTCCTTGGAGAAATGTCTATTCTCTTCTGCCCCCTTTTTTTGGGGTTATTTATTTTTTTGGATGTTGAGCTACATCAGTTCTTTATATATTTTAGATATTCCCCCTTTATTGCAAATATTAGATATTACCCCAATTGCAAATATCCTCTCCCATTCCATAGGTTGCCTTTCTGTTTTGTTGATTGTTTCCTTCGCTGTGCAGGAGATTTTTTGTTTTGATGTCATCCCAGTAATTTATTTTGCTTTTGTTTCCCAGGCCTCAGAAGACCTGTCTAGAAAAAAGTTGCTACAGCTAATGTCAGAGAAGTTACTGCCTGTGTTTGCTTCTAGGACTTTTATGGTTTCAGGTATCACATTTAGATCATTAATCCATTTTGAATTTATTTTTGTATATGATATAAGAAAGTGGTCCTGTTTTTTTGTGTTGCATGTTGCTGTCCAGTTTTCCCACCACCATTTGTTAGAGACTGTCTTTTTCTCATTGGATATTATTTCCTGCTTTGTCAAAGATTAATTAACCATATAGTTGTGGATTTATTTGTGGATTTTCTATTGTGTTCCTTTGATCTATTTTTGTACCCGGACCATATTGTTTTGATTATACGGTTTTTTAATATAACATAAGTCTGGAATTGTGAGGCCTCCAACTTTGCTTTTCTTTTTCAAGGTTGCTTTGGCTATCCAGGGTCTTTTGTGTTTCTATATAAATTTTAGGATAGTTTGTTCTAGTTCTGTGAAAAATACTATCAGTAGTTAGATAGGTATTGCATTAAATGTGTAGTTTGTTTGGGGTAGTATAGAAGCAATACTTGTTCTTCCAATACACGAGCATGGAATGATTTTCCATTTATTTGCATTGTCTCCAATTTCTTTCATTAGTTATTTATAGTTATCAGAGTACAGGTCTTTCACCCCTTTAGTTACGTTTATCCCCAGGTATCTTATTATTTTTGATGCGATTATAAATGGGATTTTTTTTTTCTTAATTTCTCTCTACTACTTCATTATTGGTGTATAGAAATGCACTAGATTTCTGTACATTGATTTTGTATCAGGCAACTTTACTGAATTTGATTATCAGTTTTTTAGCAGTTTTTTGTTGGTGTCTTTAGAGTTTTTTATATAGAGTATCATGTCATCTACCAATAGTGATAGTTTACTTCTTCCTACTGATTTGGATTACTTTATTTCTTTTTGTTGCCTGGTGAGAAGTGGTGAGAGTAGACATCCCTGTTCTTCCTGACCATAAAGAAAAAGCCCTCAGTTTTTCCCCACTAAGGATGATGTTCACTGTGGGTTTTCCATATATGGCCTTTATGATTTTGAAGTATGTTCCCTCTACTCCTACTTTGTTGAGTTTTTATCATGAATGGATGTTGTACTTTGTCAAATGCTTTCTCTACGTCTATTGAAATGATCATATGGCTCTTATCCTTTCTCTTATTGATGTATCAGTGATTGATTTGTAAATATTGAACCACATTTGCAACCCAGGATTAAATCTCTCTTGATTGTAGTAATGATTTTTTAATGTATTGTTGGATTCAGTTTGATAGAATTTTACTGAGAATTTTTGCGCCGATATACACGAGATACTGGAATATAGTTCTCTTTTGTAAAGTCTTTATCTGGTTTTGGTATGAGGGTAATGCTGGCCTGATGGAATGAATTTGGAAGTTTTCCTTCTTCATATATTTTTGGAATAGTTTTTGAATATATTTTTTGGAATAGTATTATTCCAAAATATAATTTTGGATTTATATTTATTTATATTTATACAAATATGTATTTGTATTTTGAATATATTTTTTGGAATAATATTAACTCTTTTTTAAATGCTTGATAGAATTCACCTGTGAAGCCATCTAGTCCTGGACATTTGTTTATAGGGAGTTTTTAATTACTAATTCAGTTACTCTGCTGGTAATTGGTCTATTCAAATTTTCTTCTTCCTGTTTAAGTTTTGGTAGGTTATATATATGTTTCTAGGAATCCATCCATTTCTTCTAGGTTGTCCAATTTATTGGCACATAGTTCTTCATAGTATTCTTTTATTATCCTTTGCATTTCTGTGGTTGTTATTTTTCCTTTCTCATTTTCAATTTTATTTATTTGAGATTTTTCTCTTTTTTTCCTGATAAGTCTGGCTAGAATTTTATCAATTTTATTGATTTTTAAAAAATAATCAGCTAATGGTTTTATTGAGCTGTTCTTTTTTTTTAGCCTCTATATTATTTATTTCCAGTCAATCTTTATTATTTTCTTTATCTACTGGTTTCAGGTTTGTTTGTTGTTTTCTCTAACTCCTTTAGGTACAAGGTTGTTCATTTGGGAGCTTCTTGCTTCTTGAGGTATGCCTGTATTGCTATAAGCTTCCCTCTCACCATCACTGTTGCTCTATCCAAAAGGTTTTGAACTGTTGTTTTTCTTTTCATTTGTGTCCATGTGCTTTTTAATTTCTTCTTTTATTTCCTGGTTTACTTATTTGTTGTTTAGTAGCATGTTATTTAGCCTCCCTATATTTGTGGTCTTTCAAGTTTTTCTCTTGCGGTTTGCTTCTAGTTTCATAGCATTGTGATGAGAAAAGATGCATCATATGACTTTGACCTTGTGGAATTTGTTGTGATATGTTCATGGCCTAATATGTGATCTGTTCTGGAGAATGCTCCATGTTTTCTAGAAACAAATGTGTATTCTGCTGTTTAGGATGGAATGTTCTGAGTATATCCGTTAAATCCATCTGGTCCTGTGTGTCATTCAAAGCTATTGTTTCCTTGTTGATTTTTTCATGTGTCCATTGTTGATCTGTCCATTGATGTCATTAGGGTGTTAAAGTCCCCTACTCCTTTTGTAGTATTATTGATTAATTCATTTATGTTTATTATTATTTGGTTATGTATTTAGGTGCTCTAATGTTGAGTGCATAAATATTTATAATTGTTATGTCTACTTGTTGGGTTGTCCCCTTTATTTTTGTATAGTGTCCTTTATCTCTTGTTATGGTCTTTGTTTTAAAGTCTGTTTGTCTGATATAAGTAATGGTGCTTTGGCTTTCTTTTGACATACTTTTTCATGATAAATATTTCTCCATCCTCTCACTTTCAATCTGCAGGTGACTATAGGTCTAAAATGAGTCTTTGTAGCCAGCATATAGATAGGTCTTATTTTTTTATTCATTCTGTTACCCTAAGTCTTCTGACTGGAGCATTTAGTCCATTTACATTCAAAGTAATTATTGTTAGATATATATGTATTTATTGTCATTTTATTACTTATTTTCTGTTTGTTTCTGAAGATCTTCTCTGATCTTTCTATCTTTAATAGTATGGTGGTTTTCTTTGGTGATGTATTTGGATTTTTTTCTCTTTATACTCTGCATATTTATTAGTGGTTTCTGATTTGTGATTACCATTAGGTTTGTATATAACATCTTTAGCATATAGCACTATATATTAAGTTGATGATTGTTTAATTTTGAACCCATTCTTTACTTTTCTTCTCTCCACTTTTTAGGTATGTATGTCTTATTTACATTCTTTTATTTTATGAGTTCTTTGATCTTTTACAGTAATATTTATGTTTACTGCTTTTGTATTTCCTACCTCCATACTGCCATTTGGTCTTTTCTCTCCACTCAGAGACCCCTTTAATATTTCTTGAACGGTCGGTTTAGTGGTCCTGAACTAGTTTAATTTTCATTTGTCTGGGAAATTCTTCACCTCTCCTATTCTGAATGATTGCTTTGCTAAATACACTATTCTTGGCTGCAGAATTTTCCCATTCAGCACTATGATTATATCATGCCACTCCTTTTTGGCTTGAAAAGTTGCTGCTGAATAAAATCTGGTGATAGCCTTATGGAATTTCCTTTATATGTAACTGTCTTTTTTTGTCATGTTACTTTAAAACTTTTTCTTTATCACTTTATTTTGCTATTTTGATTACAGTATGTCTCGGTGTGGATCTCTGTTGATTTTATTAGGGATTCTCTGAACCTCCGAATCTGGATATCTGTTTCCTTCTCCAGATTGTTGGAAGTTTTAAGCTATTATTTCTTCAGCTAAATTCTCTGTCCCCTTTTCTCTCTTTCTCTTCTGAGACTCTTATAATATGAGTGTTATTACATTTGATGGAGTTACAGAGTTTCTAAGTCTATTCTCGTTTTGCATAATTCTTTTTCTCTCTTTTGTTCACCTTGATTATTTTCCATTATCCTTTCTTCTAGGTCATTGATTCATTCTTCTGCTTCTTCCAGCCTGCCATTCATTGCATCAACCATGTTTTTAATCTTGTTTATTGCAGTCTTCATTTCTTATTGGTTCTTTTTTGATCTCTATGTTAAGGGTCTCACTAATGTCTTCCACTCTTTTCTCAGTTCCAGTGAGTATCCTTATGACCATTGCTTTGAGGGCTCCATCATGTGTATCTATTTTGTTTAGATCTCCAGCCATGGCCTTTTCTTTCATTTGGGGCAAATTTCTCTTTCTTCTCATTTTGTCTAAGTCTCTATTTCTCTATATAAGGAAAGTCAGCTATGTCTCCTATTGATGAGGGTAATGACACTTCACAGAGAGTCTCCTGTGTATGCCACATACACTCTGCTTTTGTGTTCTGACCCCTTTATCCTTCAGCTCAGTCATCTACAAAGGCCATCTGTCTTTTGTGGGCAATGTTTGGTCCCTAGTCTGAATGCGGTGAGTTTTAACTAGGGTGCCCTGGTGTGCTTATGAAATGAAACATATCATTACCTTATCAGAACTGAGGTTCCACAAAACTCCCACCTGGGAAATGCACTCTTGCAGAGTTTGGGCCAATCTTTTGGGAGAGACGGTCTGCTGTGCTGGCACTGAGACAAGAATGACTGAAGGGGTGGATCTTTGTGTAAACTAACTTCGTGAGTATCAGTGCTGGTTTCTGCAGGGGCCACCAATGTGCTGGTTTCTGCAGGAGGCTCTGTGTTTGTGCTGAGGAGTATGGGAGGGAAGTGGCCCTTGTTAGCCCTTGTCCTCCCAGAGGGTTCTTCTATGAATGCTGCCTCTCCAGAACATGCTCCAAGGTGGGTAATAATCTCCCCACTAGGTTCTCCAGGTCCTCTTCAGATTGCTGTTTCCATGCTGTATGTCCATGTGCTGTTTGCCCTGCCTTCCATCCAAGATCAGCCCCAATTCCCTCTGGGGTCTATTCAAGCCAAGTCTTCTGACCCTTAAAACTCCAGGCATTAAGCACTGCTGGTTGCTAGAGCTCATGAAGTTTGGTCTTCCGCTTTCCAGGCTGATTGCTATGGGAATTCTTTCTCCTTTTATGCTCTCCTGTGTGCTAGTCTCTCACTTGCCGTTCTACAGTATTATGGCTCCCTTTCCACTGTAGTGACCAAGATCTGTTTCTCTCCTAGACTGCATCTCCACACTTCCTACCTTCTTCAGTTTGGCTTTCTCTACCCTTAGTTGTAGAGTTTGTTCTACCAGTCTTCAGGTCGATTTCTGCGGTATGTAAGATGACTTCATGTTATCTAGTTGTATCTAATTGTATTCATGGGATAAGGAGAGCCTAGGGTTATTCAACTCCACCATCATTTTTCTTCCATCATTGGAATATTCTGAGTTAGATATTCTCTGTACCTTTTGTAAGATATCCAATTTCAGACTAAGCCTAAAAACTCTGAATAACCTGTTTCACCATGACTTTCACCAGAAGCACCAAACCTATGCTTTTCAGAGTGTTTCATGCCATTCATGTACCAGATCATTTAGAAGCTCCCCTCTCACCTTCCCAGATTCTACTCCCCTTAGTCTTTGCTTATCATTAGTATGCTCTTATAGATAGGAAACCTTTCATGAAAAGTTCACCAGTTTCTTTTCAAAGAGATGCCATTTTTCTCTTAAGAAAAAGTATACAGTTAAGATGTCTCTAAAACTGTTATCAAATATTTAAATGAGGTTTGCATAGCTAAATACAAAATTATTAATCACCTACAGATTAGTTAGGGTTCCTACTCACTTGCAGGATATTCATATGCAGGATATTTCTAAACGAGTTTTGTGTTCCCAATCTTCATTCTTTCACTTATAAACAAAAGAAAAATTATTATAAGCTGAAAACTACCTGTAGAATTAAACAGCCTTAGCTTATATTATTTTTATATTACATAATAATCAATTTTGTTTTCTGATTTGGGAGGTGAGTGAAAAACTGTTTTGTAGCCTTTGAGACACTAAAAATGACAATTGCAGTAAAATTCTTCTAATTAAATAAAATTCTTAGGAACAGATTTGCTGAGTCAGAAGCCTGCCTTTCTCAGCTCTGCATACTTTTTAGAAAATTAGACATTTAAAGCATAAAATAAAATAACAGCAGTATTTTACTGTGAAAGAAAAACTATTTGGTAAGTATAAGTATACGGTATTTTGTATTTAAAGGATTTCATGTTTTATGTAAAATACCGAGCTCCTTGCAGAACCAAGAATCACATATTGCTGAAATATATGTCATCATTTTTGCACATTGTCAGATTGAGGTATTTTTCACATTGTCACAGAGCACCAGTTCAATTCTATGAATGTATTTAATATTGTTATTTTTCTTAATATTTCTTCAGTAGTAAAATGAGCAAAAAAACCTCATCCATACAAGTAATTCAGCAGGCAGTGACTTGATATATAATGATCCCAGGAAAGATGCACATGGACGATATTCTAACCAGCAGTTTTATTGGAGCAGAAATGTTATGCACTTTTAGATAACATTATTCCACAAGGAGATTGCATCTGGCAAACTGTTAAATTCAAATACTTTCTCCTTGCTTTTGGGTAAAAGTTTGCAAGCCCAGTGGTCTAACCTCTGAGCTATAGGGCTGCGTTTGAGTAAAATTTTAAATACTGCATTCTTCATAGGAAAATATTCATAGTATTTTAGGGAAGTGTCTGTTTTCCTAAGATTATCAGAAAGACAAATGGAATCTTGAAAACGATTATGCCTGAGAACTTTTTTAATTAAGTAGAGATTATGTAGGTTGTCAGCAAATAGAACATAGATTTGATAACATCTATCACATTACTGTTTAATGATTTCCTAATCCATTGTATTTAAAGTTATTTTTTAATCTTAGAAATGTGAGAATATCTGATTGCATATTTTGTGTCCGGTAATAATGTAAATTCATGGAAAAATAGTACTCATACCATAACATCCAAAATAAGCCAAATAAACCACAAAATCATTAGGTTTTTGTTTATTTGTCTGTTTGCTCATTTGTTTTACCATCATGACCTGAAGATTCAATGAAAGATAATCAATTAAATTTCAGATAGTGACATTACTTTCTAGGAAAAAAGAGAATCATGGCAGCTCTCATCACTTCACTTCTGGTGAGCAGTGATTAGACTAGAAATTTACCATAGAAACAGCAAAGAGGAAGAGAAACATGAGTTCTAATGAACATCTTATGACTGCATGTGGCCTGTTATAACAGGTTAGGATGCTGAGGAGCCACAGCCATCATATGAGTCTGCACCTGGCTGCCAATTATTTCTCACAGGTTTTCCCATGTGCATGGAAGTTCTTTATAAAAGACTCAGGTCAGGGGATCATAAATTAACTAAAGGCACTTCAGACTTTCAGCACCTGAAATCTAGGATTGGCACAGGAGAACTCAGAAAATTTTCAAGACGTGCTTGGCTTTCAACTCTGGAAAGATAAAGGCAGAAAACTTGAGAGAAATTCTTCCTAACTATTCTTAGCCTTCACACAATGTAAATCATCTGTACTCCAAAGAATCAGGGCATGAGGCCACAGCCAAGAGAAAGTTAAGAGCAGGACTAGAAAACAGATTTCTCTATTAACCCAAACCTCCAATCTTAGGATTCCTGAAGATTGGGCTTGACTGTAAAGAACAAATGATTTGTCAGAATAATTCCAGGGCTCAGATACCAAATGCTACTGAAGGAAAATTTCTAATTTTGTACTTAGAATAATGAAAAGCCATTGAGGAATTGAATCAAATAAAATTTGCAACAAATTTCAGACGTATTTCCACTATAGGTATTTTTTATTCAGCTTGTTGACTCTAGCAGTTTGGCCGTATGAGGAAGTAGTATTGACAGGTTTTGTTTTTAACAGCATAACATAACAGTTTCTAATTTTATACAAAATATCTGGTACACCCAAAAAGTACATTAAAAGTGAAAAAAAAAGTGACTGAAAATAAGATAGTCAATATAAATACATAAGTGATGGCCCAAGAATGGAAAGTGTCACAGAGGGTCTTTAAAACAATATGATAAAAATGTTGAAGTATCTGGTGAGAAAGGTGGCCAACATGTGCAATGAGATGGGAAATTTTAAAGAAGAGAAATAAGCTAAAAAAGAAGAGAATCAAGTGGACATCTAGAAATCAAATTAAAACAGAAAAAATAAGCTTATAACAGATAGAGGCAATAAAGGTAAGAATTAGTGAACATAAGACAGCAAGAAGAATTATCCAAACTGAAGCAAAATAGAAAAATATATCTATATACCTATAGATATATTTAGTATGTATATATTTGGTATATATATGTGTGTATATATATATGTACACACACTAATGAATATATAAGTTTGTATATATTTGGTATATATGTCTGTGTGTGTATATGTACACACACATACTAATGAATATATAAGTATGTATATATTTAGTGTATATATATATATACTAAAATATATATACACACACACACACACACATAGTAAGGAAAAACAGAACATCTAATGTCTGGCATATAACAAATGGTGTAACACCTATGCAATTGAGGATAATGAAGTAAAAGGAGAATGGGAGAGATGAAATATTTAGAAATAATGTCTGAGACCTTTCCAAAATTATTCAGTTGTATCAAATCACACCTTTAAGAAAAGGTGCAAAGTTTGAGGATAAATAAAAAGAAAACCACAGCTATACATCTCATAATCAAATGCTGAAAATAAAAGATGAGTATTAAATCTTAAAGCAGCAAGAGGGAAGACTCATTACATAATGAAGAACAAAATATAATAAGGACTGACAATTCATTAGAAACAGTTGATACCAGATTACACTAAAAGATCATTTATAAAATTCTGGAAACTATCTAGGACTCCGTAGCCAATGCAGATCTTCTTCATTAATGAAAGTAGTAGTTTAGATAGACCAAAGCTAAGATAATATATCTGTATCAGAGATACAAGATATACTAAAGAAATACTTTAAGGTGAAGGAGAATGATAGTAGATGGAACATTAAATCCAAAGGAGGGAATGAAAGACTATCCTTTAAAATAAGTATGTGTACACACACACACATATGTATATACACACACACACACAACATATATACATACTATACATCATGCATACATTATTTAGAACAATAATAATCGATTTTGGATTTTTTTTTAAAACAAATGTACAGGTAAAATTAGAAGAGCACAAAGAATGAGAAGGATAGAGGAAATGATAATGTCAATTTCTTACATTGTAAGACAGTGAAATGCTATTTGAAGGTAGACAAAAATAAAATGGGTGAGATAATACCCAGAACAGTCTTTTTAAAAATAACAGATTATAGCTAAAGAAGGCAAAAGAACAGAAAAAATGGAGTTCCAGAGGGTTCATTTCATTCAAAATAAGACAGTAAAATGGAAGCAGAAGAACAAAGGTAAAATAGGATAAATAGAAAATAAGTAAACAAAGCCTAATCAAATCAATAATTAATTACAAGTTAAGTAAAACCCCCAACTAAAATCCCAAGATTAACAGATTGGGTGAAAAAGTAAGAGCCAACTATGTCCTGAATAAAAGTAATTAATAATAATAGTAATATTATGTAATTAATAATAAATAATAATAAAAGAAATTGCCTTTTAGAAAGTAAATTGTGGGAAAAGATACCATGTATTCAGTAAGCAATGGCTGTATTAATGTCAGACAAGAGAGACTTCAAGGAAACAATTACTAGAGATTGAGAGAGAATTTTTAATAATGAGAGAATGAATACTTAAAGGATGTATAGAAATACAAAACATACATGCACTTCAAAATACATGGTGAAAAATTTTACAAAACCAAAAAAAACATGTAAAAATCCAAAATATAGTTGCAGATTTCAGAGCCCTTTCCTCAGTAATTGGTAAAACAAATAGACAAAAAAATTCAGTAAATGCATTCAAGACTTTAACAATATTATAAACCAGGCTTAACTAATTGATACGAATATTACATAAAACTACTTAGAGTACACATCATTTCCAAGGGCACATGAGACATTTAATGACTGTCAATAAATGTAAATGAATTTAGATCATAAAGAGTATTTGTGTGACCACTGTGGAAATATATTCAAAGTCAATAAAAATGATATCTTGAAAACACAAATATTTGAAAATTAAGTCAAAGTATTAATTACAAAGAAAATAAGAGAAAAAAGATTTCAAATTACAATAGAAATTTGTGAAATGTTTCTCACAAAGACTTGGAAAGTATTTTATAATACCATGTGATTATATTAAAAAGAAGAAAGTAAAATTGATGGTCTAAGTGCCAAATTTAACAGTATAAGAAGAAAGAGAAATTAAACCAGAAGTATGAACAAGAGAAATTATAAGAATGCAAATAACTAAATAACAATAAACAAAAAATAGCTTGTGGAAATTAAGTTGAAGAAGAAATTATAATGAAAACCAGAAACATTTATTTTTGAATGAAAAAGCTGTAGGATCATGCCAAGACTTAGAAAGTCATAGCTTCATACCTGTTATAAAAAAGAAGAAAATAGTAAATTCATCATCTAAACCTTAAAAACTTTAAAAAATATAAAAAGAAGAGGAAATTAAACAAGAAGTAGGAAAGAAAATAATTAAAAAGTATAAATAATGAACAGAAATGAGCAGTAGTGTATGGTAGGTGTATGCTGAACCCAAAAGGGCATGAAGAACCTTCCTAGGATTATGGAATTGCTCTAATTTTCTTTTGTGTGGTTATTACCTGAGCACATAGGATAGACAAAAAATTATGCAGTTAATCATTTGAGATCCATATACTTTATTATATATAAATTATATCTCAATAAATATATAAATTTACAAAAAAAAGTTTAAGCTTTGTTTCTTAAATGTAATGAATCTCTTTAAAAACATTTGAATCAACGTCCTGTGTTGATTCCAAAGTTTTTATTGTCTTTTTGGTTTTTTTTGTTTTTGTTTTATTGAGACAGAGAGAAGCAGAGCATGAGCTGGGGAGAGTCAGAGAGAGAGGGAGGCACAGAATCCGAAGCTGGCTCGAAGCTCTGAGCTGTCAGCACAGAGCCTGATGCGGGCTTGAACTCACAAACTATGAGAACCATGAGATCGTGACCTGAGCTGAAGTTGGCCGCTTAACCAACTGAGCCACCCAGGCTCCCCACCAAATTTTTATCTAAGCAGCTTATCTACTTGTGGAGATAGATGCTACCTTACATACTAATTGTGTTCTGTGTTTTTAAACTAATAGCTCCTTCATGTCATAGCACTAAAAGTATGTAGACTCTAGAAGCTGTCCACCCACTTGATGTTAATAAACTCTTTCAAAGTTTCAAACTTACATTTGCAGAACTAACTTAATTAAATTATATATATTTTTTTATCTTTATGTTCATTTGCACAAATATGAATTTGAAGTTAATTTTAATAATGCTTTCCAAGGAATAGCACCTGAATGCTTAAATGCCCCTGGTGGTACAACCTTGACATGAATTTCAGTTTTGAAATATTTATAAATTGAGAGTGAGAAATGTGGGACTGAGTTAAAAGAGATCTGTAACACATGATGGAAGTGACAGAGAAGGACAAAATCAGTTCTACAAAAGACAGTGTCTGTAATAGCTTTGTATTCAGTGAACTCTTGTTCACATCGCTGACCTTTAAAAATAACTATTGATACAATACAACACAATACAATGCACTACAATGCAATACAATACATCAAATAAATTATAAACACAAAGCACTTACTATGTCGTTCGATCTTTGTGTTCTGTTATTGTTTTAAAGACATTCAACAAAATCACTATCTACCGGTTTAGTAATGGCTAATCAGTCTTAACTTTCTGAACTTCAGTTTCCCCACATTTAAAATAGGAATGATTTAATTACCTAACATATATTATTTTGAAGGTTAAGTAATAAGATATAATAAACATATCTATTCCACAGTAGTTAGATAATACATTTTGATCTCTGTCTCTCATTTTTAAAAAAATTTAATTGCCTTTCAACTTGTTGGTAATTAATATTCCAAAAGTGTATTCTGATTTATCACTTAAAGTAGTTTTAATTAATAATAAGGAAAATTTCTATATACTTTGCACAGCATGAGTTTTTGATATTTTTTTCCCTAAGATTCGATATTTTGATTGTGGCAAACAGGTGATTTTTCTGGTACATTTACATAATGATTGAGAGATGTTCCTACAACATTTAATGTTATCCTCAAAATGAAACATTGTTTTAAACATTCGTTTTTTCCTCCTAATTTATTCTCGTTAATATCGGAATTGAAACAAAAGCAGGATTCAGAATAATATGTCTTTTAAAATTTAATGTAGTCATTTTAATATTTAAGAAGTACACTGATGATTGATCATTTAATTTCAAGTAGCAAATATGCAAGTACATGTTATGTTTATTCTCATATTGTATTCAATTTTAAAAGAATAAGAAATTTTTTTCCCTCCCTCAGAATGAATGATGACACACACTAGTTGAAAAATCACCCAATATTACCCAAATGAAAGGTTATCAGAGAAATTTTTAATCAAGTTTGTCTTCAGCTTTGAAAGGTCGGAAACTGGTTAAGAGTAGAAAAAGTTCAGATCATTTCTTGGTACAGAGTAAACAGGACTGCACTGACTTAGAATGTGGTGACAGTGAGTAAACCAAGGTTAGCTTTGAAACTGGATGAGTTACTTAAGATCCAGATAAAATATAGTCTCCTCTAGAGTCTAATCAGTTTCTAAACATTGAATAAGATAAATAACACAGAGTAGATGGGACAAAAAGACCTTGTTTGCCTTGGAGAGCCTGAAAGAGAGTAAGAAATATTTTAGAGGTAAGCTAATTGAGGAATGTGAGACCACAGCTGAGAACTTACCAACTGTGTGTCTAATTTATGTTGCAAAATATATTCACTAACTGTAAAAATAATTTTCCTCCCAAACTAGCCATTTTACCGTACATTTTCCATTGTAGTAAAACTAACCATTTTCCGCTGTATTATAAGATATGTAACTGTTAAGGTTCATACCCATGCCTGTTCTCCCAGTCCCTGCTTATGTATTTAACTAAGACTTGCAGATACTTGGGGAATGACTTATCTTTCTAGAGCTGGAAAATAACTTAGCAGTCATGGGAAGTCGCTTAGAAGCAGTGAGAAAAGTTATGAGCAGATCTTGCGGAAGACAAACATCAAGCCCATCCAGCCTAAGGCGAAGCATTCTCTTGGGCTCTAGAAAGACCATTGTTCTAGGAAAGAGTATGGGACCACTTCTGCTGGCCCTGATGATTCAGGACAATTTTGTACCCTAATCATAGGAGCCTTGTCACGTATGCTAATTTGACTTTCTTTGGAACTCTCTTACTCTCATGATTAGATGAGAGCATAGTCTGTTCCCTGCTGCTAGAAACAAAAGACCCTTTAGCTACTGACACAGAGACCTTCTGGCTTTCACACCATGCCCTGAATTAATAATTGACAGACATGAGCCTGCCATTTCCTTCCTTAAAGATTTCAGCTCCAAGAGGAGCTGATTTCATAATTCTTATAGATTTACCAATTTATGCATGTCTCTCATGATTGATGTCTTGCGTAAGACAGCCCATCCTTTTCACCAATCCCTATCCCAATTCACCTTGGGTTATTGGGCAGATAGGCATCATAGCCATTCTTAATCACAGCCCGAGTAATAGGGCCCATGTTGCCATCCGGTAAATGAGAAATCCAATTCTAAAATTTGCCCTGAGAGATCTATTCTCTAGGACCACTTCTGAGGCCAGCCTTTTGACTTGAGTTCCCTCAGAAGCAGACTTTGGGATGAATATTTAAATACAAATAGTTTATTTGGAAAGAGAAGTCAGAAAGCAACATTAGGGAAATGGGGAAGTAAGAGAGGAAAGACGTGAAATCTAGTCAAATGGTCTTATCAAGTAAGTTATCCCTGTGGGCAGCTGCAGCTCGGACCTAATGGGGGCATCTGAGAAGTTGCAGAACAAGCCTCAGAATCTCAGAAAGGTGAAAGATCTGGGAAATTCTCCAGCTAACATTCACTGTGAAACAGTGGAACCATATTTAATGATATTCAAGGAAAGGACTTCTGAGCAAGAATTTTATAATTAACTAGCCTTTCTTACAAATCAAAAATCTACAGAGAAACAATGTTGAATGCACAATACCTAGGAAATAATTGATTCCTGATGATTCTCCTGCCAGACGATGTGCTTCATTGCAACAACAGATGATTGTGGAAGCCACACCAGACAAACACTGATTGATGGTGAGTACTGAATATCTTTATTATTAAATTATGAACAAAGAAAAGCTGACATAAAATGACAAAATATTATATAAGTATTATATTCTCTGATAATGATGAAAAAGCCCAACTAACAAAAAATAGGAAAAGAGTTATTACAAATTGAGCTCATTTATTGTCTCATAGATTACAACTTCGTGTAAAAACATATTTCTAGCCTTGACACATTAAGTAACAGCTTAAGCATATTTATAAACACAAAGATAAATGCCCAAAAAAGGTAATACTGTTGACTAAAATAGTATAATGGGAGAGAAGAAGGGAAGGAGAAGGACAAGAAATTCTATTTTTATTGAAAAAATACAATACATGAAAGAAATACATACATACATACATAATGTATACATAAATGTATACACACATGCATATATACATATATACATGTACATATGTACCTAAAATACTATTAGATTTTTCTTAACATTTTAAAAATATTTTATCTCAGATTATTTAGATTGTCAGGTATAAAGCTACAGATGGAGAAATAGTTTATATGATATGAAATACCAAATTAGTTTTGCTACTTATAATCTTCTTCACATTTCACCCCAGCATTTTAAAGTGGCAAATGTCTTTTCTGGGAATGTATCCAGGTTTACATGGATTTTATTTCTTTGATCAATGACTTCATCCTTTTATGATGCAAAGTATAAATATGTTTTACAGTGACATTTCGAAAACTTGTATTCAGCTTAGCCTTTGAAAAATTGACATAGTCTCTTATGAACTCTCTTTGCCCAGAAGAGGGCGTTAGATAGAAGCTTATTTTATCTTCAGAATCTTCATATTAAACTGAAGCTTTAGGCTGTGTTAATTTTAAAACCTAAAATTGAATTCATCGTCTCACCCTTAACTGCCTCACACCAATTGTACTTTCTGGTGTTCTTTTTTTTCTAATGGCATCATGCATTTCCAAGTGCATCAAATTCGCAACTTCAGAACTTCCTGTTATTATGGCATACATTTGTCACCACTTGCCTTAGTCATTTTATTTTCACAGCGTGTCCTTGCATTTCTTACCCTGTCTTTCCATTCTGGAGTCACTGCAAGCTAATGTCCATGAGAGTGCAAGCCACCTAACGGGCAATGTCCACCTCACACACCGTGTGCACTGCTGCCAGTTGAAGCATTTCAAAACTCTCCCCTTATTACATCACTTCTTTACTTGGAAAATTTCAGTAATCTCTCAGAAATCCGGACTCTTGACCTAGCACCGAATACCACACAAACTCTCTAAACCTTTTTTTTTTTCCTCATGGATGATTATTTATTTATTAGAATTGGTTATTAAATGTTTACTGGTGTAATTGACATACATTATATTAGTTTCAGGTGTACAAAAGAATGATTCATTATTTGTACATTTTGTGAAATGATCACCACAAAAAATCTAGTTAATATCCGGTGCCATGCACAGTTACACATTTTTTTTCTTGTGATGAAAACTTTTAAGACTTACTCTCACAGCAACTTTGAGATACACAGTACAGTATTATTAGGTACAGGCTCCATGCTGTACATCATACCCCTGTGACTTACATACTTTATAACTGGAAGTTTATACCTTTTGATTCCTTTCACCCATTTTGCTCATTCTCTACCCCTGCCTCTGACAACTACCTATTTGTTCTCTGTAACTATGAGCTTTTAGTTTCCACGTAGAAGTGAGGTTTTACGGCATTTGTCTTTCTCTGACTTCTTTCACTCAGGATAATGCCCTCAGAGTTCATTCATGTTATTGCAAATGGCAAGATTTTATTTTATTTTCTATCATTGAGTAATATTCCATTATATATATTCACAACTTCATTCATCCAGTGATAGAGACTTAGTCTGTTTTCATATCTTGGATATTGCAATTAATGTTGCAATAAACTTTGGGGTACATATATTTTTTCAAGTGAGTGGGGTTTTTTTTCCCTTTGGATAAATGCCCAGAAGTGAAATTGCTGGATCTTATGGTAGTTCTAATTTCTTCTTTTGAGGAAACTTCATACTGTTTTCCATTGTGGCTGCATTCCTACCAACAGTGCAAGAGAGTTCCCCTTTCTCCACATCCTGGCCAACACCCTTTGTTTTCTTGTGTTGTTGATTTTAGCCATTCTGATAGGTGAGGTGGTATCTCATTGTAGTTTTGATTTGTATTTCCCGGATGATGAGTCATGTTGAGCGTCTTCTTATGTGCCTGTTGACCATTTGGTGTCTTCTATAGAAAAATGTCTGTTCAGTTCCACTGCCCTTTTTTTTTTTATTATATTGCTTGCTCTTTTAGTATTTGGTTATATGTGATTTTTATATGTTTATATCATACGTTTATCAAATACATGATTTTTAAATAATTTCTCCATTTTAGTAGGTTGCCTTTTCATTTTGTTGGAGAAGAGGTTTTTTTAGTTTAATATGGCCCCACTTGTTTATTTCTTGCTTTTGTTACCTTTGATTTGGTTTCAAATCCAAAAAATCAGCAAGCACCCAAAACAGTGTCAGGGAACATAGTGCATGTGTTTTCTTCTAGAAGTGTGTTTCTGATCATTTTGCCTGTGGGACCCAGGAATGCGAGCCCTGCTGTCCACCAGAGCCAAGCAATCCAGAAGTGTCCTCTGGATGCCAGTCACAAAAACCAGGGTACCAGAAGTGGAGGCTGGGATGTCAGACATGTATAAGAGCTCCCTCTGAGAAATGCTCTCAGTCTGGAGTATTCAGAAGGGGAGCACAGTGATCATGTCTGCCTTCTGAGATTTCAGGAAAAGTTAGCATTCAGCCCTTAGAGATGTGTTTAATCATAATCCTGCTCCTCTGGTTGTTGCTATGATGATAATCTAATAGGCCTTTTTCTAGAAAAACTGAGCTCCTGGAATTGTTGCTTCTTGCCATGCCCTGGGGATGGTAGCTGTTTAAGAACTCTCTGTGGGTTGTAGTCCTGTGGGATCCATGAGCTAAGCCCCGCTGGCCACCACCATGGCCAGTGAACTAGAGCAAGTCAGAAGGAGAGTGCGAAGATTATGTTCACTGTTCCCATCCCCTGTGAGTACCTCCTTAAGCTCCTGTAAGTGTGACAACCCAGAAGCCTGCCTCAAGCCAAAGCTCCTAGATAACCACATAGGCCTCCTCAGAAACCCTGAGGGTGTTTGTGTCTTCTGTCTGTGCAGCACCCTGGCAGTGGTAATCCTCCAAGAGCAGTCTCTGATTGTTACAGCCTCATGAGATCCAGGAATCACAAGCCCCTCTGGCCTTCAGATCCAGGTTTTCAGGGGGTGTCCCCTCCATGGCAGCCACAAAACTGGGGCACCGGCCAAGCATAGACACTGTCCCCTGGGAGATAGTGGCACCCTGGATCACAGCAGGAGGAGAGCATGAAGATGGGGCCCGCTGGCTGGAGTGAGGTGGAGGGAGAGTGCAAAGATGGCACTTGCCACGAAGGGTGGGGGAGAAAGAGTAAAAGAAAACAGGAAAGAAAAAGAAAAGAGGAAAAACAAAGGGAGAAAGAAAAGATGGTGCCCACGGACTTTAGAAAGGCAAAGGGAGAGTCCAGAAGACCGTGCCCATAAAGATGACTCCCATGAGAAAGGAGAGAAAGAGAGAGAGCAGGAAAATGGCACCCACCAGCCTCTGTCCCCAGAGAGTATGAAGCAAGCCCCTGCCCCTTAGACCAGTACGTTAAAATTAAGAAATAAATCTCTTTCCCTAAAGTCTGGGAGGTTTTTAAAGGGCTGTTTTGTGGTGGGCCCTGAGTCAGGGGAGTCTGCTTGATGGGCTCTTAAAAAGATGTTTCCCAGTTTGCCACAGACCCAGGGGTGTCATGGGCGTGTGCCGCAATGGTCTCAGTGTCAGATGTTTTGAGAGCTCATCTCTCAGGTGCATGTCTTAAAAGTTACAGTGGGGAACAGATCCTTTGCTCCTCAGGGAGAAACTCTAGCTTTTGATCTCCTTCCCCGCCCACGGTTCACTGCACCCCCAGGGTGTCTTTTACGGTGCGATTGTGTCTCAGCCTTTCATACCCACTTCAGTGTGCTTTTCCCCTTGTTTGCTTGATTTGAAGAGGTTGCTTTGACAGTTTTAGCTTCCCTCCCACCTCCCACCCCTGCAGAGGAAATATGTGTAAATTTGATATATCTGTGGGAGGAGGTAAGTCCAGGAAATTCCTACATGGCCACTTGAACCAGAACATCCAAATGCTAGTTTTCACCATTAACTCACGTTTTTCTTTAGTTCAGTCACACTGACCCACCTGTTGCTTCCCAAACAACACAACATGTGTCAGGAAGCTGTAGTGTTAAAAATCATAGGCTCTGGAGCAAGAATTCCTGGCTTCATATTCTAGCTCTTCTGCTTGGTAGCTAGGTGAGCGGGAGCATCTCTGAAGTCCTTGCTATCCTCTGTGTGATACCACAGGACTCAGTGGTAAAGCCTCCCTCTTTGAGCTGTGAGAGTTTCAGGAACAAGTAAATATAAACCACTTAAAATGGCATATGATATGAGGTGTTCACCACATGTTAGCTGGTACAGAGCGTTTTTTGAAGCTCCTGATTTTTGCATTTTAACCTGTTTTTACATTGGCTCGTTAGTTTTTCTTTACAGTTGCCTTCTGAATAAACACTTTTTAACTGATTAATTTTGAGTTGGTGTAAATGATGACCAAAATGCCTGACTGAAACATGCTAGTAGACATTCCTAACTGATCTTATTAATTTAAGCTAAATATGTCTGTTACGTAAAAATGGGAGCATGGGGTGTTTGCTTGACTTTAGGTTTTACGACTTATAAGGCCATCATCCTTTGCTTCATATATGAGTTTAGGATTGACATTATTGGCTTTCTTAAGTACATGTTTTTATGAAAACTGGCTAGAGTTCTGATAGTTTTATAATTGAATTATTTGAAGATTTGAAAGTGCTTGCAAACATTAACAATATATAATATTTTTTACAACCTGTTTAATACTTATGTTTTTACAATTTATCAGGTAAACACCATTTTATCTTGTAAGGAAAAATGGCTTTCACAGGATTCAGAGATTTTAGTGTAGAGGGAATGAAAAGATAATTTCACCTAGCTCTGTTATTTCTCAAAAGAGAAAACTTGACTTGCACAGGATCACAGAGTTCAAGCATCACATTCAAGATGAAAACCTGGGTTTGATAAGTCCATGTCTTTTGCTGATCCACATATGCATATAAGTTTGTAGACTTGCATAACACAATTTCAGAGATTCAGGATTTTCATTTATTATTCAGTATCTTAAGCATTGTATGTGTGGGGTTTTTTTTTTAATTTTAAGTTTATTTATTTTGAGAGAGAGAGAGCAGGGAAGAGGCAGAGGGAGAGGGAGAGAGATAGAGAGAGAGAATCCCAAGCAGGCTCCATGAGTCGGATGTGGGGCTCAACCCACAAATCATGAGATCATGACCTGAGCTAAAACCAAGAGTCAGATATTTAACTGACTGAGCCATCCAGGTGCCTCTCTATGTATGTATTTTCAATGTTAGTTCAATATATTTTGTGCTATTTTTAAGCATTAATAGAATAACATATTTCAAAATGTTCAGTCTCTTCTGTGTTAAGCATTCTGTTATTTTAAGAATTTGAGCTAGAATTTGGAGGTGATTCAGTATATTCCAAATAGTTACTCATGATGCCCGGCTCTTAGAATTTTATGGTTGTATGTCTACATTTATTCATAAAGTGAGGTTATGTGATTTACTGTATTCAGGCTTTACTACAAGGTATAGTTCTCCTTGCTTACACTAGTGTAAATTTTCATTTTATTGTGTTGTTTTTAAAAAATCCTTAAAAATTACAGTGGCACTTACATTACACTAAAATTATAATTCTAATCTTTATTTTTACTGAGTTTTCAAAAAGCATACATGCTTAGTGTGTCATGTTGGATCAGTGGATCTCAATATTAAAACCTTATTCCATCTGCTATGCTGCAGAGTTTTGTGCCGCTGTATCAAGACTTCCAGCAAAGCAAGGTGTTGTTTTTTATCCTTTAGGAATAATTATTGTCTACTCAAGTGTCTTTTGTTCATATGGATGTCTTCATTTTGCAGTGGAAGAGCAGGTGCTTACCGTTTCTTCGCATGCCTGTGAAAGAAGTAGGCTGTGATGAGTACTGTGTTCCTGGAAAATAACACTGTGTAACATAGGGCTGCATTGTCATTACTTAATTCAAAGTGGAAAGTAGTTGATTTTTTTTTTTTTTTTGCTCATTTTGGAAACCATTAAGTCAGAAGTATTATTTCTGAGGATATTTATAAAACATTGTAATCACTTATTAATTTTGGTTTATTCATTTTTAAATATACTTCTCAGAGTATATTTCAGTATATTCCAAATATACTGACGTATATACTTCTCAGTATATACTCTGAGAAGTATATAAATATTAAGTATACAGTATATCAATATAGAAGTATATAAATATTAAATATACTTCTCAGAGTATATTTATATACTCAGAGTATATTTACATATCGCAAGAAGCAGATTAAAGATTCCCCCCAATTAATTTTCATATTATTCCTGTCAAGTAGATACCAGTGGTGTAACAGAAGAACTCATGACACCCATGAGCAAGTTGAGGCGGTGAGAAGTTTGATGTTAATTCTGAACAGCATGTCAGCAGTGAGGTCACGAGCAGAAGAAGAAAAGCTTTTTAATTCCCAGCAGTGTTCTTCCCCCTAAAACACATGATTTCCTCTGTAAGAATGCAAAACTTTTTGCAAGTTAATATGTGATGTCATTTTTCTCCTATAAAGGAGTAAGGCATTTATTAGCCATTCACAGTAGCATTTGCAATCACACACATTCATGTACAAATTAGATAATAGAACCAAGAGCATGGTCTATAGACAGTCATAGTTTCACGCTTCTGAACGGTTTATTCATTTTGTGGCCATGGAAACATTAGAGGAACAGGGATAGGATCTTTAATAGAAAATGGGTGGCTAATGACTTTTATGTAACTGTGATTGTGTCCTTGTATGTTAATATTGCAGAAATGTAGGGGCCGCCTGGATGGCCCACTTGGTTAAGTGTCCAGTTTCAGCTCAGGTTATGATCTCACAGGTTGTGAATTTGAGCCCCATATCATGTTCCATGTGACAGCTCAGAGCCTGGAGCCTGCTTCAGATTCTTTGTCTCCCTCTCTCTCTGATCCTGCCCCACTCCTGCTCTGTCTCTATTTCAAAAAAAAGTAAATATTTTTTGAAAATTATTTTAATATTGTAGAAATATAGATTGACACCTGGGTAATCCTGCCTTGTTTTGAGCTAATCTCTTAGGAATGCTGTTTTAAAAACTTTCTCTGAATACACAAATTCAGATGGTACTGTGGAGAACTATAAAAAAAACTAGGTATTGCAGCTTTTTTAAGGACTGTGCCTTAAATCTCAAGTGGCTTTCTTCCTTCTGTCAGAAGTCAAGCTGTAGCTATGTGTTGTCACAACCCAGTCATATTTGTTTCCTATGTGTTTTTTATCCTTGTACAAAAGTGACCAATTGTGTATGATTAGAGAAGGGAAGGCAGTATCGCTCCATATATAACTAATTTTAGGTTTTGTGTCACAGTAGTATTGAGAATCAATTTCAAATGATTTCTCCAAAGTGATACAAGTGGCTCATAACAGAGTTGTAAATAGAAACCAGATACATGTATTCCCATGCCAGCATTTCACTAGAAATGCTATACAGAAACATTGCAGAGAATGAGAAAAGCTTTAAATAGATCAGTTATCCAAAATAGATGATTAAATGATACAAGATATATGACTTCTAACACAGTGTTTGGCATATAGTTAGCATTCATTACAGATTTGTTTATTTAATATGTTTTTTCAATTAGAATTTTTTGGCTGGAAAACATAGAGCTTAAGTCAGGCACATAGAAGCAAAATGAAACACACAGTCCTTTCAATTTACCTATTACTGTGATAAAATACTTAATATTCAGAAGCAAGTATACATGCTACAAAAACAATACCTTCAAATCATCAACCTTTGGACATCCACGGTTTTTAGTTAGTCCCCTTTCATGCACTTAATCAAATCTACTCATGAAAACCACCATGTCAGTTGCTCTAAGGCGGCGCTATCCAATATGGCCGCTAGCTCCAAGTAATTATTCAGTGTGGGAAGTGTAGCTAGTGTGACAAAGAACTGAATTTTTGATTTCTGGGGAGGATGGCAGAGAGGGGGAGGATCCTAGGCTCACCCTGTCCCATGGATAAATCAAATAATACCCTCATCAATATAAATAACCCAGAAGATAACCTGAAGACTGGCAGAACAGACTCTCCACAGCTAAATATAGAGGAGAGGCCACACTGAAGATTGTAGGAAGGGTGGAGACCCAGTTGAGAGCAGGAGAGAGGGAAGCTGCAGGTGAAGAGAAGGGAGAGGAGTAGACCCCACACAAGGCATCTCAGGCATGACGGACCCACACTAGGAAGACAAATCCCATTACATTCGGCTTTGAAAACTAGAGGGGCCTAACTTCCCAAGTTCTTAAAATCAGTGGAGCTTATTAACACTAGGAGCTTTAAAAATCAGTGGGCTTGCCTCTGGGAGAGCTGGCAGGCAACAGGAAACTGAGTCCCCACCCTTAAAGAGACAGCACAACAAACAGTGTACAAATAGAAGTTTGAAAAATGCCTGAGGTATACAGAAAAAAAGAGTTATTTACTGATCTCAGACTGTGTACTAAATCTTTTTTAAATATTTTTAAGTTTTTTTTATTTTCGAGAGAGAGGGAGACAGGACACAGGCTGGGAAGGGGCAGAGAGAGAGAGAGAGAATCTGAAACAGGCTCCAAGCTGTCAGCACAGAGCCCAAAGCAGGGCTTGAACTCAGGAACGGAGAGATCATGACCTGAACCAAAGTCAGACACTTAACTGAATGAGCCACGCAAGGGCCCTGAGAGGGGCCGGAATCTTAGCAACACTTCTTCAAGAACAAAAGAGTTGGTGGGTACCATTTCCCTCTCCCATCCCCAAGCCTAGATATAAAGACACCTGCTCAGCATGAACACTGTCTACTACCTAGCTCACTAATAAAATGCCCCACTCACACACTTTTCTCCGGACCTGCCTGCTCAATCCTGGCCTTGAAAGGTGTTTCCTGGGTGGCTCCAGATCTGCTCCTGCAGCAGATAAGTATGCCCCTTGCTGGTACCACATTCCTCACCCCCATGTTCTCCTGGAAACCTAGCCTCTCCAACATGCCCTTGGCAGTAATCCATCCAAAATGCTGCAACAAGCCTGGCAGTATGCAAGCAGCACAAGAAAGGCCAACACCACTCCAAAGTGACTCCTGCAATGGGAAAGAAGAAGATAACTACATATAACAGTCTGAATAAGGCCCCAGCAGTGATCTTGGCCCAGACAAGTGTCAACAACTTAAAAAAAAAAATTAAAGTCATAACATGCATCCTTTCCAACCACATACTTTGAAACTAGCAACCACAATAAAAAATCTGGAAAGACCACACATGGAGGTTAAATGACATGCTACTAAGCAGTAAATGGACCAAGCAGGACATAAAAGAAGAAATTTAAAAGTACATGGAAATAAATGGAAATCAAAACACAACAGTCTGTGGGTGCCTGGGTGTCACAGTTGGTTGAGCATCCAACTTCAGCTCAGGTTATGATCTAGCAGTTCATGGGTTCAAGCCCCACATCAGGCTTTCAGCTGACAACACAGAGCCTGCTTGGGGTTCTCTGTCTCCCTTTCTTTCTGCCCCTCCTTGCTCTCTCTCACTCTCAAAAATAAATAAAATTAAAAAACGGCAGCCATATTTATGTTGCCTACAAGAGACTCATTTTAGACCTAAAAACACCTGCAGATTGAAAGTGAAGGAATAGAGAACTGTGTATTATGCTAATGCACATAAAAAAGAGAGAGCTGAACTAGCCATACTTCTGTCAGACAAATCAAACTTTAAAACAAAGACTGTAACAAGAGATGAAGGACACTGTATCATAATTAAGGTGCCTATCCACCAAGAAGATCTAACAACAAGGTGGTCATAAGAAGGAAGTATATGACAATCCAGACCTTCCTAAAGATGGAAGAAAGTTCTCAAATATACAACCTAACCTGACACTTAAAGGATCTGGGAAAAGAACAGCAAATAAAGCCCTAAACCAGCAGAAGAAGGGAAATAATGAAGATTAGAGCAGAAGTCAATGATACTGAAATTTAGAAACCCAGTAGAACAGATCATTGAAACCAGGAGCAGGTTCTTTGAAAGAATTAACAAAATTGATAAAGCCCTAGCCAATCTGCTCAAAATGGAAAAGGAAAGGACCCAAATAAATAAAATCACAAATGAAAGAGGAGAGATCACATCCACCATGCAGAAATACAAACAATAATAAAAGAATATTATGAGCAATTATATGCCAACAAAGTGGTCAATCTAGAAGAAATGGACAAATTCTTAGAAACATATAAACTACCAAAACTGAAACAGGAAAAAAGAGAAATTTGAACAGATCCTTAATCAGTAAGGAAATTGAACCAGTAATAAAAAAAAACTCCCAAAAAAATGTGGATATATAGCATATGTACTATATTTTCTTTTTTAAATATCATTTATTGTTAAATTGGCTACCATACAGTGTGTACAATGTGCTCTTGGGTTTGGGTGTAGATTCCCGTGATTCATCGCTTACATCCAACACCTAGTGCTTATCCCAATAAGCCCCTCAATGCACATCACCCATTTTCCCCTCTCCCCCTCTCCCCATCAACCCTCAGTTTGTTCTCCGTATTTAAGAGTCTCTATGGTTTGTCTCCCTCCCTCTCTGTACCAATGTTTTTCCCTTCCCTTCCCCCATGGTCTTCTGTTAAATTTCTCAAGTTCCACATATGAGAGAAAACATATGATATCTATCTTTCTCTGACTTATTTTACTTAACATAATACCCTCCAGTTTCATCAATGTTGCTGCAAATGGCAGGATTTTATTCCTTCTCATTCCCAAGTAGTAGTCCATTGTATATAAAAACCACATATTCTTTATCCATTCATCAGCTGATGGACATTTAGGCTCTTTCCATAATTTGGCTATTGTTAAAACCACTGCTATAAACGTTGGGGTACATATGCCCCCATGCATCAACACTCCTGTATCCTTTGGGTAAATTCCTATTAGTATTATTGCTGGGTCGTAGGGTAGTACTATTTTTAATTTTTTGAGGAACCTCCACACTGTTTTCCATAGTGGTCACACCAGTTTGCATTCCCATCAACAGTGCAAGAGGGTTCTCATTTCTCCATATCCATGCCAGCATCTGTTGTTACCTGAGTTAATTTTAGCCACTCTGCAGGTGTGAGGTGGTATCTCAATGTGGTTTTGATTTGTATTTCCCTGATGATGAGTGATGTTGAACATCTTTTCATGTGTCTGTTGGCAATCTGGGTATCTTCTTTAGAAAATTGTCCATTCATGTTTTCTGCCCATTTCTTCACTTTCTTATCATTGGTTTTTTTGGGTGTTGAATTTGGTAAGTTCTTTTTAGATTTTTGATACTAACCATTTATCCAGTATGTCGTTATCTTTTCCCATTCCATTGGTTGCCTTTTAGATTTGTTGATTGTTTCCTTTGCACTGAAGAAGATTTTTATCTTGATAAGGTCCCAAGTGTTCATTTTTGCTTTTAATTCCCTTGCCTTTGGAGATGTGTGAAGCAAAAATTTGCGGCTGAGGTCAAGGAGATTGTTGCCTGTTTTCTCCTCTAGGGTTTTGATGGTGTCCTGTCTCACATTTAGGTCTTTCATCCATTTTGAGTTTATTTTTGTGTGTGGTGTAAGAAAGTGGCCTAGTTTCATTCTTTTGCATGTTGCTATCCAGTTCTCCCAGCACCATTTGCTAAAGAGATTGTCTTATTTTGATTGGATACTTTGCTGCTTTGTCAAAGATTAGTTGGCCATATATCTGTGGGTACAATTCTAGTTTCTCTATTCTACTCCTTTGGGCTATGTGTCTGTTTTTGTGCCAAAACCATACTGTCTTGATCATTACAGGTTTGTAGTAGAGGCTAGGATTGTGATACCTCCCACTTTGCTTTTCTTTTTCAACATTACTTTGTCTATTCTGGGTCTTTTGTGGTTCCATACAAAATTTAAGATTGTTTATTCTAGCTTTGAGAAGAATACCAGTGCAATTTTGATTGGGATTGCACTGAATGTGTAGATTGCTTTGGGTAATACTGACGTTTTAACAATATTTATTCTTCTAGTCCATGAACGTAGAATGTTTTTCCATTTTTTGTGTCTTCTTCAATTTCCTTCATAAGTTTTCTATACTTTCAAGCATACAGGTATTTTACATCTTTGGTTAGGTTTATTCCAAGGTATTTTATAGGTCTTGGTACAGTTGTAAGTGGGACTGATTTCTTGATTTCCCTTTCTGTTGCTTCATTATTGGAGTATAGAAATGCAATCGATTTCTGTACGTTGATTTTGTATCCTGCAACTTTGCTAAATTCATGGATTTGACAAAATACAGCATTCTTTCTTAGTAAAAACCCTCAAGAAAGTCAGGGTAGAAGGAACATACCTAAACATCATAAAATCCATATATGAAAAGCCCACAGCTAATACCATCCTCAATGGGGAAAACCTGAGAGCTTTCTCCCTGAGATCAGGAACACGACAGGGATGTCCACTCTCACCCCTGTTGTTTAACATAGTGCTGGAAGTCCTAGCATCAGCCATCAGACTACGAAAGGAAAAAAAAAGGCATCAGAATTGGCAAAGAAGAAATCAGATATAATGTATATTCTTATATCTATATTTTAGATAAATGGAATTCACTTAAAAGATGTATAATATTACACTACTTTTCTGAGTTATTCACCACTACCCTTATTATGTAAAAATTTTTACCCTAATTGCCATGTGTTTGTTATCTATTGTGATAATTCTATAGTAATGTAAGAAAATGACTCAAAGCATATCATCAGACAGCAACCTTTTTTATTACTCGTGAGTCCATTAGTTTATTAGTCTTCTACTCATGTCCATACTTAATTGATCTTGGCTAGGATCATTAATGCATTTGTAGTAAACTGAGAAGCAGGCTGTGGCTGACCTGTCTAGGATTACCTCAATTGGGTGAATCATCTCTTCTCAAGATATGACAGGGATCTAGAAGAGAGAGTTAAAATGTGAAAGGCTCTTAAGATCTATGTTCATAAATGGAGTACTAGCACTTAGATCACTATTGTCCGAAGTCTTTCACAAGGCCAGGCCCCCTTTAAAGAGTGGTGAAATCATCTCCATATCTTCAAGGGAGAACCTAGAAAGTCTCATTCGAAGAATTGTGGATATAGGTAGTTCAGTAATTCTCAATATCTACACAGGTGATCTACCATACACTGTGTTTTAGACTGCCTTTTGGAGGGGAAGAGAATATTTTCATATCGTATTAACTCTTTTGGCTATTTGATTCACTTTGACCAATACACAGTGAACAGAAATGTTGAAAATCTCTTCCTCTTAAGAGTCATTGCATGTTTTACCCATCCTGTTGATCTTTTTTTTCTGCCACAAGAACTGCTTGTCTCTGATAGGGTCTGCTTAGTAGCTGAGATGCTCATGTTAGAAAACACATGGGGTAATTTTGTAACAAAACCATAGCTGCCACTATTTTATGTGAGTAGGAATTAATTAAACCTTTTATCATGAGTCACTTAGATATATAGATATCTATATCTAATATCTATATTTTTTTACCATGGCACACCCACCATGAACTATTATCGAAATGTTATTGGAAGATTTCTTTACTAAGCACTCTCAACCAACAGATATTAAAAGAACAAGCATTTTCAAGTGTCTTTCAATACACCCTTTTCCATATTATAGAATTTCTGCATGCAGTAAAAATTAGAAATCTGTGTCCCCAGGTAGTTTGTCCTGTGAGGAATGAAAGTAGAACATGATGTGAGTCGTCCATCTGGCTTTTTCCCGGGACATATAATTAATCTGTTTGTGAGTTTCTTGTTCCTTTCTAATTGTACCTTCAGGACTATTGAGCTATTGAAGCCTTGTTGAACAAGGAGCCTGCTGACCTAAGAGTCAGAGTGATAAATTCTACTTTCAAGAATAAAAAATGAAAGTGGGGGTGAGGGGTCTGGGGCGGGGTATGAAATCAAGAAATATTTACAAAAGGGCATTGAGAATGTAGAATGAAAAAGCTATGTAAACAATGACATATGTCTTACAACCTGAAACTCTGAAAATTCCACTTTGTTTTCTTATATCACATGTAGAAAGTCCTCTCTTTGTTTTCCAGAGAAGGAAATAGTTGAGTTGATAAGCAGCTCACACTGTCTAATCTTGAATTCACAGAGCACCTACCTTCAAGAAATGGTTATTAGTGATAGCTTTTAGAAAGAAAAAAAAAAACACAGACAATTGTTGGAGCTAGTTCGAAAAATAGTAAGGGACTCAGTAATCTAACCTTGTTTGAATATTGAATCTGGAGGCTTAAATATCATAAAATATCATAAAAACATATAAATATGTTTTTATTTATCATACATATCATAAAAGCAATTTTTCATATGTTTATGCAATTTTTATTCATTTTTCCTCAAATGTTTTAAGACATAGCCTTATGAGGTTAGGAAGGAATAAGATAGAGACAGAAATGTTATAACAAATAAGGTAAGCATGTGGTATGATGATAATGAAACGAACAGATTCATGCAACTATCCTCTCACACATGCATACGTTGGTATATCATCCTGATTTGCTGTAGAGAAAAACCTGTAGTATGTACTAGCCAGAAATCCATTATAGGTTCAATTTAAAGGAAAATGAGCTGCTGAAGAAGAACATGTTGAGGTATGTTTATTTTATGGTTTTGAGGAAGTTTGATTTTAACATCTCTAGCAAAAAAACAGGATTCTATCTAATTCTGGACAAATGCACATGAGGGCAGTACATATCTAGTTCAGGATTGCTACAAATTCAATAACTTATGGATTTCAGGACATTTGCAAAACCCCAGTGATGTGAGGTTTTTCTTAATCAAGAAGAATATATTGAACATCTGTTATGTACAAACCTTCTCCCCTGGATTTTTTTTTCAGTATCTGCTGTAGTCAAATCACTTTTTAGTATCCTACATAGAACAATGGGTACTTTGAAGAGCAAATGGTTCATTATTTATATATGATGCATTAAGACTATTGATTTTTTTCCCCATTTGAACAACTCACTAAGAAAAAGCAATGAGGAGATAACATTAAGATTTATACAAACACTGTTTTTTTAATTTAAAAATTTATTTCTGAGAGAGAGAGAGACAGCGTGAGCAAGGGAGGCTCAGAGAGAGAGGGAGACACAAAATCTGAAACAGGCTCCAGGCTCTGAGCTGGCTGTCAGCACAGAGCCCAACGTGGGGCTCGAACCCATGAAATGTGAGATCATGACCTGAAGTGTCCTGAAGTCGGACGCTTAACTGACTCAGCCACCCCGGCACTCGAAATACTGTTTTTTTATCCCTTAAGATTAAATGGATAAAATACCATAAGTTTGTTATGATAAAATGTGCTTTATTGCAGTGACACACATTCCAAAACATCTTTGTGGCCTAAGAAGAAAACAAATCTTTTGTTCCATTCTATATCCAATGAAGGTTTATATAGGGCTCTGTTCCATACAGACACTTAGGGTGTCAGACCAACAGAATGTGTTTTATCTTTTAGCTACACCATCAGGAATATGTCACCTCTGTTATTCGGCCTGAAAAGAGACAGTAGAGAAATGTGTTCTGGAATTAAACGCTTAGAACCAAGAAATGCTTACTACCTACCAGCTAGAGCTAGTTATACAGTCCTGGCTCAGTGAAGGCTCAGAAGCACAGTTGTCTGCTTACCTAGATGATAAATATATATATACATATATATTTGAAAAACAGTATCTTAGATGTTTAGGTTATTTAAACTTAAAAAGATTACCATAGGCCCTCTCTGAGGAAAACAATGTATCAGATATTATGATATGGATAGAAATGAGCAAAATGCATTTACTGACTAGAAAATAAAGGATTCATCCTAATTGAGCTAACATATTTACACAATAGTAACAATAAAGATAGAATATGATAGCATATTAAATTTGACATTGACTGCCAAATTTCATGGATGGGATCAAAAGTTACAATTGTAGGGTAAAGTATAGGATGTGTTAAGTAAGTACTCACTTCACTTAGTTTCTTTAGAATTAAGACCCTTATTCCTAAAACATATTCATTTAGCAATAAAAGACTTAGTCATTTTAGAAGATTTTACTGTGGTAAAGAGCTGTGCTTATAAAATGATAAATGTAGAAAGAATAACTATATCAGATCACCCAAGACTATACAGTTTTGTTATATACAACAGTGGCCTTTATAAATTGATTTATTTGTATGTGATCTCTCTGCCTTATTTAACATATCTATCTAAAGTATATGAATTCTAATATTTCTAAAAATTTCTTTATGAGTTTCTCATTCAATCTTTCATTGCCAATTCTCTGAAGAACATTTGAAACAATGGCTTTAAAGACAGTGAAATGAATATATATGTCTGGTACTTCTGCAGGATATAAATTAAATCACCAAGAGATAATTCAGTAAAATAAACATTTTCGTGGAATAATTTTCTTCTGTCATGGTGTGGGGATACATTTAGCAAAATGATGAACTCTTCATAAATTAGAATGCTACAATGGCTGTCCACCTAACAACTGTACTTTTTTCTGTTTTTACATTGTCATTATTAATGTCACATTCTTGCTCCAGGTTTCTGTAGCATATGAAAATTTTTATAGCCTGTCTAATACACCATCTCCCAGGTCTTCAAGTAGATAAAACAAATCCCATCAACCAATAGTATTAAGAACTTAGACAATTCCCTGCTTACTTTACAACTTCATTTTTAAATCCCTCCTCCTCCCCCACTGACAGTTTTCTTCTCCATTCTTCTCAAATACTCCATTCTTTGTGCATACTTTCCTTTCACTAAAATGTGTATTTACCTGGGTGTTTTAAGGTCTGATAATATACTTCATATTCTCATTACAGATTTCTTCTCTGCAGCAAAGTTGTTAGCTTGCTTATTATCTAACTTATTTGGTGGATGCTAAAATTCTATGAAGAAGTAGACCAAATCTGTTTAATAGCTTACTACACACTCAAAACTGGGCATAATTCTTGGTATAGAATATTTAATAATTTTTAATAAATAATTTAATAAAGAAGTGAGGCATTAAATGGTGGTGACACCGTTACATGGAATGTTGGGCGTAAGTAGGACCAATGAATCTTTAACAAGAAAATACAATTTGAGAATAGTCTTGAAAGATGCACGGGGATGTGAGGGATGAGTAAGGAAGAGAGTACGGGTTACCAAAAAGAAGAATAAAAAAAAAAAAGAGGGAGAGAAAGAGAATGACCATATTGCATAAAGTCACACATTAGGGGGACTTCATTCTGTCCTTGGGAGATCACACTTAGTGTCACCATAATAAGACTTAGAATTTAAAGTCAGTGATACTCTAAAGGCTTCTGTGTGGATCATTTGCTTAAGTGTCCTACTCTTGATTTCGGCTCACATCATAATCTCACAGTTGGTAGGTTCAAGCCCTGTGTCCAGCTCTGTGCTGACAGTGTGGAGCCTACTTGGAGTTCTCTCTCTATTCCTGTCACCCCCCTCACTCTCACTCTCTTTTTCTCATAAATAATTTTTAAAAAAAATAATCAAGTCCATGATATTCCAAGGTTAAAATATTTAATAGGGCTCTATCATTCTACAAATTAGATAAAATGGTAAAATACTTAAAAGACATGAATTACTGAAGAAAGAAGTAAAAAGCTTGGAAATATATTAAAGAACTGGAATTTTAATTAAGAATTACCCCATACAGAAAGATTATATCTTAATAACATCAGACATTTAAGTAAGAAATAATACTGATTCTATCAAACTTTCTTAGAAGATAGAGAAAGGGGAAACACTTAGTAACACATTAGAGCAGTATCATTTGGATACCAAACCTGGGAAACAACATTGTAAGAAAAATAAACTATATTCTAATACCCCTCATAAACACAGAAATGAAAACTATTCATAGAATGTTAGCAAAATGAATTCAACAAATATAAAAGAGATGACACGTATAGTCATATGTGGCTTATCCCAGAAAAGATTAGTATTCAGAAATTAATCAATGAGATTTACCATTTTAATAAAATAAAGAATAAAATTATACGATCACCTCTTTAGGTGAAGAAAAGTATTTGAAAAATTCAATAACCACTTAGGATTTTTAAAAAAATCTGAGAAAACTAGGAGTCCAGGGGAAGGGTACTTCTCTAACCTAAGAAAGGGTATCTTTAAAAAAAAATTAGCTATAAGTAACATTATAGGTAACACTAAAACATCAAAATCTTCTAAGAAGATTCCTACTTTACCATTTCTAATATGCATTTATTCAAGATCCTATTTAGTGCAAAAAGGCAAGGAAGAAAAAAAGCATAAAAGTTATAAAGAAGTGGGGATTCCTACCAATATCACAATAAAAATATGATGCCAAATTTTACTACATTGATTGACAATGTGAAATTTCCTCTACAAACTTTCAGTGTTTGGTAAAACCACTTAATAAAAAGTTTCTATATAGTATGAGTTCCCACTGTCATGATTCCTTTATTCAATAAATGCCAGACACTGTTCCAAGTACATGAATCTGCAGATTTTCTTTCAGGATAAAATTATGATTGTTTTCTTCCTTGGAGCTGGAAGGGTGGTGTGGACAATACTTAGGAAGTGATTAAAGTGTAGATTAAGTTATTACATAAATTAGACAGTATGGCATGTGTATGTATATGGGAAATGAAAGTAACCATTGATGTATCCAACCAGGTGTGAATCATGATGGTGGTCCAGTATTTTTGTACAGTACAAAAAGATCACCCCAATGAGTCTAGTTATACCAGATACCATACAAAGTTACTACAGTGCTACTGGCTCTACTCCTTATGCTCTACAGTACATCCTTATTACTTATTTTATAACTAGAAATATGTACCTCTTAATTCCCCTCACCTGTTTTCTCCATTCCCCCACCCCTCCACCATCTGGTAAGCAACAGTCTATTTCCTCTATCTATGAGTCTGTTTCTGTTTTGATTTGTCTTGCTTTTTAGATTTCGCATATACGTGAAATCAGTTCGTATTTGTCTTTCTTTGTCTGACTTATTTAACTTACCATAATACATCCCCTCTAGATCCTTCCATGTTGTTGCAAATTGCAAAATTTGTATTTTGTCATGGCTGAGTAATATTCCTCTGTGTGTGTGTGTGTGTGTGTGTGTGTGTGTGTGTGTGGTGTACACTAGATGTTCTTTATCCATTCATTGATCATTGAACACTTAGGTTGCTTCCATGTCTTGGCTACTGTGAATATGCTGTAATGGGCATAGGGGTGCATATGTCTTTCCCAATTAGTGTTCTTGTTTTCTTGGTTAAATACCCAGAAGTCAAATTGCTGGATCATATGGTATTTCTCTTTTCAGTTTTTGGAGAAGCCTCCATACTGTTTTCCATAGTGGAGCTGCAGCAATTTACAAATGTACCTACAGTGTATGGGGGTTCCCTTTTCTCTGCATCCTCACCAACACTTGTTATTTTTTGTCTTTTTGATAATAGCCATTATGACCAGTGTGAGATGATGTTTCATTGTGGTTTTAATTTTCATTTCCCTGGTAATGAGTGATGTTGAGCTTCTTTACATGTGCCTATTGACTGGATGTCTTCTATTTAAGCTATCTTCTCATTTTTAATTGGGTTGTTTATTGATATAAAGTTGAATAAATCCTTTATTACTGGGAGTATTAAATCCTTCTCAGATATATGATTTGTGAACATCTTCTTCCATCTGTGTTAGTCACAGAATAAATAATTGTTTACATAGGACAAAAACAAGATTTATAAAAAAATTATTATAGGTCATTAGTTCAGATGGCTGCATTTAAAATCACTATACAAAAACCAATTGCATTTCACTATGCCAACAACCTTAAAATCTTGATAGATATTTGCCACCATACAATGCTTATAGAAATTAAATTAGACCAAAATAAATAAGACAAATCATATCCATAGGCAAGAAGACGGCTATCTTAAAGATAGCCATTCAGAAATCGATCACAATATCTAATCTTAAATTAAAATTTCAACAGGGATCTTTGTGTAGTTTTCCAAAACAATCATGGCCCACAAAGATCTGGACTAATGCAGTCACTTATATACTGCAGGTAACAATGTAACTTGGTGCATGAATTTTGAAAATTCAATCTGGCATTTTCTTGTAGAGTTAAAAATAAAGATACCATGGCCTCTACAAAATTCTAGAAACTGTTGTCATGTATAACGAGGGATATCATCAAGAATGTTCAATGGAGCTTTATGTTTAATAGCAAAAAACTAGAAATAATGCAAATTAATATCACCAGGAAGAGGAGTAATACCATGTATTATAATCACCTAAAAGAATAATTTACAGTGGTGAAAATTAAGGCATTAGCCCTTCCATAGTCAGCATGACTAAGTCACAAAAACATGCAATTATAGAATAAATATGGTATGCTATTATTTATATAAAGTCTATAAGCCTACACATTAAGCTGTATATATTTCTTGGACCTATATATGTAGCAAATATGTAATGGAAAAGGTGGGAATGAGTAACAGTAAATTTAAATTGCATTAACCCTTTTCTGGGAGAAGAAGGAATTACTGAGGAGCAAAAAAGAAGCTTTAAGGATATATTAAATACTTAATTGCTAAATATTGGGAGCAGGTCCATAGTTAATTTTATCATGCATTATTCTTTAAATTTACATTTCATTTTCTTTTTCTTGTGTGAAATACTAAATAATAAAAACAGTTTAGAAAAAAAAGCAGAGTTGTTATGCTAGCAGAGTGGTTGTTGTGGGACAGAACGAACATTCTAACCTATGGCCCCAGACAGATTTAGGGAACTGAGGTAGCAAAGGACAAGAAATGGAGGTAAAATTATGTATCTTATTTTAGGGCATTCCTTCCCCTCTGACTAGAATTATCCCTCAGAAAATGAGTATTTTATATTTGTGTCTTTGTTTTTTTTTTTTACAAATAGTTTATTGTCAAGTTGGTTTCCATATAACACCCAGTGCTTATCCCCAAAAGCGCCCTCCTCCATGCCCATCTCCCCACTCCCCCCCACCCCCATCAGGCCTCAGTTTGTTCTCAGCATTCAAGAGTCTCTCATGGTTTGCCTCCCTCCCTTTCCCCCACCATTTCCCCCCTTCTTCTCCCACATGGTCCTCCGTTAAGTTTCTCCTAATCCTCCTATACATGCAAACATATGAAATTTGTCCTCTACCTAACTTATTTCGCTCAGCATAACACCTTCAAGGTCCACCCATGTTGCTACAAATGTCCAGATTTCATTCTTTCTCATTGTCATGTAGTATTCCATCGTACAGATAAACCACATCTTCTATATCCATTCGTCCATTGATAGACATTTAGGCTCTTTCCATGTTTTGGCTACTATTGAGAGTGCTGCTATGAACATTGGGGNCGCCCTCCTCCATGCCCATCTCCCCACTCCCCCCCACCCCCATCAGGCCTCAGTTTGTTCTCAGCATTCAAGAGTCTCTCATGGTTTNCCAATCTGTGAGCATGGAATATTTTTCCATTTCATTGTATCTTCTTCAATTTCCTTCATAAGTTTTCTAAAGTTTTCATCATACAGATATCATATATCCTTGGTTAGGTTTATTCCTAGGTACTTTATGGTTTTATTGTGCAATTGTGAATGGGACCAGTTTCTTGATTTCTCTTTCTGTTGCTTCATTTTTGGTGTATAAGAATGCAACNGATGTGAAAGTGTGCATGGTATGATCTCAATTCTTTTATATTTATTGAGGGCTGTTTTTTGTCCCAGTATGTAATCTGTTTTGGAGAATGTGCCATGTGTACTTTAGAAGAAAGTGAATTCCCTGGCCTCAGGATGTAGAGTTCTGAACATATCTGTCAGATCCATCTGGTCCAAAGTGTTTTTGAAGCTCACAATTTCTTTAGTGTTTTTCTGTCTGGTTGACCTATCCATTGCTGTAAGTGGAGTATTAAAGTCCCCTGCAATTAGCACATTCTTATCTATAAGCTTCTTTCTGTTTGTGATTAATTGTTTTAAATATTTGGATGCTCCCATATTTGGTGGGTAGACATTTATAATTGTTCTTCCTGATGGATAGACCCTGTAATTATTATATAATGCCTTTCTTCATCCCTTGTCGTTGTCTTTAATTTTAAGTCCAGTTTTTCTGATATAAGTATAGCTACTCCAGCTTTCTTTTGACTTCCCGTAGCGTGATATATATTTCTCCATCCCTTTACTTTTATTTTGAAGGTATCTTCCAGTCTAAAATGTGTTTATTGTAGACAGCAAATAGATGAATTTTGTTTTTTTTTTTTTATCCATTCTGCTACCCTATGTATTTGATTAGAGCATTCAGCCCATTTACATTCAGTGTTATTATTGAAATATGTGGGTTTAGATTCATCGTGTCCTTTGTGGGATTTATGCTTGTGGTGGTGCCTCTGGTATCTTGCATTCCTTGCAACACTTCCCTCAGAGAGTCCCGCTCAGGAATTCTTATAAGGCTGGTTTAGTGGTGACAAATTCTTTCAATTTTTGTTCATTTGAAAAGACTTTTATCTCTCCTTCTATTCTGAATGACAGGCTTGCTAGATAGAGGATTCTTGGCTGCATATTTTTTCTGTTCATCACATTGAAAATCTCCTGCTATTCCTTTCTGGCCTGCCAAGTTTCAGTAGTTAGATCCGTCACCACGCTGATAGGTTTCCCTTTGTATGTTAGGGCCCTTTTCTCCCTAGCTCCTTTCAAAATTCTCTCTGTCCTTATATTTTGCCATTTTCACTATGATACGTTGTGCAGAGGATCGATTCAAGTTACGTCTGAGGGGAGTTTTCTGTGCCTCTTGAATTTCAGCATCTACTTCCCTCTCCAGGTTGGGGAAGCTCTCTGCTATAGTTTGTTCCAGGATTCCTTCAGCACCTTTCCCTCTCTCTTCCTCTTCTGGAATTCCTATGATACGGATATTGTTCCATCTGATTATATTGCTGAGCTCCTGAAATCTTCTTTCATGTTCCTGGATCAGTTTATCTCTCTTTTTCTCAGTTTCTTCTTTTTCTATAATAGTGTCTTCTAAATCACTTATTTTCCTTTCTGCCTCTTCAATCCATGCATTGGAGGCCTCTAGTTTATTGTTTATCTCATTTACCCCATTTGTAATTCACCATAACTATTTTTAAGCTCCATATTGTTTGTAGCCATAGTTCCTCTGATGTCCTCCATGCTTTTTTCAAGCCCGGTGATTACTTTTATGATTATTGTTCTAAATTCTTGTTCAGTTCTGTTGCTTATATCTGTTTTGAGCAGTTCTCTAGCTGTCATTTCTTCCTGGAGTTTCTTTGGAGGAGAGTTCTTCCTTTTCGTCATTTTGGTTAGCTTTCTAGCTCTTGTTAATTTTAAAAGCTTGTTGTACACACAGCCCCTGTGAGTTCTCCTGTATTAGAGAGGGCTCTTTTGACTGTTCAGGGCCTGTCTGTGCAGGAAGTGTTCTTTGGATGGTGTCTCTTGGTTTCTCTTGTTGAGCGTTTGGTTATTTTGTTTCCCTACTAGTAGTGGTATTTGGGACTCTCCACCATGTGTAGTTTGACTTGTTTCTTGCAGCCCTTTACATGGGCTGGTGTGTCAGGAAGAGATATGGAGACACATGCTTGCCTGACGTCTTTCTTCCTTTCATCTCACTTCCTATTTCTCTCCTCTCCTTTATCCTCCAAGGTTAGAAAGGAGTTTGCTTTTCCCTACTCTTCTTGATCGTATCTTCCTCCTTCTTGTAACAATAGGAGATGGTAAAATGCTTACATGAAGTAAGGGACGCAAGGGCTGAAATGTAGCATCTCTATTTGTGTCTTATAAAATTTTTCATACAGCATTATACTCCCTTAGTTCTGTATTTTTAACAAAAAAGTACTTTTGGCAGAAAAAGAAAATAGTATAAAATTACATCACCCTGTGATAGGTTTATTTTTTATTTTTTTTAAAATATTTTTATTTATTTCAAGGAGAGAGAGAGAGAGAGAGACAGCGTGAGCAGGGGAGGGTCAGAGAGAGAGGGAGACACAGACTCTGAAATAGGCTCCAGGCTCTGAGCTGGCAGTCAGCACAGAGCCCGACGCTGGGCTCGAACCCACGAACCACGAGATCATGACCTAAGCGAAAGTCAGACGCTCAACCGACTAAGCCACCCAGGCGCCCCACCCTGTGATAGTTTTAAATAGTGGTAGAGCTCACCTGACAAAATTGGGAAGCCAAGGATGAGAGAGTTATCACAATCCTACTTTAGCTATCCCCTGTAAATAATAGTTCTGCCTACCCTTTTTCATTTCTAACAGCCTCCCTCAAATTACCTGAATGGGTCCTAAGATAGTAGTAAAATTCTAGGAGTTACAGACTCATACTTAAAAGGTGAAGGGTTTTGAAACTATTTAAAATCATAGCCTCTTACGCTGATTTTAATGAAAGAATACACAAATGCAAATTTTAGTAACCATTACAAATTATTGTTTCATATGTTGCTTAATATTAACTGAGAGATTTAAATGGCATAATGGGGGTGCCTGGGTGGCTTAGTCGGTTAAGCATCTGACTTTGGCTCAGGTCATGATCTCACGGTTAGTGGGTTCAAGCCCTGTGTCAGGCTGTGTGCTGACAGCTAGCTCAGAGCTCAGAACCTGGAACCTTTTGCAGATTCTGTGTCTCCCTCTCTCTGTGACCCTCCCCTGCTCATGTTGTCTCTCAGAAATAAATAAAACATTTAAAAATATTTTTAAATGGCATAATAAATTTAAATGAATTTAAATTTATGATTATTCCTTGATAATTATTTTTGCCACCTTTAGCTTTATTTCATTTTGTTAACCAAGAATGAAGAGAAGTATCCCATTCTTTGGTATAGGTCTTTGGGTTTTATGTTTGGCAATACTTTGAGAAGACAGTAAAACATTGCCTGAAAGAAAATTTCTCTCTCTACTATAGCTGGATGCCAGCCACTACATGGGGCTTATAAGTAGGCCATAAAGGCTTTGCAATATACATCTTTTAAAAGAATATAAAAGCTTTAACTTATGTGTGCTAATTTTCTCCCAGATGGTAGCATTAAACCAGGCTTGTGTAAGTATTAGAAGCCTCATGACTTCCTTATTGCTATAGCTATTGTCCAAGCCAGTACTTATAAATCCCAAAGAATAAATATTTCTCACTTTAAATCCTCAACTGGTACAGAGGTTTTTGAATCATCAGAAAAGATTTGGTTTTGCATCTTCTCCTACTTGAATGTTTCTTTTAAGCTTTCCCCAGATATTCATCCTTGCCAAGCCTTTTCAGAAAAGTACTTAAGCATTCCTGGACTCATGGTGAACCAGCAGAGCCTCATTCCCTGTAATCATATAAAATAGACACTTTCATTTGCTGAACAGCAGGATGTAGGATTGTATCAACCATTTTGCTTCTTATGGAAACGTAGGTGTGGTTGCTGCTAAATTAACCTTTCCTCAGAAAAAAACTAAATTGTGTTTTCTGGTGGCTAATCACAAAATGAATAAATTCTATGGCTCAGGACAAATCCCAACTGCTGATAATAGTTATTTCCTTATTTTGAATTTTAATTAATTGTATTCTCAAAATGTTTTAGCAAACTCTTAAAAACTGTACCACAAATAATACTCGTAAGTTAAATAAAGAAGTTTGCATTTCAGTATTAAAACCCAAAAGCTATAATCATACATATTATCATATGTATCCTCTGATAAAATGTGAGAGCAATAAGTAGAATTTGCCAAATTACACTTTATTTTGGAATATGCCTTCTATAGATATTAAACTAAAGACATGACTAAGAAGGAACAAAAACAAGGGATTTTACTCCAGTTTTAAAATATGCAATTTTGTAAGTCAAAAGGTATTGAACATTTCTAGCTAGAAACAATAATTAGTATTTTGCTTATCTACCACTTATGCATACAGAGCAGATTGCTTAAGACGTTCATATAGAAATAATCATGTTTGGTAAAAGCCCATGACTGTGTTCTTAAAATTTATAGAGGAAAATATATGTATTTCATGATATGAAAATGTATTACTAAGATAATATTTACTTTATTTCATTTCTTCAAACCTCTTCTCATAAAATACCAGTAATTAATTTTGGAGGTTAAATATTTATGTTTCTTATTAATATTTATAAGACATTTATCTTCTTTATTATCATGTGCCCTTGCTAAAATTGTTAAGATATATTTAGCCAATATAACAATTCTATAGAGATATTTTTCAGAAAGGAGCAAAATTAAGATGGTTATAATAAAATGCCATTTATAAGACATGATTATTTAAAAGTCCCCTGTGTTGTACATACATCAAAATAAGAGGAATAAAAACTTTGGGAAGACAGTTTTTAAAGTTAGGTTTGAAGTTAAACCTGGAAAATCAATGCTTTGGAAAAAGGTAGAAAAACTCGAAAGGATATATCCTCTTATACCAAGAGGTAAGAATATCTCCCACTCTGGGCTCCATATTTCCCTGCTGTGGATTGGTTGACTGACATATTTGCCATATTTGCATTTTCTCCTTGAGAAGAATATTTTACATTTTAGGTATTTATGCCAAAAAGTTCCATAAAATAGAGCAGGAGAAGTACATACAGCTCTCATTCTCTTTTCAAGTCAAGCTAGTTCCTGACCTTTATCTTTATCATTGTCGCCAGGAAATGGATTACCCACAACCCAGCTCTTCTTCCACTAAGAGTCATTACAGCGGGCTAAGAAACTGAAATGTTATGTAGTGTGCGCTTGGTAAGTGTATATTGAATTAAATAAGGACTTTATTCTTGGTGTCCCCCCACATCTAATTTGTCACATGCTGTGCACACTGAGTTTCAATGGAATTTAAAAATACTTTCTTGTGACTTTTGGAAATCCTTTGAATGAAGTTGTTCTTATCATATATCTCTTCTACTTGTGATTTGCCAAAAACAGTCACTCTGAAGAATACAGAACATAGGACTATAAAAACAATAAAAGCAGATAGAGGATTAAAGAGATTTTTAGTACTTTCGTTGCTGGGTTGTTTTTCCAGATTTTTAGGTATTTCTTTTTGCCATGGACTTATTAGAGTCTGGCAGGAAGCCTTTCTGTTATTATTTTCATTTTTTTACTTCCTGTTTTGTGTTGTCAAAACTTTATTGATGAGACAGTTTTTATTTAATAAGTATTTCTCTTACAGCAAGAAGTTCCATTCAAGAAATTATTATGAGAAACTTATAATTTTGTATGTAACATTTTTACTAAATAATGTGGTATTTGACAATAATTTCAGGATAAAGAACATGGATTTGAAGTTAAAGAGTTAATTTTGAATCCCAGAGTTGAAAATTTGTTCATTAATTCTATCCTTCAAGGTGTCTGATTCTTACTTACAAGTGAAATTGTGAGCTTACACAGTTGTAAATGTTATAATGTGTCCTAAGAATTTAACACAGTACCTGGTATATAATAAGCACTCAATAAATATTAGTTGTTATTACACCTGTAGAATTAAGTGAGAAGACAAAATGTCCATGATTGAAATGTATGATATAAGAGGCAATGACAAATTTTACATAAAGCTTCTGTAGGAACATTGAGCTTATATTTGACAACGTGATAAATATTTCCCTTAAAAGGAATCATGATTTTTTGGGTTTTATATTTTCTGTGTATAAGACATGATTCTAAGTCACACTGTTGAAAGACTAAATGTTAACTGGACATCAAAAAAGCAGAGAGGGGCACCTGGGTGGCTCAGTTGGTTTAACGTCCGACTTGAGCTCAGGTCATGATCTCACAGTTCATGGGTTTGAGCCCTGCATCAGGCTCTGTGCTGACAGCTAGCTCAGAGTCTGGAGGCTGCTTCAGATTCTGTATCTCCCTCTCTCTCTCTGACCCTCCCCTTCTCACGCTGTTTCTCTCTCTCTCTCAGAAATAAATAAAACATTAAAAAATTGTTAAAAATAAAGCAGAGAGATTTTAACAGATAGAGAGTGAGGGGAGACATTTTGGAACAAAGGAACAGAAGAACATGAGTAAACATGTATATAGGGGAAGCAAGCTAAGTGTCTCTGGGAATACATGTCCTGAAGTCCATGGGGTCCATGAATATGAGGGCTGTGATGGAGGATGAGGGCAGAATAATCAACAGCAGGGTGCAGTGGGGTGTCTGTCTCCCTATTGATTACCAGGGTAAGTTCAATGGTTTGGGCTATTTCTCATCCATTATTTCATGTGCATCCTTACTTAGACATATCCTATTGGAAAGAGAAAATCTATTCCAAATAGAGAAGGGAAATTCTCGCATCAGTAATTTACTAGTAGTTGCACTGCCCTGCTGGAACCATTAAACAAGATCTAAAGATTCATTTATGGAGAAAAGTAATATCATCTGTCCCCTGCTGGAGGTACATCATGGCACACATGGCGTTAGTAGTTCTGGGGCTCTGCTGAAGAGGAGTACATTCCTGGAAGCCTCTTGACGCAAATAATACAAATTCTGTGCATGGAGTGGAATCAAGGGAAGTAGACCTGGCAAAGAAGCATCTGTTAGTGAGAATAGAATAACAAAGGATCACCAGTGAATGTACAAAGTTCAAGTGGTTCATTGATTCCTTATACTATAGTATTTTTATTCATAGCCCGTGATGCCTTGAGAGAGATCTAGAGCAGTCTTGAGAAGCCAGAATGAAAAATTGTCATTCAAAACGTATTATATTTTTGAATGAGATGCAAAACACAGTTCCAAGCTCCCCAGAGCTCAAGGTTCAGATAAGGTCACATTAACAGCTAACTCAATTCTCACTTATCTTTGTTATCCTCACTTTCTGAAACAAGGTCTCTGGACCCAGGCGAAGAACACAGATTTTTATGCCATTTCCCTTGTCCAAAGCTGCCTGGGCAGCTTTGTTGTCCATAGTTCATGATTAATGGCTGGTGCTCCTTCTCTATTCCTGGTGAAAGCCAGGTCCTCCTGGAGCCAGCCCACCTCTGATGAGCTCTGATGGGCAGTATCATGACCCCACCCTGCTGTGTCTAGTGCAGCTGTCTTTTGCTGGGTTGAGTCGGCACCTTGCAATAAGAGAAGGTTCCTCTCATTTTGGAATAAACTATTTTTAAGTGATGTTACATTTCAGTCACTTACAGATAGGTCTTTGAGTTTGAAATGTTTCTTTGAGTCCCTTACATGAGTCCAAGAATAAGACCAAAGTCAAGTTAAAGCAACAGAAACCACAAAGAATCTGTTTTCCCCTTATCATTACTAAAAATTTATTTCTGAATTAATGTTATTTTGCTAGGCAACTTCTTTTTAAAATTTTTTTTAAATGTTTATTTAGTTTTGAGAGACAGAGCATGAATGGAGGAGGGCCATAGAAAGAGGGAGACACAGAATCCAAAGCAGGGTCCAGGCTCTGAGCTTTCAGCACAGAGCCTGATGGGAGGCTTGAACTCACAAACTGTGAGATCCTGACCTGAGCCAAAGTCAGATGCTTAAGCCACTGAGCCACCCAGGCACCCCTAGGCAACTTCTTCAAAAATTTCCTAGACTGAAATTTCTCTCAAGGAGACTTTGTGTAGCCCATATCAAAAGACTTCCATCAGGCCATCTCATTAATTTTCAGACACAGTTTCAAATGTCTAGACCCCAATAATGGCTGCATATCCAAGAGAATATTTCCCTGTTTATGAAATGGGTTCTACCAGGCTGTTCCTATCAGATTGCCAGATATGTTTGTAAGTACCTTCAATTTTAGCAGTGTACAGATGAAGCTAAGTTTAAAATGAGATTCCTATTACATTAAAAATTTTGGATGTGATCCACTTTAAATTACTTCACTTACCAAAGTTATCTGTTGATTTCTCATATCCTTCTATTTTTTGACCACATCGAGACAACAAGGCTTAAATCCCCTTCATCTGCCAAAGAATGATCTGAAACTTTGAATAGTATTCTATATATCATCAACCAGCTGCATCTGAAATAATTGCGGACTATTAAAATATGGCATTCAGGGTAGTAAAGTATCATCAGTTATAGAATAATATATTCAAAACAGGATTTTATTTGTCACTTTCTATGAAAGTGAAAGAATAGATTTGTCGTCTGGAGTCCATTTTAGATAGAACTATTTTTTTTTCAGGGTTTAGTAGAACATACTAAAGTAGGATAAGAAGGCATAGATACCTTTGACAATGGTGAGAACAAAGAACAACAAACTTCCCAGGGAATAGAGTAAGTCTGCATGTCAGCAGGAGACAGCACAAAGGGCTTGAATACTCTGGATTTATAAACACAGAGGACAGTGAGAACTCCAGTGCTGCACAGGCTACCCTCAGTAATTACTTCGTTTGTAGTAGCCATGTATTGGGTAATGTTTTACTAGTAAAACTATCTAAAAGCAAGAATATTTTTGAGGTGAGTCAAGTTGTAGTTAATATTTCTATAAATAATGTTTTAGAAAGAAAGCTCTACAGTGGGGTCATGATGAAAGTACTCTTCAACAATCTTTGATTCCCTTTTAAACTTAATGTGAAAAATGATAAAATCTAGAATCCTGTGTTAGGGGCAACTCAGGTTTCCATATCTTGACATTATGGATCCAAGTTACCTTTAAGAACTCATTCCTTTTGCCCTTAATCCCAATCAGACCATTCTCCTCATTGTTCTTAGAAAAATACTCTGCTCACTTCTCTGAACAGGTCTACCCTTTCTTCATTCTTTGATGCTCTCTCCTGTCTGTCAAGTTCCAAAAATGTTCCAGCACAATTTTTACCAGTTCCTTGGAGAATAACAATAAAGACATTTATAATAACATTTTTCTCCTTTAAAATTGTCCCACCATTCACTCACTGTACCACTGCATCAGCAGCAAATAATATTTTTCTTTGTCACCTTTTGTACATTATTATTTACCATTCCATAACTTTTGAAAACTATCTCTTTGTATTATCCTTATAATTAGATTGTAAAAGCCAGAAAGGCGGGATCTCAGTATGCTTTCTAATGTTGTAAATCACCTTTGAACATAAAAGCTCTAAATAGTCACTTATTTTTTAAATGAATCTTTTGCTTTCCAGTTGACCAAAATATGCATGCCATTCTCCAGAGCTAATTCTGTAACTTGGATCATTACTGGTACTCTCAGAAAGAGAAGAATGCAGGATTGAAGTGCAGTAAATGTTCCCCACAGAGTTTCTCATGAGAAGATAAACTTCAAGTAACCATAAGGGTTATATCCACCAGAAAATAATCAACAACTCTTTAAGTATTAAATGAAGTCCAGAAAAAAATTTTCAAGTAAAACAAATTTATTGATTAATTATTTAAGCCAGTGATGTGTAATTGGGTCGTGAGTTTATGAGGCCATGCCATATATATCTTCATGTTTTTTTCTGCCTTGAATGCAAGACATGGGAGAACATTTCAAACTAAGGAACATAAAATTCTGTATGTGAATGCCTGCTGCATTCTTCGCACTGAGTGAACACATTGGAGGACACAAGGGCAAACGTAATCCAATACTTGCTTCCTTCAGGAAACCTGTGATCAGAACTCCCACTTTGAACTGATTAGCTGAGCGAAAAGTATTGGGTAACTGCCAGTCAGATTCGAACTGAACTGAACTGAACAAAACTTGCAAAGATATATATTAGAGCACATCCGTAGCCAGGCATTTCCTTCCTGCCACTGTCCTTCTGTATAGAGCACCTCCGCTTCTAATTTTCACAAGGGCCAAGCCTAGGTACCACTTGACCCTGAGTCCAGCATCATAGGTGATTGCACTGGCAGTGTATATGGGACTCAGAGGGGAAGAATCAGATTCTCTCTCTCTCTCTCTCTCTCTCTCTCTCTCTCAGGCACTTGAAATTCACATTGAAAGTCTATTTTGTTTCCTCAGTGATTGGATATATAAGGTCGTGTAAATTTGAATGTGGACACAGACATTTTAAGATAGCTTTGACGATCTGTGCACAAGCAGTTGGATGGTCTAAAGAAGACTATTTGGAAAAGAGAGAAGAATTAGAAAGACATGCAAAGAAGCCACAACCTGAGAAGGGGAGTGAGCACCACATTGGTTACAAGGGACTTTGACTCACTGAGTCCTCCCTACATCATTACAGTAATTTCAGCTGTTCTACTTAAGCTTAAGTTTTAATGCTTACCCTAGTTTAATTACTGACTTGCAAAAATGCTACTTTATATGAGGCTACCATTATGCTATCACAGTAAAGTGAAAGTTACTATTCACATGTTTTCTGCACTTAAAGTAATTGATAGTGATAAATTGAAATCTTTTGATCTTTAAACTTTAATACCATTGGAGAATCAGAATCGTATTCAACATTCAAAACATTGCACTCCTTTAAAATTTTTATTTAAAATAATTAAAGATGAGTAACTTCTCTTGCCCAAAGTTGGAATAATCTAATAAGTACTGTGGATCAGTTAAGGATTCCTGGTTCTAAGCTATAGAATCCAACTCTAGATGATTATGCAAAAAAAAAAAAGGTTTAATTAAGGTATACTGGCCCAATAATTCTGCTCCTTGGTATTTCCCCAAAATAAATGAAAGCCCAGGTCCACAAAAAGAGATATATATGAATGTTCACAGTGGATCAATTTGTAACAGCCCCCAAATGGAAATGAGTAAAATGTATACCAGGTGGAAAATGGAAAAATGAATTGTAACATTTTCATACAAAATGATACCTCTCAATAATAAAATAGGTATGGATTACTGCTCCTTGTAATAACATGGATGAATCTCACAAATATTAGGGACGCCTGGGTGGTTTAGTTGGTTGAGCGACCAGTTCTGGATTTCAGCTAAGGTCATGATCCCAGGTTTGAGAGTTCAAGCCCTGTGTCAGACTCTGCACTGAGCACTGAGCCTGTTTGATATTTGCACTCTCTCTTTCTCTCTCTCTGTCCGTCTCTGTCTCTCCCTCATCCCCCTTCCCCCCTCCTGCCCTTCCCCCACTCACACTCACTCTTTCTCAAATACATATATATATTTGACTGTGTGTGTGTGTGTGTGTGTGTGTGTGTGTGTGTGTGTGTGTTATAT